>NC_031996.1:30141243-30214950 GCF_001879085.1 Nicotiana attenuata | reverse complement strand
CACAAGGCCCAAGCAATTAGTGTTCAGCTTTGTAGCTGAACTTTGTACGAGATATTCTTTGTGGGCTTAGGGCCCTTCAATGGTGAGCCCAATCGCACAAGCAGCTCACTTCGCTGAGCCTAAATCCAGACTCACATCCTGTTGGGCTTTATCATTTTGGAATGGGTTTTAAGATTAATTCTTAATTGAAAATAGCACCGGGTTTGGGCTGTCCAAGTTAGGTAGCACCTTTGAATTAAGAGGTCTTCCTCTTGTTCAAATGTGGACTTGAGCTGGGAGCCTAAATTATTTTTAATAAATGGGAGTTCATAATACTGATTAATTAGGCCCTTTTTAGAAACTAATTCAATAGAAAATAATAGTCCCTTTTAGGATGACCTTTTTAAAATGAGATGTGCCGCGCCAAACAAAATTCATAAATTGCGTGGCTCTCTTTAAATGTTATATTAAAACACGTAGAATTCGGGACGCGCCGTTTAGCGAATTTCACGGCTTCCCTCAAAGTTAATAAGACGCTAGCCACTGTAGGTGTGCTTTTAATAATTTTACCTTCTTAAACTCGGATGTGCATTTCGCGCAACCCAAATCCAAATCCTAAAGCGTTGAATAAGAGGTGTTGAGGATCCGGGTGCATTTCATGTGACGTGATCCAAAAACACGCTCTTAAACGGCGTTCACTTCCGTAAAAAGTAAATAAAAGCGGTAAATAATTTATAAAATTGCACTATAGGTTTGAATATGTATAAAATCAGAATTTTAGCCATTTATAATAATTTAAGCGACCGTGCTAGAACCACGGGATCCGGGGGTGCCTAACACCTTCCCTCGGGTCAACAGAATTCCTTATTCAGAATTTCTGGTTCGCAGACTCCAATTGGGAAGTCGAATTTTTCCTCGATTTGGGATTTAAATTAAACCGGTGACTTGGGACACCAAAAGCCAATCCTATCCCAAGTGGCGACTCTAAGAAATAAATAAATAATCCCATTTCGAATAATGTCACTTTAAATGGAAAAACTCCCTTATACATTATCCTTCGGGGTAGGTGTGTAAAAAAGGAGGTGTGACAGATGGATCTAAATGTGAATGTGGGCTCTATATCAGTCCGGATGTGTGCATTTCAGTATAGCGTTGTTTACGAAGGAGTCTTCGGGCCTTGGATGTTATTTCTATCGTCAACCATTCCGTGTAATCTCTATTATGCCGTGTGAGTTGTGAGGCGGATTGATTATTCGCACTCGTATTGAGATCTCATGAAATTTGTGGTGTTGTGAGAGTAGAGTAGCTCTCCAGATGCAGGTCATTTATAGCACCTTAGTTGTGCTTGAGTTTCATAGCATATGGCACTATCCGTCTCCCCAGGATTTGTATTGTGCACTTCGCGTGCTTGTGGTTGATATTCAGATATTTCCTAGGTATAAGCATTTTTTGCTTGATGGTTACTTCCCTATTTATTGTTATATGTGGATCGGGTGGCACGCCGCCACGAGTATATGGTTGGATCGGGTGGCACACTGCCAAGGGTATGTTGTTGGATTGGGTTGCACGCCGCAACAGTGTGATGTCGAGTACAGTCCCTTATATCTATTCTTATGTGTTTTGTTTCTCATTTTCTGAGGAAGGTTCATAACACATTTTCGGTTGTTTAATTAGTTACGTGGGTTGAGTAGTTCTTTCCAGAGTTCGTTTTCGTTATGTATCACATTCAAGTTTGTAGCTTGTCGGCACATTGTGGCATCATATGAGATTTTTGGGCAGTGTCTGAGGTGGCTTATTGCCTGAGCAGATTGTACTAGGTGAGACAAGATTATTGGACCTGGGATCAGTGCGAACAAATTTAAGGCACATTAAAGAGTAAATATCGATATTCGGTCCAGGATGAGGTAATTGTTCTTGTCAAAAGGAGAAACTCAATGAATTGTTGACTCGACAGTTGGTTAATCCTACACATCTCTTCCGTTGTGGCAGTATTTGCAAGAGTTGGAACAGGACTTATATGTGTAATGAGGTGTGTAGTGAGCATCGGATTCATGAAATTTCGGCTATTGTTAACAGAGGATGTTACTATGGTCATGTGAATTATGCAGTGCATAGTGTGGATTCGGCAAAGGTACACAATCATGTACTGGTGCATCGTGTAGTGATTGATACGGTGTTCGTATGTTGAAAGCAGTCCCGGTGGAGAGTTCCGGATGTTGGAATTTGGCTCTAAGGCTCATTTGATCAAATAAAGGGAGAATCTTCAGATTGGCTTGAGCTAATGTGCTCAACTGAGTCGTGGTAGCACGGGTAGGTGTACGAGGTGTCAAATAGTAATTTCAGATGACTCTAGAGTAGTTCTTAGCACGTTCGAGGACGAACGTATGTTTAAGTAGCAGAGAATGTAACGACCTGACCGGTCGTTTTGAGCTCTAGCGCGTCGTTTGGCAGCTTGAGCCATGAGCAGCTTCACTTCAGGTATTATGACTTGTCGGAATTGAATTTCGGGAAGTTCGGAGTTGATTTGGAAAGAAAATTCTCATTCGAAAGCTTTAAGTTGGAAGAAATTACTACGGTGTGATTTTTGAGTAAACGACCTCGAAATCGGTATTTAAAGGTTCCAACTGGTTTGTATGATGATTTCGGACTTGGGGGTATGCCCGGATCGGGTCTTGGATGACCCGGGAGCGTTTCGGCGCCTATTGTGGAAGTTGGCATTTTGGAAGAAATTCATAAATTTGGGTTAAGGTGTATTTCAATGTTATCGATGTCCGTTTGGGATTTCGAGTCTGGGAATAGCTCCGTATGGTGATTCTGGTATTGGGAGCGCATCCGAAAGTGGATTTGGAGGTCCGTAGGTCATTTTGGGGTCATTTGGCAAAAGTTAGAAATTTGAAGGTTTTTGAGAAGTTTGACCAGGAGTGGACTTTACGATATCGGGGTCGGAGTCCGATTCTGGAAGTTGGAGTAGGTCCGTAATGTCGAATGTGACTTGTGTGCAAATTTGAGGTCAATCGAACGTGATTTGATAGGTTTCGGCATTGAATGTAGAAGTTTGAAGTTCTAAAGTTCATTAAGCTTGAATTGGGGTGCGATTCGTGATTTCGACGTTGTTTGATGTGATTTGAGGCCTCGAGCAGGTCCGTGCTATGTTTAGGAACTGGTTGGTATGATTGGACGGAGTCCCAGGGGCCTCGGGTGGATTCCGGATGGTTAACGGATCGAATTTGTGTTTGGGGGAAATGCCGGGGCTGCTGTCTTCTGGTGAACCGCACCTACGAGGTTTTGGCCGTAGGTGCGGAGCCGCAGAAGCTAAAAGAAGGAGAGAGGGTTGCTTCCCAGAAGCGGCAATACAGCCGCAGAAGCGGGTCCGCAAAAGCGGACTCTTTGACTGCATAAGTGAGGGAAGCCGCAAAAGCGAAGAGGAGGATAGCATCTGCAGAGCCGCAGAAGCGACTGAGGACGGTAGATGCGAGGGGTCGCTGGGCAGAGAAGAATTTTTATAAAAACGGGACTTTGGCCCATTTTTCTTCCATTATTCACTTGGTGGGCGATTTTTGGAGCTTTTGAAGAAGGGATTTTATCATCAAGCATGAGGTAAGTGATTTCTACTAGATGTGAGTTAAATACAAGGTTTAGATTGGATACTTACTGGGTACGCGTTGATTTACGTACTCATAATACAGTTGCTGCACATTTTTGTGCAGGTGCATATATGTCTAGTGGCCCTGCGGCGTAGAGGCGTGGATGATGCGGGGACTTAGGTAAGATGTATTTTATATTACGACCCGCAGCCAGCAGAGTCTCCATCAGAGTATTTATATTTGTCCTGTCCAATTTGTATTCCGGACAGATGCTATATTTTATTTTACTTCCTAGTCGATGCTCATGCACTTGTGACACCGGGTTTTGGGTGATTATGGGTTGTTCAGTATTGAAATGGTTAAATATTATTATTTACTCTGTAAATTCCATCTTTACTATTAAATTGAAGGAAATTATGATTTCAAAAATACTAAAATGATAATAAAATTTATTATTTATTGTTGGCTTGCCTGACAGCGGTGTCCGGCGCCATCACGACCTGTAATGGATTTTGGATCGTAACAAGCATGATATTATATATTAAAGAAAACTAGTTAGTTGTCTGATACAGGTGGATTTTGTGGTGTACTAGTCACCTCCATAAACGAAGGGTAGTCTATTGCTATGTTAAGAATATTACAACCCCTTGCCTTTCCTTCAAAAATAGTTCCTAGGATGTTCTGCCCATAATATTGCATTGACAAACACCGGAGGAACTACCAAAAAGTTTATTCCCTTTTTTGCCTGCTTTTTTGCTTCTTTTGCTAGCTTGTCCGCGACCTTGTTTGCCTCTCTGTAAATATGGCTTACAGATGGATGCCCAGTGCTGCTAGGAGTGACCTGCATTCACAGACCATAGCATCATAAATCAGGTTACCTTTGTTAATACAGTGTATTACCTTAGCTGAGTCTAAGTTAACTTTCAAAGGTAGGAGGCTATTTGAATCTGCCATCTTTAGTCCCTACATAAAAGTTGTTAGCTCTGAATGGAGTGTATTAGCTCAGTTAATTTTTCCGTGAACCCTATTACCTAGTCTCCATTGCTATTCCTAATTACCCCTCCTAAACCACCCATTAAACCTTTTTGGAGGGTTGCACCATCTGTGTTAAGCTAATAAGAACCCCTTCTTGGTGGATATCATTTGAGTCCAATTACAAGATCAGGTATTCTTATTGTGCAACCACCTACCACATGTATGAATTCTACAGCTTGAGTTATAACATTCTTACAGGGAATTGACTCTCTTTTGTTATAGAAACACTTGCTATTCTTGGTGAGCCAGATTTGCGAGAGGCAGAAGGGAAGCAACTTCCCCCATTTAAGAAGATTGCTGAAAATCTGATTGTTAACCCTGTTAATGGTGCATCCCCACTGGTTTTGACCATTTAAAATAGAGGGGATGCTAAGTTTATTTTGGCTCAGTTGGGAGAGGTTATCCCATAACTGCTTAGCATTGTCACAACTGATGAGGATATGTTCTATAGTTTTCTCATTCTTATTACAAAAGAAGCACACATGACTTAAGTTTATCCCCCTAGAGTGAAGGTGTTTGCTAGTAGGTAGTCTACCATGGGTCACTAGCCATATTGATATCATTGACCAAGGATTATGGTGTAAGCAAATTTAGTTGAGAATAACCCATTGTAGGTTTGGTTTCACACCATACCATTTACTCTACCGGGGGTGGCATTAAAAATGGTGGAGTTGATGCTTGTAAGAACAATGTCAGGAAGGCTAAAAGATAGATTGTTGGGGGTCCAATGGCCATTTAGGAGGCAAGAGGACACTCTCATGTTCTCATCCTCCCTGTTCAGGGGGCCACTGACCAAGGTTCTAAGGGGTTCCATGTTTTAGATCCATCTATCACTGTAGAGGTTGACTCTATCCTCCTTTAAACTATCCACCTAGTAGCCTTACTGCGCATATTTCACCCATTCCTAATGATGAGCGAAGTCCTAAGGCAATGTCCTTAGTAGGGCGCCTACTATAGTACAGTGTTTATGAAATAGGAGTCTAGCCCACAGTGCATTTGGATTATTATACATTCTCCGTGCAAGTCCTGCATGGGTGGTAGTGTTCTTAAGATCAGTTCTATGCATACCAAGGCCTCCTTCCTCTCTAAATTTAGTGATAGTACCCACCCTACTAGGTGTATTTTCTCTTTTGACGGCAGTTGTTCCCTAGATGAAATTTCTCAGTATATTATCAAGTTGTTTGCACATCTGGGCAGGTAACTTAATATGTTGCACAATATGGCTGGGGATGCACCCCCCCCCCCCCCTCCCCGTGAAGACTTAGCTAGAGTGGTTCTCCCAACCATGTTCATGAAGTGGGTTTTCCAACCTGCTAGCTTGGTCTTCATGCTATCTATAATGAATTGAAAATCTCTGTTGGTAGGACTCTTATGAAAAATGGGAAGCCTAGGTACTTATAAAAAGATTTACTAGCCTTGATGTCCATTACCCTGGACAATCTATCTATTGTATCTTGGTGGTATTTTGAGGAAAAGACAACTTTGGACTTGAGGGAGTTAACCCTCTGGCCTGATTTACAAATAAACGGTTGCAGTGTATCCATAATGGTGGCACAGTTCTTAGTGTTTGCTCTAGAAAACAGGCTTAGATCATCAGCATATGAATAGGTGGGAAATGTTGGGGCCTGTGTGATTGATCTTAATAGGGAACTATCTACCATTCTGCGCTTGAGCCTCAATGCTCCCAGAGAGTCTTTTCATACACATGATGAAGATGTAGGAAGACATAGGGTCCCCCTGTCTCATGCCTCTGTTAGGGTGAAAGAAATCAGTCATACCCTCATTTACTAAGATAGAGATAAAGCTAGTAGATATACATGATAAGATCAACTTAGTCATATTATCAGGGAAACCAAAGGACACCATGGTATCCCTTATAAAAGACCATTATGATCTGTCAAAAACCTTTTCTAGATCAATTTTGAGGATCATGTTAGCATTTTTCCCTTTTATTTTATTGAAATGGCTGATGTATTCCTGCACAACGATGGTATTGTCACTAGCCATCCTATTGAACAAGAAGCTATCCTGAGTAGGGCCAATGATAGAGAGGAGGAAAAGTTTGATTCTACTGACAATGATTTTGGTGATAAACTTATACGTTGTATTGCAGAGTCCAATTGGTTTGAAATTATTAAGAATTGTGGCATTAGCACACTTAGGGATCAAGCATAGGTAGGTTGTGTTCACAACATGCTTCATTTCAAGGCTGTGGAAAACATTACAGAAATTGGTTACTTTATCCTCAAGGACATTCCAGTATCTTTGGTAAAAGAGTGGGTGAAGGCCATCAGGCCCAGGGGCCTTGGTTGGTTTGAAAGAGAACATAGCAGCCTTGATCTCACTGATCCTTAAGGGGACATTCATACTGGTCTTGTTACACCCCATGTTTTCGTACGTAAAAGTATGTCATAAGTCAGTTGATGTATGCTCGGAATTAGATCATCTTTAAAAGTATATAAAGCAAGTTAATCATGTTACTTTGGAGGTTACAAATATTTAAGATCATGAACTACAAGTACCAAGAGGGTTGGAAGGTTTAGAAGCTAAACAAATCGAAGAAAATAAGTTTCGTCGAAATAGCAAGTTGGGAATATTGTAACCCGTACTTTTAGGGTGATACTAGGGTGATTAATATGATAAGTAGGTGATATTATGAGGTATTTTAGTCGTATTATAGTCGTGTGTTAAGTTTTGAAGTCAGACAAGTTAGGAAACAAAACTCAACAAAAGTTGTCGCAAGTTACGTTCATAATTTACATAAAATATAAGTCTAACGTTACTGATCTGTTCTCTCAATGTTATTGGAATTATGGGGTGATCAATACAATAAATTGAACATCTATGAATCTAGTTTTCAATGTGTTCAACCGTTCATCGATATGACATCGAAGTGGAGAGATATTTCATATTTTTGTGAGACTACGTAAGCAGCTCCATTAAAGACCCACAAGGTCGGTTGAGGATTATCTTGATATATAAAGTTATAGCCTTCGTATATAAGGCTCATTTCGAACCAAATCAGACCTAAAAATTCTTTCTAGATATCCTAAATACATCCTTAGGGTTTTGAAGCAATTCCATAATCCGCAACTCAAAATCAAGATGCGAACATATCAATGCGATCCTCACAACATAGGTAAGACTTTGCCATCCCCCTTTCTCCTTATAACTCATGTTTTGCAAAGAGCTTTGTGGCTAAGGAAGATTTTCACCTCTGTATTTTAGTTATACAAGCATAATTAAGGGTGTGGATCAAAAGGAACAAGTTTTGGAAGCGAGAACACAAGAGGTATGTAAGGTTTTCGTTTCGTTTTCGGCATGATTTGATTTAACTATGTTCTAGCCTTTCTTCTTGATATTTTAAGGGTTTTTCAAGGGGAATTTCAGAATATATGGTATCCTTGTATAGTATTCAATTCCATATGTGAATTATGGAAGAAACTAGTTTAGGTTGAAACTTCAAAATACAACAAAAACAAAAAGGGCGAATTACCCATTTGGCCTATGCCATCCGGACATCCGTTTATTCTGTTCCTTTGATGTTTTTATGTATACCTAACACCCATATAATCCTAAAAGCTTCACTTAAGTATATATAAGCTTAATTACCAGGTGTTGATGCTTAGATTATTCCTAAATCATATTTAGACTTTCATGTCACAAGTTAGCCACTATGTGTCGACATTACATTCACAGTTTTGTTTTGTCGATCGTTTGATACTATTATGGATAACTAGATCTCCTTTAGTTTGATATTATCATCTTCGTTGGGTATCCATTACCGTGTATATTGTGGTTCTTGCTGTTGTTTTTGCGGATCATCCAATTTTAGGGAAAACTCTACCAAAATATTTGAAAATTCGAAGAGTTGGACAAACCTTGAGTTCCTTGGTTCTAAATTGATTATAGAGGGATCCTAATGAGTTAATTAATCTTAGTATTTCATTTACATACTTTAGTTTCTCCCTAAAATAGGGATAGGCTCCTCCGTCCAACTTATAGACGACGAGCATCTGATTACGTTTCTGATTCCGTTTATGATTTCCTTCATGATCTCTTGAGTCCATATGATGTTGCCACATGTGTTATGCCTCATACATGCTTACATTGATCATGCTGGGGGGATATAGCCCGTAACACCAGCGAGGCCTATTGATTATATGTTGGGGGAGATAGCCAATAACACCAACAGGGCCTATTGATTATATGTTGGAGGGAGATAGCCCATAACACCAGCCGGGCCTGTTGATTATATATTTACATGTTGGGAGAATATAGCCTATAACACCAGTTGGGCATGTTATATACGCGTATATAGCTACGGATTGCATTGCATGACTATACATGAGGCTAGTTCAGTTTTACAATTACCTGATTCGGGGATATAACTGATATGTGGGGATTATGAGTGCTTATTAGCGCCTTTTAGCTTTTGTTTTAGTCTAAAAAGCATTGATTTGTGTTCCTGAAACTAATGAAATTGTGCAAAATCACAGGAATGCTGGAAGTTGGGCTCCCAAGATGAAATCTGACTCAAAAAGGAGCAATCCAAGCACAAGGCAATAAAGGGTGTAGAAGCACACAATGTGCGGTCCGCAAAAGGAATTCTGCGTCCGCAGAAGAAATTACGGACCGTAGAATTCCATATGCGGCCGCAAATAAAGAAGGAAAATTTAGCAGACATTTGCGCAACTTGCGACCGCACATGAATTGTGGGTGGCCGCAAAGCGGGGCTAAGAGTTGAAGATCAGAGAGTGCAAAAGGACCAAGTCCCGGAGTCACTATGAATTGCGGACCGCACAATTCAGAAGAGTTACCTTGCATCTGCAGACCTAATTGTGCGGACCTCAGAAGATTACCTCGTGGCCGTAGTTCAGAAATGTGCTGCCGCAGTACCATACTTCCTGCCAAGATGAAAAAATCTGCAGACCGCAAATGGAATTGTGCGGCCGCAGAACCTCCCGAGGGGCATTTTTGTCTGAGATTTTCAGCCTTGAATAAATAGACGAGTTTCACAAAATTAGGTTAAGTTTGAACATCTAAAGCTGTTGTAGCCGTTTCTCTTTGCTATTTTAGGAAGTTTTAGCTTATTTGAACATCTTATCATTAGATTTCATTATTTTAATCTTCTATTATGAGTTTTATTAGTTTTTCTTCTTTGTTTTCTTCAATACCCACTATGAGTAGCTAGATTTTCACTAAGGTTGTGACCCAACCCTAGTGTGTAAACCTTATGGGTGATTAATTTTATTCTTGTTTATGATTGGGTGTTTATTATTTAGCTTAAATCATGCTTCAAATGTAGAATTGATGGTTGCAAATATTGATTCATGCCTATTTGACTTAGTCTCTACTTGAGAAAGAGGGACCTAGTCTAGAATAACTTAGCTAGCAAGGAATTGGGCCAATTGAGAGATTGATTAACCAAATTAAAGGATTCAAGCTAGAAATAGTAACAATCCGACTTGAGGTCTTCTCAACAGTTTTGGTTGATACCCATTTGGTCTTGAGAAAGCCAAATTAGGCAAAATCACTCTCTGTCTGAGAGGTATTGAGTGGGTAATAAAATTTGTGAGCTATAGTACACCCCAATCAACAAAATAAGCATTAAAGTCTTTATCCCATTAGTCAAACATCTAGGTCATGGTCACAGCCCTACGCTTTTTATCCATTTGGAAAAATCTTAAAAACAATTATCTCTAGTCTTCTGTCTTTAATTTGCAATCATTAGATTATCATTAGAAATAGAAACAAAAACCTTATTCTGCAAGTGCAATCTAGATACTCCAATTGCTCATTTGAAATATATACTCCTAACTCCCATTTCAGCTCCCTGTGGAATCGACCCCGACCCTTAGTTGGGTTTCTATTTTTGCATATGACCGTTTCATATTTCTTTTGAGGTGTGCATTTGGACGTGATCAATATTTGGCACCGTTGTTGGGGAGTTAAAAACGGTGTTAGCTATATATTTGGGTTTGTTTTTGGAATATCTTCTTTTCCTTCCATTGTTACTAATTTGTGTGAAATAGTTTTAGGTACTATTATGGCGACAAACAATGAACTCGGAAATATTGCTTTGGGGGATGTGGACATCGAGGATGACCAAGTTGATGAGGTTCCTCTTGAACCTCAACCGAATAGATGAGGCCGAGTGCCTCATGGCAATGTCCCTGGTCCACCCCCACCTCCACCACGAGCGGCTCCACACCGGGTGTTACCCAATGAAGGATATGCGAGTGCAATAATCCCTCTCCGTATTAGGGTGGGCAACTTTCAAATCACCAATGTGATGCTCACTTTGCTAGAGCAACGAGGTTTCTTCACCGGTGCTCCAAGTCAAAATACATACAAATATTTGAAGGAGTTTGTGGACACTTGTTGGGGGAGCAAACAAACAAATGTCTCCGAGAATGCATTGAGGCTAAGGCTTTTTCCCTCCTCTCTATGGGTTAAAGCTTTAGATTGATTGGAACGTTTATCGAACCATTCCATTCACACTTGGGATGAGTTGGGAGAAAAGTTTATTTCTAGGTTCTTCTCTTCGGGGCACATGGCTACACTTCTGGATAAGATTTGGCATTCAAGCAAGAGCCAAATGAACCACTACACGGGGTATGGGAATGGTATAGAACAATGGTTAAAGAATGGCCCAACAATGATATGACGGAAAATACGATTCAACAAACTTTCTATCGTGGGATTAACACAACCAACCAATGTGTGGTGAACAACTTGCCGGTGTGAATTTCATGACTATGCCTTATGCAGAGGCATGTGAGATTTTAGATAAAATGGCAAAAACATCATCGGTGTGGCAATCTCGGGCTAATGTTTCACAAGGTGATCCGAACATGATCCACCTTCACAAAGAACTGCATGACCATGGGCAAGACATTGTCGAATTGACTACCACCATGAATCAATTAGAAAAGGCTCAACTTCAACAAGTGTAAAATCCTAAGCGAGCTGATGCCATGGAGGGAGAGAACATGAAGGTGAACAAAAGAAGGACCAAGGGTCCGCAAGTGCAACATCCAGTGGAAAATTATATGCAAGAGGATAGTGGTTTTGATCAAGATGATTCTTACAATGAACAAGAAGAGGAGGTGCAATATATGAACAATTTTTAAGGGAAAAGAAACAACTTCCAATGCCCAAACCAACAACAATAGTGACCTCAAAAAAATCAAGGAAATTGGAATTTTAACAACCAAGCAAATTGGAGTGGTGGCAACAATCAAGGGAATTAGCATAACAATAACAATCAAGGAAATTGGAGTGGCAATAATCAAGGAAATTGGGGGAGAAAAAACAAGGCAAATGGAACAATAATCACGGCAATCAGGGGTCGGGTTTTCAAAGGCCCCCGATGTATCAACAACCGAGAAACCCGCCTCCTTATCCTCCCCATGGTCCAAGTTCTTTAAACAATAAGGTGGGGCATATTGAGAACATGTTCAAGAAAATGATAGAAAAAAATGCCGATTCGGATGCCCAACTTGCCTCACACAACACATTGATCTGCAACTTAGAAGTTCAAATGGGGAAAATCTCTCAAGCTCTAAATTCTCGTCCTAAAGGGGCACTACCAAGTGACTCGATGGTGAATCCAAAGGGTGGAAACAACACGGGGCATGCCATGGCCGTTACTACAAGAAGTGGAAGAGGTGGAAATGCACGCACCTCAAGTTAAAAGCAACTTGTGGATGATGAGCAAGTGGTACAAGAAGAAGAGGTCCGGAGCAATGTGGTGCAATCAAATGATGAAGTTCGGATTGATTGATGATAGTGTGGAAGAGACTCAAGAGGAGGTGAAACCGCCTAGGGATCACATTATTGACATACCGGAGCCGGTAGTGCAAAAGGCTAAGGCACCATTGCCTAAGCCTCCACCTCCATACCCTCAAAGACTTGCCAAACTAAATGGTGAAAACCAATTCAAAAAGTTTATTCAAATGATGAAGAGTCTTCTAATCAATGTGCCATTAGTTCAAGATTTGGAACAAATGCTCGGATATGCAAAGTTTATGAAGGATCCGTGACAAAGAAGCGGTCAATGAATTTTGAAACTATCAAAGTCACTCATCAAGTGAATGCAATTGTGCATTCAATGGCTCCTAAGTTAGAGGATCTCGGTGCTTTCACAATTCCTTGTACAATTGGAAGTGCCTAGTTTGCTAAAGCTCTTTGTGATCTTGGGTCAAGTATCAATTTGATGCCCTATTCGGTTTTTAAGACATTGAGAATTTGGCAACCAAGGACCACCTCTATGAGATTGCAAATGGCCGATTGTACTATGAAGAGACCTTTAGGAGTAATTGAGGATGTTTTGGCTCGTGTTGATAAATTTATTCTTCCGATGGATTTTGTCATTCACGATTGTGAAGTTGATTATGAGGTGCCGATTATTCTTGGAAGACCTTTCCTTGCTACGGGGAAGGCTCTTTGTGATGTTGAAACGAGAGAAGTTACTTTCCGGGTTGGTGATGAAAAAGTGGTTTTCCATGTGTGTAAGTCCATGCGGCAACCAAATAGCAAGAGGTGTGCTCTTTTGTGGACTTGGTGATCGATGTTATTATTGATGAAACAAGTGATATGATCGTTGATGGTGATATGTTGGAGGCCGTCTTGCTCAACTTTGATGATGACGAGAAGGATGGCTTCATGGAATGTGTGAACTCATTGCAAGGAATGGGTTCGTACAATTATGCACCCCGAAAATTATCTTTGGATCTTAAAAATAGGACAACTCCTCCTACAAAGCCTTCCATTAAAGAGCCTCCTACCTTGGAGTTGAAGCCGTTGCCTCCACATCTTCGGTACGAATTTCTTGACCCTTGTTCTATTTTACCAGTTATTCTTTTCTCTTGTTTGACTAACGTGCAGGTAGATTCGACATTGGTGGGGCTACAAAAGAGAAAGAAGGATATTGGGTGGACATTGGCGGATATTCGAGAAATAAGCCCCGCATTTTGCATGCATAAGATCAACTTGGAGGAAGGATCCAAACCATCTATTGAACATCAAAGGAGACTCAATGAGGCTATGCAAGAGGTGGTCAAAAAGGAAATTATCAAGTGGTTGGATGCCGGAGTTGTCTACCCCATTTTCGATAGTTCGTAGGCTTCTCCGGTTCAATGTGTCCCAAAGAAGGGTGGCATGACGGTGGTCACCAATGACAAGAATGAGTTTATGAGAACGGTGATCGGTTGGAGAGTGGGTATGGACTATCGCAAGCTCAACAAAGTCACAAGGAAGGATTATTTTTCATTTCCCTTATTAGATCAAATGCTTGATAGATTGGCCGGTCGTGCATTCTATTGCATCCTTGATGGGTATTCGGGCTACAACCAAATTCTTATTGCTCCGGAGGATCAAGAGAAAACAACCTTTACATGTCCCTATGGTACTTTCGCCATCAAGCAGATGCCATCTGGTTTGTGCAATGCAACAATGACTTTTCAAAGGTATATGATGGCTATCTTCACGGACATAGTGGAGGACTACCTTGAAGTTTTCATGGATGAATTCTCGGTGGTTGGGGATTATTTTGATGATTGCCTTGCAAATTTGGATAAAGTGTTGGCAAGATGTGAAGAAACAGATTTGGTGCTCAATTGGGAGAAATGTCATTTCATGGTCAAGGAATGCATTGTCCTTGGCCGCAAGATCTCAAAGAATGAAATTGAAGTTGACAAGGCAAAGATTGAGGTGATTTCTAAACTTCCACCTCCAACTTCGATAAAGGGCGTGCGGAGTTTCTTAGGCCACGTGGAGTTTTACCGGCGCTTCATCAAAGATTTTGCTAAGGTGGTAAACCCGTTGTGCAAGATTCTCGAGAAGAATGCTAAGTTTAACTTCAATGATGATTTCATGAGAGATTTTGAATTTTTAAAGTTCAAGTTGACAACTACTCCTATTATCACCGCTCCAAATTGGAGTGTTCCCTTTGAACTCATGTGTGATGCAAGTGACGTAGTGGTGGAGGCTGTTTTGGGGCAATGTATCAACAAGATTTTTCACATGGTCTACTATGCTAGTAAAACCATGAATAGTGCCCAAGTCAACTAAACTGTTACGGAGAAAGAGCTCCTTGCCATTGGTTTGCAATTGAGAAGTTCCGCCCATACTTGATGGGTGCAACGGTCATTATCCACACGGATCATGCAGCACTTTGTTATCATATGAGCAAGAAAGATTCCAAAGCTTGGTTTATGAGATGGGTGCTTTTGTTGCAAGAGTTTGATATTGACATCCAAGATAGAAAAGGGAGTGAAAATCAAGTGGCGGACCACTTTTCTCGTTTGGAGGAGGAGGGGAGGCCACATGATGGCCTCGAAATCAATGACTCCTTCCCCGATGAGCAACTCTTGGCTATTTCAATGAAAGAGGTGCCATGGTTTGCGGATCTGAAAATTTCCTTGTGTGTGGTATCATCTCGGATGAGTTCTTTTCAAACCAAAGGAAGAAGCTCAAACGAGATTGTCAAGATTATTATTGGGATGAACCATATCTTTTCCGGATTTGTATGGATGGGGTGATTAGAAGATGTGTACCGGAAGAAGAGCAAGGTAAAATTCTTGAGGATTTTCATTCTTTGCCATATGGCGGTCGTCATGGTGGAGCAAGAACGGCGGCCAAAAGTTGCAATTTTTATTGGCCCACTCTCTACAAGGATGCTAGTGAGCTACTGAAAAGATGTGATGAATGTCAATGGGCCGGTGGAATCTCAAAGAAAAATAAAATGCCTCTCACTACCATTTTGGAGATTGATATTTTTGATGTGTGGGGTGTGAAAAATAAGAAACTGTGTCCTTTTATGAGTATGGGATTTACTTTAATGTTGGTTTATATCATTTGCCTTTTTATTTTCTTGTTTATTTAAGAGTTTTTCATTACTAATTCGGTTTTTGTTTTCTTTGCTTTGCATATACACGGAGTAATGTGAGTCTTAATGCAAGACTCGCTACAACGCCCGAGCACGGAATCATCATATCCCTTATTCTTAGAAGGCATCGGATAGCAAGAAAACAAGTGAGACACTTGGGGGATGCCTATGGCACCCTTATTCATTTTTGTTATTTATTATCTTTGTCCTTCATGTTATCTGATTTTTGCATGTTAATTTGCTTATTTAGTTGAGTTACTACCCATTTTGGAATTGCATATTCAAACTTATGATTAGTTAAACAGAACTTTTATCTCATCTAAAGATCTAAAACTAGTAAATCAAAAGAAACTGGTTCCTATATTAACGCCTAGCCTATATATTTTAATGTATTTTCTTTAAAGGTATTAACTACAATCTAGTGTGAACTTATCTTTGTTTCAAATAGCATTGAGAACATTTGGCCCTAAAGCAAATTAGCCTTTAGATTTAACATTGTGGAAAAAGTTGTCAAAATCTTTCTTTAGTCTCAGATGGTCTTTGAGTAGGAATTGGTTTATAAGAGTTTACCACATTAACTTAACTTTTCTTTTCTCACATTTTTTTTTAAAAAAATTTCAACAGAGTGAGTGTTGTTTTGAATTCACAATTTGGAATGCGGTTTTCAACATAGTTAAATACTTTGACTTATAAAAAAAAAAGGAAATCCTCAAACGTTCAACTAATGTGCTTTTAATATTTATTATCCTAACTAGTGAATCAACCTAAGTTTGACCGGTTAACCGTAGTTAACGGATCATATAGGGTGCTTTAATAACCTTCCCTATAGGATAAATTAGAACCCTTACCCATAATCTTAAGGTTAAATAGACTATATAAACAGAGTTAACTTTAGCGTTATTTAGATAAAAGATGGTGTCCTAATTCACCATAAAATAATTAGGTGGCGACTCTCTTAAAATTAATTAAACCTCAGAATCGCTAATATGTTATACTCTAATTTGACCCGATTTAAATGGGGTATAATAGCAGTCTCCTCAGGAACTGGTAGGGACCTGGTCCCTCTTCTGTTCCTTCCACTTCTGAAGGGTAGAATCATATTCCCCGCTAAATCCCATCCTGGGATCTTGTAATCTTGAGGTCTTGTAAATGTGCAACAGGTTCCTTATTTGATTCTGGATAGTAAGTTTGTTAGATCATCAAAATATAAAGTAAAGTACTTGTAACCTATCCAATTGGTATTGGATTAAATCACATATCCTTAAAACCACAATATAAGTTTAATTGTTACTCAAATGTTAGGGTAAACAATTTGGCGCCCACCATGGGGCTAAGGATAATAGTGATTGTTCAGTGCTGATTCTGATAACACACGTCATTTCACACTTGTTCTTGTCATGTATTTTTTGCTCTCAGTTAAAAATATGTCAAACTCACAAAATGCACCCGTACATGGTGATGATGGTCTCAGATTTCACGGGAAAAATGATAATGTAATTGCTCCAAGAGTCAGGGTGCCACCGGCTAATCTCGGAGGAGCATCGGTTGCCGCAGATCTAGTCGATCAGTTCACATGTTGCTCCAAAATGCGGACCTAGGCGCGGACCCCGAAGGGAGTATATGCAGGGAAGGCCGATCTGGTGGTCAAGGTACAAAGGGCAGAGGAGATGGAGGAGTTAGTCTCCAGGTGATATTCGAGATGCTACAGGCTCAGCAGGCCACTATCGCTCAGTTGCAAAATCAACATAGTACTCCAAGTGGGGTCGAGCCAAAAATTACTCGTCGTACCGAGCCAGTGCCAGAAAGGTCGAATGGTAACACATCAGGGACTAATCCTGCAATAATGAAAATGCTCGAGGAGCTCACCAAAAGAATAGAGTCAGGAGAGAGGAAAATAGAAGATAATGATAAAAAAGTGGAAACACACAACTCCCGAGTTGATTAGATACCGGGGGCACCCCCGATCCTAAAGCGTTTGGATTCAAAAAAGTTCGTGCAGAAGCATTTTCCTGAGAGTGCGGCTCCGAAGACCATTCCTAAGAAGTTTCGTATACCGAATATACCTAAATACAATGGGACCACGGATCCTAATGAACACATCACTTCGTACACGTGCAGAATAAAGGGAAATGACTTAGAAGATAATGAGATTGAGTCCGTTTTGTTGAAAAAATTTGGGGAAACTTTATCAAAGGGAGAAATGATTTGGTATCACAACCTTCCACCAAATTCCATCGACTCATTTGCCATGTTAGCAGATTTTTTCACGAAGGCACACGCCGGGGCCATAAAGGTCACAACAAGAAAATCGAACCTTTTCAAGATAAGACAAAGGGATAAAGAAATGCTGAGGGAGTTCGTATCCCGATTTCAAATGGAACGCATGGAGTTGCCACTGGTCACAGATGATTGGGTCATTCAAGCTTTCACCCAAGGTTTGAATGAGCGGAGTTCGATAGCATTACGATAGTTGAAACAAAATTTGGTTGAGTAACCAACTGTAACTTGGGCGGATGTGCGCAATCGATATCAATCGAAGATCAGGGTCGAGGACGACAAATTAGGAGCCCCTTCTGGTTCAGTACATCCAAACAGGTTGGCAGTTAAAACCCTGAGGGATGTCGACAGGGAGCCAAGGTCGAAGAGAGAACGATATCAAACGTATACCGCAGATCGAAGGAATAATGCTTCAGGACATAATCCCGCCCGGAATGATCGAAAAAGTGATCGAGGACAGAATTCTCGGGGAATTATGAGAAAAAGTGGTTTTAATAAGCATGCCGATCCCGTAAAGGCACCTTGGTTCTTGGAATATAACTTTAGCATCGATGCATCGAGCATTGTATCGGCAATCCGAAGGATCAAAGGTACTAGGTGGCCCAAACCCATACAGACCGATCCTTCCCAAAGAAACCCAAATTTGATGTGAAAGTATCATGGCACGAATGGCCACAAGACCGAGGATTGCAAGCAATTAAGATAGGAGGTAGCCCATCTATTCAATGAGGACCACCTTCGAGAGTTCCTCAACGATCGAGACAAGAATCATTTCAGAGAAAGGGATGCCAACAGGAAAAATAAACAGGAGGAACCCTAACATGTCATTCATATGACCGTCGGTGGGGTGGACATTCCACAGGGATCCATATTCAAACGCACTAAGGTATCAATCACCAGGGAGAAACGAATCCGAGATTACGTGCCCGATGGCTCCTTATTATTCAACGACAAAGAAGCAGAAGGCATTTCTCAGCCACACTAAATAAAGTTCAGGTTAAGAGTGTTTTAGTGGATCCAAGTAGCTCGGCGAATATCATCCAATCAAGGGTCATGGAGAAGCTCGGCCTACAAGATCAAATTGTGCCCGCAGCTTGGGTCTTAAACGGCCTTAACCAGTGAAACACCTAAAGGGGAGATTATTTTGCTAGTGAACGTGGCGGGAACCATTCAAGATACCAAATTCCACGCGATCGAGGGCGACATGAGTTACAATGCCCTACTCGAAAGACCTTGGATCCACAACATGAGGGCAGTCCCCTCGACTCTCCACTAAATGATGAAATTCCCGACATTGGACGGTGTAAAAATAGTATACGGGGAGCAGCATGTTGCAAAGGAAATGTTTGCGGTCGACGAGGTGACGTCGATATCAATGCTATCAACCTCGGAAAAGTCGAGCATCAAAGGTAAACAGGAAGCCAAATAGCAATCATAGCCACCAGCCTCGACCGAATCAGAGAAGCAGGGGATAGAAGAAGAAGAAGAGGATTTTCTAACTCCTCGAACCTTTATTGTTCCCAAAGATTCGGACGCCACCAAATCAACAGTCGTAGAGCTGGAACAGGTTATATTGATCGAGTACTTGCCCGAGCGAAAGGTAAACCCGGGAACGGGATTAACCCCCGAACTCAGGAAAAAGCTTATTCAATTTCTTATTGATAACACAGATTGTTTTGCTTGGTCCCATTTAGACATGACAGGGATCCCACCGGAGATAAAAACGCATCGGCTAAGCCTTGACCCCAGGTTCAAATCGGTGAAACAAAAGAGAAGACCCCAGTCCGAGGTAAAGCACGCATTCATAAAGGACGAGGTAACTAAACTTCTCAAAATAGGGTCTATTCGGGAGGTAAAATATCCCGAATGGCTAGACAATGTGGTCATAGTCCCTAAAAAAGGGACAAACTTAGAATGTGTGTAGATTATAAAGATTTAAACAAGTCATGCCCCAAAGATTCTTTTCCACTGCCTAACATTGATCGCATGATTGACGCCATGGCTGGCCACGAGATCCTTACCTTTCTCGATGCCTACTCTGAGTACAATCAATTCAAATAAACTCGGAAGACCAGGAAGACCAGGAAAAGACATCATTTATCACCAAGTATGGAACATATTGTTATAATGTAATGGCCTTCAGGCTAAAAAATGCTGAAGCTACTTACCAGCGCCTAGTAAATAAAAAGTTCGAAGAACAAATAGGTAAGTCAATGGAAGTTTATATCGATGACATGCTAGTTAAGTCCCTGTGCGCAGAGGACCATTTGGCTAATTTGCAGAAAACGTTCGAGATTCTGAAGAGATACAACATGAAGCTCAACCCCGAGAAATGTGCTTTCGGGGTCAGTTCGGGAAAATTCCTGGGCTTCATGGTCTCGAATCGGGGGATCGAGATCAACCCTGATAAAATCAAGGCCATCGAAGACATCACTGTCGTAGACAGTGTAAAAGTTGTGCAGAGGCTAACTGGACGGATATCTTCTTTAGACCGATTCATTCTCGAGGTCATCGGATTGAAGCCATAGATTTTTCTCTCTACTCAAAAAGAAGAATGATTTCGCTTGGACCCCAAAAATCCAACAGGCATTAGAGGAATTAAAGCGATACCTGTCGAGCCTGCCACTGCTTCACACCCCAAAGGCAGATGAGAAACTTTACTTGTACTTGGTAGTATCGAAAATCGCGGTAAGTGGTGTCCTGGTTCGAGGAGAGCAAGGTACGCAATTTCCCATTTATTATGTAAGTCGAACCTTAGGAGAAGCAAAAACTAGATATCTAAACTTAGAGAAATTGGCACTTGCACTGATAAGCGCCTCTAGAAAGTTAAAACCATACTTTTAATGTCACCCCATATGCGTGTTAACCACTTACCCACTTCGTAATATTTTGCACAAGCCCGAACTATCGGGCCGATTGGCAAATGGGTCATCGAACTCAGTGGATACGTTAGCGGGTATCAACCCCGAATGGCCATCAAGTCTCAAATTTTGGCGGACTTCGTGGCCGATTTCACGCCAACCATCGTACCCGAAGTTGAAATAGAACTTTTGATAAAATTGGGCACATCATCGGGGGTATGGACCCTTTTTACAGACCGTGTTTCGAATGTGAAGGGGTCCGGGCTAGGCATCGTTTTGAAGCCACCCACGGGTAGCACTATTAGACAGTCTATCAAAACTTCTAGGTTGACTAACAATGAGGCCGAGTACGAGGCCATGATTTCAGGTCTCGAGCTAGCTAAAAGCTTGGGAGCAGAAGTCATTGAATCCAAGTGCGACTCTTTGTTAGTGGTGAACAATGTAAACAAAACCTTCGAAGTTCGAGAAGATAGAATGCAAAGGTATTTAGATAAGTTGCAGATGACTTTGCACCATTTCAGGGAATGGACTTTACAGCATGTTCCTCGAGAGCAAAATAGTAAGGCCGATGCACTTGCGAATCTGGGGTCATCGGTCGAGGAAGATAAGATCATCTCGGGGACTGTCGTTCAACTCTCGAGATAGGTGATCGAGGAAGGTCATGCCAAGATAAACTCTACGAGCTTGACCTGGGATTGGAGGAATAAATATATTGAATACTTGAAGAACGGAAAGCTCCCATCGGACCCCAAAGAGTCAAAGGCCCTACGAACCAAAGCTGCTCGATTCAACATTGGATGAAGACGGAACATTATACAGAAGGACATTCAATGGACCATTGGCAATATGTTTAGGACCAGGAGACACCAATTATGTTTTATGAGAGGTCCATGAAGGCACTTGTGGGAACCACTCCGGCGCCGAATCGTTGATTCATAAAATCATTAGAACGGGATACTACTGGGATAGCATGAAAAAAGACACTAAGGAGTTTGTTCGAAAACGTTATAAGTGTCAAAGGTTTGCACCGATGATCCATCAACTCGGAGAACAACTTCATTCAGTCATATCCCCGTGGCCATTCATGAAATGGGGGATGGATATCGCCAGCCCTCTGCCAACGGCCCCAGGTAAAGCTAAGTTCATTTTATTTATGACTGATTATTTCTCTAAATGGGTTGAAGCATAGGCGTTCAAGAAAGTGAGAGAGAAAGAGGTTATAGACTTCATCTGGGATCACATTGTATGTCGATTTGGGATACTCGCCGAAATAGTGTGTGACAATGGAAAACAATTTATCGACAGCAAGGTAACGAAATTCCTCGAAGATCACAAAATAAAAAGGATATTATCAACTCCGTATAATCCTAGTGGCAACGGACAGGCCGAATCGACAAACAAGACTATCATTCTAAACTTAAAGAAAAGGTTGAATGACGCCAAGGGGAAGTGGAGAGAAATGTTACCCGGAGTGCTTTGGGCATATCGAACAACATCAAAGTCCAGTACGGGAGAGACCTCGTTATCCTTAGTATATGGCTCCGACGCTTTGATTCCGGTCGAAGTCGGGGAACCGAGCACCAGATTTCTACATACAACGGGAGAATCAAATCACGAGGCTATGAATACTATCCTCGAGCTATTGGATGAAAAATGAGAAGTTGCACTTGTTCGGATAGCTGCGCAAAAGCAAAGAATCGAGAGATATTATAATAGAAGAACCAACCTTCGCCACTTCGGAATCGGGGACTTAGTTCTGAGGAAAGTCACCCTCAACATTCGAGACCCAAACGAAGGGAAACTAGGCCCAAATTGGGAAGGACCATATCGGGTCCTCGGTGTCATCGGAAAGGGATCTTACAAACTTGGCACAATGGAGGGCGAACAATTGCCAAACAATTGGAATGTATCACTCCTCAAACTGTATTATTACTAAGGCATGACTTTCACCCTTTCCATTTGTATTTGATACTACTTATTGCAGGTGTTCAATCGAAGACGTCAAAAAACTCTCCAACACGAGGACCTTAGGTTTCAAAGCACGCGTTGCACTCTTTTTACCTTAGATCGGTTTTTATCCCAAATGGGTTTTTCCGGCGAGGTTTTTAACAAGGCAACAATTATGTGCTACCTGAGGAGAATTCTACAGTATCCAACGCTTCTTTGCAATCAACCTCGAATACTGGGGGGCATCACCCTCGGATGTTATATTTTCAGGGAAAGCACTTCATGTCAAAGGGTCTCGATAGGGAAAGTTTGTATGGGCCAAACGGTCGAATAAACCATGTCCATATAGATTATTCGAGCCTCGATGGCAAAACATGTACGCATGTATAAATTATTTCAAGAAGCATTCTTTCTATATCAAACATCTTGTGTCTCAAAGAAAACTTTCTACTATACGAACTCCACACTTATGATTTTGTGAGAAATGGCTCAAGGACCAAGCGCAAATATACCTTGAACACTCGGGGACTCTCATTGATGATCGACATATTCGAGTTATCTAAACTAAAATTCATAAGACCTCAAAGAGGCACCCATCGATCTATAGGCCAAGGCCATCATTCTCTGGGACTAAGTTCGAAGTGTTATTGGGAAATAAGCCCAAGAGGCATACCCAAAGGCTACGACCAAATTAATGCGGCTCGGAGATGTCCGAATCCCGCAATCAAAATAGGCCTTCAAATTCTTTAGAAAACCGGTTTAAAAAAAGGCTACCCTCGGCAAATAATAAAAAGGGCTTCGATAAAATTAGCCCTCGAAAAACCTTAAAAGGTATCAAATTATCTTAACACAAACGTGCTAAGGCACAAAAAGCAGAGGGGTTTCAATCAACATTGAACCCTCAAAAAAGCCAATGGGTAAAAAATACGTGCTAAGGCATAAAGAAATTTTTACTAAGTATTTTAAGCCGAAAGAGGGGAATAATAGCCATCTTTTAGAGGCCATATCGGCCCGATCTGAAGAGCCTAAGGGCCAATACACTTAGAGTTCGAGATCTTGTTCTCACTCCATCCGAACCCAAGGGTTCGACTATCCCGAGCCCAAATAAAGAATAACTTGACTATGGCTCGGGGACTCACCATTATCCGACACAAACCCTAAAGGGCATATGCCTCAAGTTCGAACCTTATTCGAACTCGACTATGGTTACTTCGAGGAAGCCACCCAAAACTAAAAAGTCTCGAATGCACCATCCAAAGCATAAGATCGTGTTAAAATTTTACAAGGCAAGAAACATGATCGAAGAAAAGAAAATATGTACAAAGGACCGATGGGGGTCTTACAAAAAGAAAAGAAAAAATATAAAATCCTAAGTATGCCCGGGGCTGGTTTCTCCCTCGGGGGCAGCTTCTCCTTCGGGCCCCTCATCGTTATTGGACCCGCCTTGGCTACCTTTATAATCATCATCATCGTCATCGGAGGAGACAAGAAACCTGGCATCACCTTCAAGCTCCTTAGCTTGAGCTATCTCTTTGGAGAGGTCAAAGCCTCGAGCGTGGATTTCCTCGAGGGTCTCCCTCCGGGATTGGTACTTCGCCAAGTCATTGCTCTGTCGCTCTCGATCGGAAGCCTCCCTTAGTTGCATTTGAGCAGCCTCGGCATCGGCCAAGTACACGGTTATGGATTTGTCAGCCGCGATCTTTGTCTTCCCGGCCTCTGCCTTGGCCTCAGCAAGATCGGCTTCGAGCTCCTCGATCCTTTTGGCCTGGGCTGAAATTTTCTCTTTAGCGCCCCAAAGTTGGACCTCGGCCGATGAAAGTTTGGCCAAAGAAGCCTCTTTCTCCGCAGCAAGGCGGTCTATGTTCTCCTTCCACCGATCACAATCAGCTTTGATTTGATCGACTTCCCCTCGGAGCAGCTCGATCCTTTCCAGCTTTTTCTGCAATTGAGATACTGAAGTATTAGCCTCCACAGTTGGGTCGAGACCATACTCTTTCAAAATGATAGTTACCTGCTCGTCTAGCTCAGCCTCTTCCTTACGATCCTCTGCTCGAAGGTCCCTGTGCTCCTCCTCCTTTTGACCGCAAAGGAGCTCCAAAGCATTCCTCTCCACCGAGGTCTTCTAGAGCTCGGCCTTGCATTGGCTCAGATCGGCCCTGAACTTGGTGAAAGCCTACGCAAAAAGAAAGATATAAGGTAGGATAAAGGGAGAAAAAGGAAAGGAAAATTATGATAATGGGAATTAGTACTTACTCGATATAAAAGGCGTTGGGACTTTTCAAAAAGGGTGGATGCATCATTGAGATCGGCAGCATCATTAACCCCAGTAAAGCAATCCCCGAAGGAATCCTCTTCACTGGGGACTCCGCCTATGTCAGGCATCTGCAGAGCCCGAGCATCCCTTATGGCCTCCTTAGAAAAGGCCGGTAGAGAGGGAGAGTGACCTATTTTCATGGCCCCAAGCGAATCGCTCGGGGCGCTCTGATCAGCCCTGGGGGTCCCAGAATCGGCCTCCTCTGGCATGCTTGTTGATGCCCGAGGGATAATCTCAACCTCGGGCGATTTGGGGGCTTTGACCGAATCTTTCTTCGAAGCCTCCTCATCA
Source organism: Nicotiana attenuata (assembly GCF_001879085.1). Classification (NCBI taxonomy): domain Eukaryota; kingdom Viridiplantae; phylum Streptophyta; class Magnoliopsida; order Solanales; family Solanaceae; genus Nicotiana; species Nicotiana attenuata. Next base: position 30,189,768 of record NC_031996.1, on the reverse strand, counting down.
CGAGGCAGGGTCTCGACAGCCGCCTCCGACTTGGAAGGCTTGGCGACCTCGACTGGCTTCCTTGCTCGAACCACCAGAGCCGAGTCGTCGCCCTCATCTTCTTCTTCTCCCAGCTGGCAGGCCGACTCTATTGACACAGGGATAAGATTTCTCATGCGTCTTCGAATTGGAGCCCGTGTAGGTTGAGGATCCTCGGACTCCGGGACCCTCTTCCTCTTATTATCTTTCCCCGACTTCGGGGCCAGGGACTCGATCTCTTCCCCAGGCGGGGCCGGCCTCATTTCGACGACATCTCCAATGCCTGCATAAAAGAAAGTCAAGTATAAATAAAGAGAAACGTTATAAAAAAAGAGGGGGAGGACATCGAAAGCTTACAGAATAAACTTATCATGATGTTTGGCTTCCCATCTGCCCCTTACCAAGTCACGCCAACAATGCTCGGCATGGGAGGAAGTCGCGGCCAACTTCCAAACCCAATCTTCGAGGTCGCTGACCGTATTAGGCATCCAAGCAACCACTGCAAAATAGATGAAGGCATTACATAAAGGAAAATATGGAGTACGAAGACTAATGGATAAAAAACATCACTTACGTTCGGGGTTCCACTTCTCTGGGAACGGCAATTTCTCCTCTAGGATGAGGTCGCAGGTCCTAACCCGCATGAACCGGCTCATCCAACCCCGATCTTTATCCTCATCGTTGCTCGCAAAAAAGGCCTTCGTCGCTCGGTGTTAGAGCTTGGTCAACCCTCAGAAAAGTCGAGGTCGATATAACCGTATCAGGCGGTTGAGGGTGAATTCCATCCCCTTGGCCTTGCTGGAAAAGAAACGGAGCATGGTCACTATGCGCTAAAATAAGGGGTGAACCTAGCCGAGGTTGACCTGGTACCTCTTGCAAAAATCAATAATAACTAGGTCGATAGGACCCAGTGTGAAGGGTAAGTATAGACACTTAGGAACCCCTCCATGTGAGTGGTGATGCTCTCTCGGGATCGGGGATCTGTACTACGACCTCAACCCCCCAGCCACAATCTCTCTTCATAACCTCGAGATGTTTCACCGTTATCGAGCAAATGAATCTCGACACGTGCTCACATCGGCCAGGGATCGATGGAGGTTTCTCGACTTTGAAGTCAGACTTTAAGACGCAAGGGCCGGGAACATACTCGTGAGGGAGCAGTTCCACCGGCATTTTATCACTGGCCGATCGAGAAGAAGAAGAAGCTTTCTCCTTTTGTGGAACAGTCTTGGAGGTTTACACCATTGATTTAGATAGAAGTAAGCGGAAAGAGATGAAAAATTGGTGTTTTGGTACTAACGGAATTGACTCAACGGGTGGTGGAAGAGAAGAGATGGAGAGAGGAAGAGACTTAGAAAGCTTGGTGAAGGTGGAAGTAAAGTTTTGATTCAACCAGGAAGCCGGTATTTATAGCCTCACGGCGACGATTCGGTGGTGCTAGTGGCTGACTGTCAATGGCAAGCATTAATAGTTTGGGGAACTGTACCGAGGGGACATTTCGGTCACCTTGACCGCTTAAGTCACGAGGATCACGCCATTCTCGGAGTCTCCAAAAAATCGAGGCTCAAGTCATTTCTTATCATTTTATTCTAAGAAACGAGGGGACTATCTGTATATGGTGAAAATCGGGGCTACCCAATTTCGTCCTCCGATCGAAAAAGTGATACCACGTCGGAAGACCAGGACGCCGAGCTCGGGGTCGAAGTTCCTTTTCAAGGTTGAGGTCGATATCATTTATCGAGGTCAGAAGAAGGCATACTTCGAGATGATGTCGTATGATTCAGTAACAGAAAGAGCAAGATACCCGCAACGGACCGGAGATCATGGTGTGAATTTCAGAATGGATTGGTCTTCGGCGGCTAATCAGTTGTCAAATATGATTTCCTACTATAGTTAGAAGTGTACCTTATTTAGGACTCCCCTTATTATATAAAAGGGGATCCCATCCATTTGTAAGGACCATCATTGTTTACTGATAAGAAAATATATGCTCATTACTTTCTTGCTATTTCACTTACTGTTCATCAGAGTTGATTTATAATTTGATATTCCTTTCGTCACACCTCGAGACTATCATAGATCGAGGTCGAGATTTGGCTTGCATACTGATTTGATTTACTTTATTCTCTAATTTATCTATTTAATTCCTTATTTATCAATTGGTATTGGATTAAATCACATATCCTTAAAACCACAATATAAGTTTAATTGTTACTCGAATTCTAAGGTAAACAGTATTCAATGTACGAGTTCAATTTATCTTTCTTCTTTGAATTATATTTGAATTCTAAATTAGTTGGTCAAGTCATTTTACTATTTAGCTAATTTGCATCAATTGATAATTTTGGTTTAAGGTTAGTAGTAGATGGAAATGTCAAGGAATCAATCATTCCATTACTTGATTTTGTGTCATTTTACTTATATAAATGATCTATTACATCCATCCTTTAGTTTGCTTTCACCATATTCATGTGTCTTATTGAGGGCTCGGGGTTTTCCATGAATCTGCTTGAAATTTATTCTGTTGTCGATCAAATTTTACCTAGATGTTATAGGTGTAAGTTCTTTTATGTTCAACAATTTTTGTCGGATTGTTAACCATAACAACATACCCAGTGTATTCTTTTGGATTGTTCATTTCTGTTAATAATTTTTTGTTGGTAACCCATTAATTATTTTATTATCTTGTTATTCATTGGCACATCTTAATGGGACTTATTTTATTATGATGATGCATTCAGACAATCAGGCCACCTTACAAATTTAGGTTATATGTATTGCAAGATGGTTTGGTGCTTGAATATATGTGTAACGCCCCGGACGATCGTTTCGAGAGTTATAGCCCCGTTTCCCATTTACTGCTCCTTTTGTGTTCTTCAGTTGTATTTTGACTCACCAGGTTAGTCGGTTTGGGTCCGGAGTGGTTTTGGAGTGAATTGAGACTTGAGACACTTAGTCTCTTATGAGAAGGTTTTAGTTGGAAGAGTTTGACCGGACGTTGACTTATGTGTAAACAATCTCGAATTTGAATTTTGATGATTCTATTAGCTCTGTTAGGTGATTTTGGACATAGGAGCGGTCCGAAATATGATTTGGAGATCCGCTGTAGAATTAGGCATGAATTGGCGAAAGTTAAAATTTTGGCGATTTTGGCTGGCAGTGGAAATTTTGATATCGGGGTCGGAATAGAATTCCGAAAGTTGGAGTAGGTTTGTGGTGTCATTTCTGACTTGTGTGTAAAATTTTAGGTCATTCGAACGTGATTTGATAGGCTTCGGCGTCGTTTGTGAAATTTGAAAGTTTAGAGGTTCTTAGGCTTGAATCTGGGGGTAATTTGGTATTTTGATATTGTTTTGAGCGATCCAAAGGTTTGACTAAGTTTGTATGATGTTACGGGACGTGTCGGTATGCTTGTTTGAGGTCCCGGGAGCCTCGGGATGATTCCGGGTGGTTAACGGAAGGTTTAGAACTTGGAGAATGCAGTTGGAGCTGCTGGTTCTGGTGTCTCCGCACCTGCGGAGTGGGAGCCGCTGGAGCGACTGAGGAGCCGCAGATGCGGCCATGGAGGACCTGGGCAGGAACTGCAGGTGCGAGGTAGTTTCCACACCTACGATGATCGCAGATGTGGTCTAGAGGCGCAGAAGCGGTCCCAGGGATTTTAAGTGATTTTCGCAGAAGCGGAGCTGGGTCCGCAGATGCGGTGAAGCGACCGCAGGTGCGGCTTCGTTGGGCAGAACGTATAAATGGAGGATTTCGTGATTTTTCCTCATTTCCACCATTTTCAACTCGGACTTTGGAGCTTTTGAGGTGATTTTTGTAGGGGATTCAAGGATTTTCACTGAGGTAAGTCCCTTGAGCCTAGGTACCCTTAGCTATGGTGTTTTTCGTTGATTTCTCATCTAATTAGTGGGTTTTGAAGTGAAAATTGGGGGTTAGTTGGGATTTTGGAGAGTGTAATTTGGGGATTTGAGAGGCCTAATGATGTCGGTTTTTGATAAATTTTGTATGGTTAGACTCGTGAGTGATGGGCTTTAGGGTTTTGTGACTTTTGTCGGATTTCGAGACGTGGGCCCGGGAGCCGGGTTTGAGCCAATTTCGGGATTTGAGTCCAATTTCTTGTGGAATTGGTTCCTTTGGCATATATTAATTATGTTGTATTACTTTTGGCTAGATTCGGGACGTTTGGATGCCGATTCGAGAGGCAAGGGCATTGTGAAGTAAGATTTTGCTCGGATTGAGGGTATGAAACCCCGGGCGTTGTGTCTTGTGACTACTCTGGATGTGACGCACATGCTAGGTGACGGGCGTGTGGTCGTGCACCGAGGGGATTGTGACTTGGTCCGTCCCGTAGAAACTGTAAAGTTGAACAACATGATGTTAGCTATATGCTCTCTATGTGTTATGAAAGATTGACTGTAAATCATGTTAGAAACCATGTTTAGGCTATATGTTGGCACTGTTGGGTCCCGTAGGGGCCGCGTTACATGTTGAATTGCCTGTTAAATGTTATTTGTACTCAGTCACAGTGTTTACTCGCATATCATATCTGAGTCTCTGTTATTCTGTTCAATGCATCATGTTATTGTTGTTTGGGCTGATTTTTCCTGATATCTGAGAGCCCGAGAGACTAGAGAGATTGATGGCCGAGTGAGACCGAGGGCCTGATTGTGAGGATACTTATGGGATCGGTCTGCACGCCGCAGCATGTTTTATTGATTTATACCATGATTGGCTTGTTATAGTGATTGGGCTGAAGGAGCCCTTTCGGAGTCTGCACACCCCCAGCGAGCACAGGTACCTACTGAGTGTGAGTGCCGAGTGTTGAGTGATTGTGAAGATTGAGTGACTGGGAGTAATGAGATTGTGAGGTTGGAGTGATTGGGAGGACTGAGAGATGATTGCCTGAGAGGAAGTATATGATTATATTATTGATGCACACAGTTGCCTTATATCCATATTTTGAAAACTGTTGAAAAATATTCGTATCTGGATTTCCTTGAACTTGACTAAAATAAACTAATTTGACTTGAATTTTCGAAACTTGGAAAGCATGACTATTTTCCTTTCTGAAATTTTTGAAAATGAACTAAAACTCTGTAGTTCGTCACTATCTTCAGTTCCTTATTTATTATTATTACTTACTGAGTTGGTGTACTCACATTACCTGCTCCTCGTGTGCAGATCCGGGAGTTGTTGGGCGCGGAGGTTGTTGATAGTACTCGTAGCTGGTCATTGGAGATCGCGAGGTAGCTGCTGGCATTCGCAACCCTGCTTTCTTCTTCCCTATCTTTCCTTATTTTCTGTATTTTGGATTCCAGACTATGTTAGTCTTGTTACTTTCGGATCGGTTATGTTAGACGCTCATGACTAGTGACAATCCGATGTCGGGCTTTATTTCCGCACTTATGTGTTGGGGTTCACCCCGTTGTATGGCAAAGATTTCAGTTATTTTAAGAGTCTTGATTATTTCTGGTTATTGTTGAAAGCGTTTTGGTAATGTCGGCTGGCCTAGTATCATCGATAGGCGCCATCACGACAGGTCGTGTTTTGGGTCGTGGCAATTTGTTACAAACTTGCATGTTGTAATTGATATTACAAAACAATTGATCGAGAGTTCATTTAGCGAGTGTCATGATTGCTAAATGTCAGTCACGATCGTCTAGCTTTAAAATTGTAACAAATATTACGAAGAAAATAACTTTAAACGAGAATAAAAAAAATATGTGCAAGAAAAGTCCTTTAAACATGAAGATGATAATCGTACTTTGATACTATAATAGCCATAAATATATTAGCTAGTCATTCATTTCATAGTAACTGGAACATAGATTATTTTGGTATATCCTCTAAAAACAACAGCGAACGCATAGGCCTTTCTCGCAAGTGCAACAATTATTGCATTGTGGCAATCCAGCGCAAACTGAAATTAACGAAACAAACGTATTTTTATATATAAAAGATTTTAAAAAAAAAAACATAATAAAAGGGCTACGAACCTACCAGAAGCAAGCAAAACCTACAGATTTTGAATCAGGAATATGCATTTGTAATTATGACTATAAAAATAATTATACTCATAAGAGAGACTCGAATCTATTAGTGTCAAATTATAATTTCAAAAAGACAAAAAACTTATTTGAAATTCCAACATCAAAAGTCAATTAAACATTTTCAAATAGGAATGTGGTTTTAAATTGATTAGTGTCTCTAAAGATGTATCTACTCTTAAGTTATGCAATTTTTTAGCGTAAAATTACAAATATATTCTCAAACGACTTGAGGAATAAAAATATCCTAAAATAAATACAACTTTTGTCAAAACTAGATGTACCTTGAAGGTCGAGACGAGTGCTATGGCTCGCAGCAAAAAATCCTATTGATACTATTGGTGATGTTGCTTCTGGTGCGTATGATAACTCTCATACATATGATGGTTCCGGTGCAGATAATGGCTCTAGGGTGCCTTGAGTTAATGGGGCAAAAAGAACAAACATGACAATAATCATACGTCCCATAACATCGATTGATTTTGCCATCTTAAACAGCTACACTCGTTATGCCTGTGGATACTTTTCCTTTTTCCCCTTTTTCTCTCTATTGGAGTGCTTGTAGATATTCGAGAGCTCCTCTCTTTTATAGTAAAGATGGAACATGTTGTTCAAGTTACTAGTGCTGATTTTTAAGTAAGTAGTTAGATTAATATTAGTGCCCATTCTAGGATATTCCATCCAATTATTTTTTTTGAAAATATGCAAGTATGGAATCCCTCTTAAAATCTAGCAAATTTTGAATATGAAATTGTTGACCGACTAAAATATATGTATAAAGTACTATATTTATACCAAATGGTTAAATTCATTTCCTTTTGGGGGGATTTGGTTGACATTTTCCAATGGTCACTTTATGTAGTTACTAAAAAGTAATTGGTAATTGAATAATGCTTTTAAATCTACTTGTTTTTTGCTTATTCTTATTTTTCCCTCCAGATTGAAATGCAAAGGCAAATGTCAACTTAATTGACCAGACGACCACTAATACTACTGATTCTAGCCAATATTTGCTTTTTGCAAATTAGTGGATTGAACCAGATACCAAAATTGGATTTTTAGTCACTTAAAAATTCCTAAAAAAATTAATTGGACCAATTACATTAGGACAAAATACTTTTAGTGATCAAAGAAATATGTAAATCTTTGAATGTTTATATGTATGCCTGTAATGTATGTAAATCTATGAATGTCTTTATTTATTTATTTATTGCATTCTTCAATTTTGATTATCCACATATTAACAGTTCTGAAAATACCCCAAACCTCCCCAGTAGTATACTGTATATAATATATGAAAACTTGGCCAAGAAAATAAGAAAAAAAAATTAAAAAGTTTAGTATGTTGATAGAAAGGGTTCTTAAAAGAGTCTAGTGCATACATTCACTATTGTTGAATTTCTAGTTATGAATTGTTAGGTAGTTCATCACAGGCTCTATCTCACAAGATTCTACAACTGTGCAAACTCTTGAAACCGATTCACTGTTCGTGTTTTGGGTCTTAAGCCGAAACTATGAATTAACTAGCAACATTTATTTTGGTAATTAACATTTTCATTTCTCAACAAATATTTACACACCGTACTCAATCTTAATCTGGACAGACATCCCAAATTTTAGCTCCATTCCTGGCTTCATTAGCTACTATTACAAGAAACAGTTTAGTCTAACTACTATCTATAGAACAATCCTTACATACTAGGGTAGTAGTTGAGTTCCCGTAGTCTTCTTTGTATCCTGTGTTTACTTTCTCCTCTCCCATGCACATCCTGCGTAATTGCTTTGCTTAGAGTGACTTCTGGTCGTTGCACTCCTTTGAAGATCCTGCCATTCCTCTCTTGCCATATGTAAAACAGTGTTCCTGCCAGCACAAACTTATACAACTCAGCTGTTGTGCTCCTCCCTCTGTAGTACTTTCCTGCCCATTCAAGTTCATTTGCCCACATCATTGGTTGTCTCTGGATCCCTTGCCATTGCAGCATTGCTATCCATACTCTCGATGAATAGGTACATTTAAAAAACAAATGATCCACTGTCTCTTCTTCACTTCTTCACTGTTACATAAAGAACATGTTACATCCTCCACATAGCCCAAACCCCTCAGCCTGTCTTTAGGGGTGAAATTTAAAAATAGCCAGATTTACAACTGGTCGTTCAAAAATAGCCCAGTTTCAAAAGTAATCGAAATTTAGCCACTTTTCATATAAAGATAAATCTGAGCGAAAACACTGTTCAAAACCCCGGAAAATACGCCAGCATATTATACTGGAGTTCCAGCATAAGTATACTTGAACTCCAGCATATTATACTGGAGTTCCAGGATAAGTATGCTAGAACTCCAGCATAATACGATAGAGTTCCAGCATAAGTACACTAAAACTCCAGCATAATATACTGGAGTTCCAGCAAGTATACCGGTCCAGCATAATATACTGGAGTTTGGAGCACCGGTGTTCCAGTCTCCGGTATATTATACTGGAGCCAGCAAAGTATACCGGTGCAGCATAATATGCTGGAGTTCATACACAGGTGCACCGAACTCCAGTATATTATGCTGGACCGGTCTCTGTTGCAGCAAAATAGTGGCTATTTTTCATTGACTTAGTAAACGCTGGCTATTTTTGAATGACTAGTCCAAAAACTGGCTATACCGTGCTATTTTGACTGTCTTTAATCATCAATCTTCTATGTGCAGCTAGGTAGACTATGAAGTTCCATTTTGGTACTCCAACATTGTTGTGGACCAGTTTCCTCCATGGTACTCTATCAAAGTCACCCCTCAGTTTCCCATACATACTCTTAATAGAGAAGCTGCTTATCCCCTCTACATCCTCCTCAGTATAACCATCTTCCTCAAAGTATTGTTTGGCTTTAAATATCTTCTGTACTATCCACGAGGCTTCCTCAAAGAATTAACTAGCAACATTAAACAGTACAACTAACTAGTTCTTTCTGGAACACACATTTGCTTTATGTGTAAAGTAACTTCATTTCCTGGTGCTACAAAGTCACTCAAATCAATCATACGATAACACACACACACAAACACACACAAAAAAAAATCGTACGATAACACAGCACAAAATTGCAACAGAACATGGAGGCAATCGGTTTCATTAATAATATTAATATAAATAAGAGAAACAAGAGAAAAGATTGAGAGCATGTGTCACAACAAATGTCTCATGTCTGAATCCTCGGATACAGTGGGCGAAACTAAGAGTTTTTCACTAAGGAGTGCCAAAATAGAAAAAATTGATCACATGAAGAAACTAAGAGGATATATATATATATATATATATATATATATATATATATATATATATATATAGATAGATAGATAGATAGATAGATAGATAAATAATAATTTTACCTAACTAAATATTGTAATATTACGGCAAAGGGGTGTCAACCCTTGCTTATAGGTTGCTCCGCCACTGGCTTTGATACATGCACTCGACAATATATATGGTTTTATTTACCAAATGTGGAAAGGCGCACGAATACAATGTCACATCAACTATAGGTCGATCTGTAAACACATTTAACTTGTTGAATCATTTACACACGACTCACAATACTGCAGAATAGCATGCCAATGCTTCTGCTTCTGTTTGAGCTGCAATTCCATTTGCTATTTGGTGCTGACTCCTTCCAAACTATACCTGAGCTGCTGTGATCTATCCAAAATGATTTCAATAGAAGATAGAATAAGAGATATGCAGCAGATAACCTTCATGAGAAATATCTCTTCACTGGTTATGCAGCTGAAATTCTTCTCTGCTGGTGGTTCCACTAACCATTACTCTATTATAACGACAATTACAAACGAATCATATCATGTGTTACGGTGAAAAAGAAGTCTACTTTGTAAAGCAATAACAGAATTTGTTCATATATCTGGATCACCAAATAAGCATGCTTTACAGAGCACAAGTCTTGATGATACTTTGAATTTCAAGGATCCTTTGAATCCAGGTCCAAAGAAGCCAAATTCACCAGAAACAAAAGCCTAAAATTGTTATTGATATAAGCCTGGGAGGGGGACCAGAAACAGGCGGCTAGAGCATAAACCGAAACCAAAAGGGTCAAACTACTAGTGAAGAAACAACCTTGCTCTCCAATTTATTCGGATAGCTGATGCAGCTACAGCTACATCCCTGCGTTAACCTCTTTCATAAGGTCATACTTATCCAGGGATCACTCAGTCAAGATAAAAATACACTAGAACCACTTCCCGCTTGAGTGACTAGAACCCATCGCCTTGAATCGGTTGTTAAACCACTGATTCCAGATCGGCCATAGAAACCGTTAATCCACTAGCATTTTCAGATTCAGAGAACATGATTTCATCTGTCAGTTCTCTCAATTTCGAATAAATTTCACGGCAACGAGGATGTGATAGATCCTCTGCATTGAAAGCATGTACCTCGTTTTGAAGTTCTATCCAACTCCAACCAGGTACCTTACTGACACTCTTTTCCCTCATCAGCCTCTTAATATTAGCTATTTTATCCCACTTCTTGATTTGTCGGTACATGTCTGAGAGCAAAACGTAAGTGCTATGATCTCCCGGCTCCAATTCTAGCAAACGGCTAGCCACCTCACTTGCATATTCAATATCACCACATGACCGACAGACACCGAGTAGAGTTCTCAAAACCATCGCATCAGGATCAAATGGCATCCCTTTAACCAGCTCCTTTGCCTCCTCAAGACGTCCAGCCCGCCCAAGTAGATCAATTGCACAAGCATAGTGTTCCATTCTTGGAACAATTCCAAAATCAGCTTCCATAGATTTGAAAAAATGGCGACCTTCTTCAACGAGACCAATGTGACTACATGCAGTCAAGACTGCCACAAAAGTTATATGGTCTAGCTTCACTTCACTTTGTTTCATTAGGAAGAAGAGGTCAAGAACAAGTTTACCTTGTCCATGTTGTGCATAAGCAAACATAATCGAGTTCCAAGATATTGAACTCTCTTTAGGAGAAACTTCAAAGGACTTCCAAGCATCTTCAATGATTCCACAATTGGAATACAGAAGTATCAAAGCACTGCTAACATACGTATATGACTCGGATCTCAGTTTTAGTGCCAAGGCATGAATTTGTTGACCGAGTTGAAGAGTAGCCAAATCTGAGCAAGACCTAAGGGTGGCGGAAAAGCAATATTCATCCATTTCAAGGTGTTCCACCCTCATTTTCAAAAAAAAATTGAGAGCAATTTCACTCCAACCCTTTTGTGACAATCCGGTCAAAATGGAATTCCAAGAAACAGAATCCTTTACATCCAGGTTTCCAAATACTGTCAGTGCATCATCCATATAGTTTGTGCATGATTTGGCATACATGGAAATCAATGCATTCGAGATTATAGTTACATTTTCCAGTCCTCTCTTAATAATCAAAGCATGCAAACACTTTCCTTGACTGTTATATCTATCCTCGAAACAACCACTTATTATACTAGTATAAGTATAAGAATCCATTTCCAAGCCAAGCCTTTCCATGTCCAAGAATAGTTCAAATGCCTGCTTCTCCTCATCATGTTCTAAATAAGCTGCTAGCATTGAATTCCAAGTTACCAAATCTCTGCAACTAATAGTACCATCAAAAACAATTTGTGCACTTTCAATACTCCCACACTGGGAATATGCCGTGATTAGAGCATTGACCACTTTGACTTGACAACATAAACCAAGCTTTTCAACTTTTGCATGAACCTGCATTGTCAACTTGTAAAACCTTTCCTCATTAAGCAATGTTAAAAGCGGAGAGAAAGTGCCATCATCAAGTTGCATAGCCTCTTGCTCCATACCTCTCAACAACCAAAAACAATATTCTATATCACCCTTCCCTGCATACCCTGCTATTATAGCATTCCATGCGACATAATTACGTTCTGGCATGCGTTGAAACACTTTGTTTGCATCATCAACTTTGCCACACTTAGCGTACATGTCCAATAGAGCACTGGCGGAATAAACATTCCCCACATAGCCCATTTTAACCACATCACAATGCACCTGTTGGCCTAAGGACAATAAGCCATTAGAAGCAATACCCTTTAGTATGCTTCCAAAAGTATAGTCATTTAAGCAAAAGCCATGTTCTTTCATCAGATTAAGGAACAGCCAAGCACCATGAAACTTCCCAGAATTGACGTATCCAGAAACCATGATGTTCCAAGAAGCAGTATCTTTGTGGGGAATTTCGTCGAACAGCTTGAGAGCAGTACCAATCTCTCGGCATTTTGTGTACCCGTTTAAGATGTTAGTGGCAGTGTATGTATCGCTAATGCGTCCTAGTTTGGTAGCACGACAATGGGTAGCCGTTACTTTTGACAAGGTTGTCGCTGAGCTTTCAGCGAGCGAGTTCAATAGCCTCATTCATGAGTAAAGTAGTAAACTGTCCAAATGTTTGGGAGTCAACAAAATAAGCCTTCTATTCTATGAGCTCGTTATTTTTATTGAGCATCTAAAAACCCAAAAAAAAAAGAAGAATCAACCTAAATAGAGGTACTAGTGAACCTATTGATAACTTCTAATGAAGGTACTATGCTAGTAGTTGCTTGAGAAGTTTTATTTTGTGTCTCATACAACTGACACTAGTTGTATGAGACTCATTTTTGTCTCTCATACAACTGACACTAGTTGTATGAGACTCATTTTTGTCTCACAAGATTGTGGACCTCAATCTTACACTGCTGGGTCCACAGAATTCTGGGTCCATAAAACTGTGAGACAAAAAGTTGCCTCATACAACTAGTGTAAGTTGTATGAGACACAAAATAAAAATTTTCGTAGTTGCTTCTCTCTTTTTGCTAAAAATTTCTATAATACCAATATTTACATCAAACCATATCAACTTATCATAATTAAGTGATTCAATTAGATAAAAATATATGTTACACATGCTAATTGTGGTTGCATTGAGAAAATCTACTACTATATAGTAAAAGCTAGTTGCAGAGCCACATTGACGGACGGATGGTCAGTTGAATACCCTTGTCAAATATTGCATCGTGTATATAAAAGATTATACTACATATACAAGTGAAAAGTTACATTTTACATATCTTGAATACTCTTAGCGAAATTCTTTTTAATTTGAACAAAAGCAAACATATATTATATTTGGTTACATGTATTGATTCTAAATATTCGCGTATTGATTTGAAATATTCTCACTAACTTGGAGATTATTTTAGGTAAATAATTTTTTAAATCGTTTTCAGTATTTAGTTGGGTGTAAAAACACATCACGTAGATGATATGATATGAGATAGTGTTAAGGTTACATTTTTTTTTATGTATAAGTATCAATTGTAGTTGTATAAAGTAAGAGTAGAAACATTGTAAACTAAGATGTCCTTTTTCATAAGGATCGAGAACAATATTTTTCTTAGCGTAAATTTTCACGATTGAGGACAATTACACACTGCAATGATCTCCCAAAGATAACATTTTGCGGAGAAACATTTTCTATCATATAAAAATGGTAATTTATACTAATAATCGGAGCTTGATAACTATATTCTTTTATCATATTAATCAACTATTAATCACGTGCTAATTCTTTTATATTATTGCATATCAACTTCAATGTGGGATGGCAATACTAGTATAATAACAATAAACTACAGAATTCCATATAAAATTATAAAAACGCCATTGAACTATTATTTATTTAATTAGCATCACATACATGATTTGAGGTAATTACATATTTCCATTAAGTATAAACTAATTTTTATTCAAATATGAAAATTTGATTATTACTATTAATTTATGGTAACTTTTTGTTACAATTATATTTTACAGTAAAAATAAATAGTCTTGACTATTTGCAGGTAGCACGTGACTTGTAACCCAAACCCAAACAGACCAAAACCCCAGTTCGGGTTCTCTTAGAGGGTTTTAGGGTCACTACCAAATCAATATTCGATTTCTTCCCTTCACTTGCTTCGCCGTGTTCAATATTTTGATCCACCCTTTATCCTATATATGTGCGTTTAGTTCATCAATTTAGTCGTAGTAGAAACCATTAAAAACCTTAGATTTCAAAGATGCAGCATGTGAGGAGAAGCGGGGTTTCTTTGAAAACTAGGTGGTGGTCTAATGTTGTAAAATCAAGCAACAAGTTTGATTCTTTGTTGGAATATATGCCTTCTAGAAGCTTATCTGATTTGGGTATAAGTCGTTTCTCGTCTATGGCTGCTGAAACTGCTGCTTTCAATGTTTCTGTCAAAAGGGTATGTCAAGTTCTGCTTTTTTCTTTAAATTTTTGCATTATTGTAATTAAAAGTTCCTTTTTTTTTTGGATATATTTGAAGTTTATCTTTTGAACCTATCTTGTGCTTGATGATTTTGATTGATGTTAAGGGTTTCTTTGTCTCTACTGTTATTTACTGTGATTAGAATGAGTTGGCAAAAAAGTTGTTCACTTTCTTCTCATATGCTGAATAGAAAGAGTAGCTGTAGAAGATAATTGCTAGAGTTTATGCGTCGATAAGGTTATATCCTAGTGCACCACAGTTTCAGTTTGACTCCTTAATGAGCTTAAATACTTGAAGGCCCTCTCTATGCATTTGCTTTTCTGACATTTAGCTGTTGTCATTATCAGCTTAACCTTATGATTGCTGTGCGAAGTGGTTGAGTTCTGTATGGTCATTATAGCACGTAGTGCTCCCCAATGTATGTTTAAGTCGGAAATTCAGATCAAGCATCAAAGTTTGACTAATTCAAGAATTCAGCAAGAAAATCCACAGATATACCAAACTAGTTCAAGTCCCTATTTGTTTATAACCGAGAATTCCCTATGAGTTAGCTGGCCGAATTCCATTGGCACGCAGATCTGGAACTTGAGGGAGTATGGGCCCTGTCCGTTTACCCTGCTCCCACTTAACTACTAGGCTTCAGTCAGTGGCAGAATTTGAACTAGTGACATGCGTCTAACCATACTCCTACATTCCGTCTTTATCACTGAATATAAGCTCTGGAAGCTACTCTAATCCCCATTTTGATACTTCAGAATTCAAATTCTCTTTTTGGTTCAACATTTAAATCTAGAAACCTTAGAAATTTTATATTCAATATGCACTTTAGAGGTTTTAGCTAGCTCAGAAAGTTATTTACTCAGTATCGGGCAATTCTGCCTACTAAGGCTTAAGCAGATGGGAGGAAATCACCTGGTGCTTTTTGCATCTGTTGATATTAGAACCTGAGACTCATAGTTCTCCTTCCACTTCATTGACCACTAAACTACACCTTGAGTGCCATTTTCCAATATTAATTGACTTTCGGATAGAAACTGGTGTTTCGTCAAGGGTTGTTCTTATGAGCTTGCTTTGACCCTTTGACATAATTTTCAATCAAAGGGGGACCTTTACAATAATTAATCTTAGTTCAAACTCAGGCAACATTATTGTTACGGAAAAATAGATTGATTAAAAATAATTACTAGCAAAGATCACCTGGCCCTTTTGTACTCATGTAGGTAAGGAGGGAGGGATGTCAATTTGAATGGCAGGCTCGACTTTATTTATGGCAAAAAGGAAATAATTGATGAATTTTACAATCATTTGAAAGTAGCAAAAATAAGAGCTGTGAATGTGAATTGAAACTCTTATCTTGTTTGAAACTTTTGGCATGCTTCAAGTTTATGATCTGAAACTGCTGATCAAATTTTTTCCCAGTTCTCGACTTTCAAAATGATGTTGGATATATTCTTCTTCTATTCGTTCTCTGATTATGATGTACTTTCAGGAACTGGTAAGATCAGGTTGTGCAAGGAGACATGCTTCTTATCCTGCTGCGAAGGTGAGTTGAAATGTCTTGCTACTTTGGTGATCCTAAATCTTTGTTGGCTGCCTATTGACAACTTTTGTCCCCCAAATATTGATTTTGCAGGTTATCGATGAACCTGCTGGTGAGTAGAGCTACATTCGTATTGAAATCTCAAACTGAAAAAGAACAATTTGGATCTCAACAAGATTTTGATCTCCCAAGAATCTAAATTTAGGATTAGTTCATTTCTCTTCATTGAGTGGAGCTTGAGTCTGCTTTAACATCCATCCGTTCAGTGGTTTATGTTCTTCATTTGTATTCACGTCAAACAGATTCTTCTAGCAATTTGAATGATCATAAATATATGCTATTGTGTGTTTCATTCCTCGAGAACTTTAAGATGATGATTTTGAACATTTTGGTATAGAGAAAGGTTTTTGTTTTCCATAAGAAAAAGGAGATGCCTTGCTTGACTCTAAATGTTGTGGACTTGCTATCTACTTATGTCGGGGCAAAGGGAGAAAGGGTTTAAATAGAATGTTCTGCATCTATGTTTCTATACTTTTGAAGTACTGATATTAGTTTTATGTTGGACTTCTGTATTATCATGGCTGTGCCTGACAATTGTGGCACTCGTTAGAAGTGATCAGTACTTTGAATTATACCTTTATGCTTTCAGTGGAATCATTTCCTGTTGAGATATTTAGAAAACTACATAGGTACATTCATGCATTTTCTTATTGTAAGCTCTTGCGTCTGACCATGTAATTGCTGAAAATTGCTGTATTCAGTCTCTGCCACTATCTTGTATCGATGCAACAGGGATTTTATTATTTCTCTTGGAGCATATTCTATGGTAAGAAAAGTACTCAGACGTAGATCTTGCAGGACTTCCTGTTCTATACAGAAACCGAAGGAGTACACAATGCTTAATGACCTTTAGATCGTCGTTTCAGCTTGTCAATACCGCTGGCGTAAATCCTGAATCATCTTGCTTTGCTAGATCATTTGCATCAAAGGCTTCTGGGTCGACACAAAAGCAATCAGAGGTTATTTCGGTCTCTAAATCATGCATATATGTGTCTTCCCTTTTTGTGTTTTTAGATTAAAAAGGGGGAATTTAGCAGATGGGCAAACGAGAATAAAATGTGCTAAGGACCACAATTAACTAATTCCCTAACGAACCATGAATTACGTTAACAATACAGTTGGGATTTGAACAACCAAATTTAGGTCCAAGTCCAACTTACTTATAAAAAGTGCAATCTTGAGTTATAACCTTTTGTTTTACCTCCCAATAGCAATATTTTTCATTAAATGCATCTCAACTTAAGAAACATGTGATTCCAATTATCAAGGTATTTTACTATTTTAACCTTGCCAATTTTCTCTAACTTGAGAAACAATTATTTCCTTAGTTAAGTAGATTGATATGATCTAACGAAGCCTACCCTTAGTGAATTGGTTATAAGCTAGTGGTGAACCGGAACTCATTCCCGTTCCACAAAGCAAAGCTATCCACAACAAGATTTCCTTGAAAGAACAAAATGGACTAACAAGAATGTATGCTGTTCTACTAAAGCCTCTAGTTTGTTGCAGTTCTCCCAGTTCTACACTCCCTAAAAACCATTACTTCAAACAAACAAGAAAGAATGTTTTCTTCCAGGCAAGTCAACTAATGTATATGGGTCCCAATGTTCTCATATTTCTTTACCATAAGCACCATTTTAGAGCCAAAGGAGCTGCATGCTGTACCGGTTTACCTTCCCTTATCTTCCTGAAATCTTATACCTGGTTGTTAGAAGCTCATTCAACGAGAAAGAGTCACTATAGCTTCCACCAAAATATCAAAAGGTCCCGTGAGAAGATCATTTTTAAAGAGAGAAAGTCACAATAGCTTCCTCTAAATTTGGATCTTTTCCACAACTTAATGCAAATTGCAGAAGGAGATGCATATGAGGTCCAGTCATGTGCATCAATCATTAGCCTTTGTTGGTGTGCACCTCCAACAAGTCATTCCTGCTATGTTTTTTTATAAACCAAAGACCACATAAAAGGTTTTACTTTTTAAGGCAGTTTAACTTTCCAAATAAGTGAAGTTAAAGGGAGAGGAGGGAAATTTTCAGCGTTCGCCGGGAAGGAGAAAAACCTTCTTGAGCAGACACCTCCTACTTTTGGACCGTGTAGTGTTTCTAGAGCTAGTGAACTAGATGATGATGCATAACACAGCTCTATAGTGCAACTGCTATTTCTGTTACGTTCATTGCCAAGTCTGTCAAGTTGCTATCGGGTAAACAAAACTAATTTTTTTGCACAGCATGGTTGTTGGTCTTTTGTATTTCTCGTAGTAGAAGATTTATGACTTATTGAATAAAATTTCCTGTCTGAAACCTAGTTAATGTGGATAGCCCAGGATCTGCCTAATCAGAATTTCTGTTAGTTAATTACCAAAAAAAAAAAAATGAATTTCTGTTAGTTTTAGCTACTATTTTTCCCTACTGGTATGCATATCTTATATTTTAGGTATATACGGGATCTCTCTCTATGTGGTCGTTTGGTTGGACTGTTGGAAGGATCAGAGAAATAATCCAAGCATAAAATTTATAATGTGTTTGGTTAGAGGGATTAAAAAAATATTTCATGTATGAATGTATGCATTCATTTGGTTGGTCGCATATGAAAAAATAAAGCCTGGATAATTTTTTGCAGCATTTGGTTGATGTGTTAACTAATACCTGCATTAAATTATACAGGACTGTACATATTATTTTATGCGGGATAGAATATGAAATAAAATATACTCCATGTATGTATTAGCAATAGGGGCATTAAAGTATTTAAAGGCAAAAATGCCCTTAAAGTAAGTAATCCCTGCATAACAATCCCTTCATTATTAACAATTCCTTCATTATTAATCATTGCATAAGAGAAAAAGCATGTGGTACCTGTAAATTAGGTTATTGCTTGAGCGCTTACAACGCCATAATATGTTGATGTATTGTCTTAATATAATACTGAAAGGCCCTGTTCCAAAACATAATTTCAATGAGAATTTTTCAAAACTTTTACAACATTGTAAAGGTCCTTATTGTATTGATGTGGTGTCCTTATACAAGTATACACCATTGGAAAGGTGTGACCCCAAAACATGAATTCAATGAGGAGAAGAAGCATGAGACTGAACCACATATCTATTCTATGCAGTTACACCATTTTGGTATATATTGAGGAAAATTATCGCAGAAATATATAAAACTGGGAGATTACCCTTGAAGTATAGCTCCCAATATGACAACGAATGCATTTCTTTCTTGTCCCACTTGTACAGGCTCGAAAGGATGTATCTACTGTTGAGGATCCCTTTGATGCTCCTACCTACAATATTCCAGAGAAGCCCGTGACATTTACTGAGGGAGCTTCTTATAGCCTTGTCATTCTTGCCGGACTTGCAGTTGCTGCTGGTGCAGCATATGGAGTTTTTAAGGAACTCATTTTTCAGCCAAAAGAGTAAGGGTTGCATTTACGCTCTCTAAGTAGTTTGACATAAACCTTGAATTCTTCTTTTTGTCAATCTAGCTTAAAGTAATTTTCTTGTAGGTACAAAATTTTTGATAAAGCTCTCAAGAGGATTCAAAATGATGGTCAAGTATGTTCCTAGCCCCTAAAATCCTTACCGTTAATTTACTACATATAATTTTTGGATTGAGTTGTAGACTGGATGACAGCTGCGAGGCTGCACTTAAAGATCTTATTTCCTAAGTACCAACTGGGGCAGTCTTTACTGGCTTGCTGAGTCGTACGAGTAGATAGAGTTCATACTTAGCACTAAGTCTGAACAATCTGTTTATTATGTATTTTGATTCTGGTTGTACTTGAACTGATCAGTTGCATGTGTATGCTATTCTTTACGCCAGGTTAGTGTAAGAATTGGATCCCCTGTAACAGGCTATGGATCAGAAAGTAGAAATCGTGCTGCACGCCAACGCATCCCCAATAGGATATGGACTGATGAAGACGGAGTTGAGCATGTTGAGGTGACTATTTTTTCTTATGATCCCTATCCTTTTGATTCTTTCTCTTCCCGAGCTCAAGCTTGCACATGTTGAATGTTTGCTTGGTGTTACTTCTACTTTCTCCAATATATATTTACGTTTATGTGATTAAACTGAGTGTAGGTCAATTTTTATATCCGAGGACCACATGGAGCTGGCAAGGTTTATACCGAGATGTTTCAGGACAAGGTGGATAGGCAGTGGAAGTTCACATACTTGATTGTTGAGATCAAATCACCGTCCCCAGCTCAGTTGATGCTCGAGTCGTATGTACCTGCCTGAATATCCACATAAGTATGCAGTGCATGTTTTCATAAACTCCTAGATGCGGTTGATAATGCTCCAAATTCTTTTCAACTCGCGTGAGAGCTCTCAAGATGACACATCTGATTTCAAGTTCTTTTGGTTGAACCATGGACTGATAATAGTTAGCTTTGCTAAGAAAATTTAGAAAGTTTACTTTTTGTGCATCATAAGGAAGTTGCAAGAAAAGCTATTAATTTATTTCCCATGGAAGACTTTCTTGCAGTTCAAATCCGAAGAAATTTTGAAATGAAGTGATTTTCCTCTCTCTCTCTCTCTCTCTCTCTCTCTTCCTCTTTTCCGCTTTTCTTTTNTAAGTAAGTAGTACTTACTTCTCTCTCTCTCTCTCTCTCTCTCTCTCCCCCCCCCCCCCCCCCCCCCATCCGCATTTCTAGTCTCCCTTTTAAATAGTCAATTACAAGTTTCTATCTTATGTTTACTTTATATTTCTGCAATTTTTTCAAGAAAACATTTTCTAGCAATATTTGATATCCAACGTCAGGCTAATAGAACTTAGGATTAGATTTAGGCGCTTTAGATTTCATAGCCAATTAGTCATCTACCCGAAGGTTCAACCCATATGGCCTAAGATCAAGTTACAAAGCGCAAAGCCCCAGGAATAACTTGAAAAGGGGCCTTTTATGTGCCTATGCCTGTCATTTGATTTTCCACTTGGCCGAGCCCTTGTGAAAAAGTGTAGCATATTCCCATGTCCTAAAAAAAAGTACTTAGTACACCGGTAAGCCAATACAACAATAATCTAAGCATCAGTTCCAAATAAATTGGGGTCGGTTATAAGAAGCCTCATGCTTCATTTTAGGAAAACTTTATCATGTGTTCAGATGCTCAATTGGAACATGTCTTCTTAGTTCGACTGTCTATATGAAAGATGCTCAATTGGAACATGTCTTAGTGACTGTCTGAATGAAAGATACTGGTGAGTTCAAGGGGTTATCGATATATTCGGCCTAAAAAGAAATGCCATATGCGTGTATGAATGCATACTGAGTGAGAGAGGGAGAGAGATTTTAAATCTTTTAAAGATAATGCACATCAGACTTAATGAGTAAATCTAGAGATAGTTGGTCACTGCCGAGGCACTCAAACAACGCATCTTGTAGGGGGGAAATAAAAGCAACTGAGACCTAATGAATATTGAGTGACTAAATTGGTTTACACCCACTTTGCTTCCTCAATCTTTTACATTACACCTGCGTGAAAGAGATTCGACTTTTTTTAAGTTAAAAAGGAAAGAGAAGGTATCAACAAGTTAGCCAGCTGCTACTTTCTCTTACATGTATCAGAAACTAATATGATACAATATTGCAGTCTATAGTTGGAAAAATTTATCTGGACATAATGCCTTAATTTATCACATTAAACTGATAAATTGAAGTAAGAATACATATAAAAACACATATCATGTACTTATTATTTTCGGTACGTGCACTGGGTGATAAGTATTTTCCACGACAATAGTATTTCTTAGTCCATCCAACATGAAAAAGCTTTAGCTGAATGGAAAGAGGAACATGCTACAGTTACAACTTACAAGCACCAAGAAAAATGTAGCATAGCTGAATGAGAGGTGACAGAAGAGGGTGACTAATCTATCAGCTAAAGCTGCCATTCCAGCAAATGTGTGAAGTCACTTGGGTTAAGATTGAAAAGTTGCCAGCCTCAAATGCTGAAATCGTTAATGGGTGGGGTACCCCTTTTCAGCTATGTGCTCCCTTGGAATGATTTTAGCAAGAAACTACACAAAGATGGATAATCTTCATTCATCAACATTCTATAGGCTACGGATTCAGTGCTCAAAATACTTAGTCATCCCGTGCCCTCCGTGTTAACCCAAGTCCAGTTCTTATACTTGCCCCAACAGCCTTCATGTCTTCCACCTACGTGTTTCACAACCAATAAGTGCTCACAATTTCAAAACTGAAAATGAAGGACGGAAGGAGATATATTTGATAACTACTGACTTAAACAAAATAAATCAGGTACATCATGTTCTAACTAAGATCATGCTCTTAGTACTAGAACCTACAAGATGAAATTAATCCTAGGCGCTATTATAAGAATACGTTGCCACTTGCCACTAGTCGAGAATACTACATTGAAGCGCCACCTTATACTGGATGAAGTTATTAGGTATAGTTTTACAGCTGAACTAAATCTAATCTTTTTCCTGTAGGACTCCATTCATGTATAAGCAATTTATCTCCTTCTTCCTACGCTTAAAAGTGATAAGGTCTGCCCACGAGCTTTATGTGGACAAACATCATAGCCAAGTTACTAGCACTTCATATTAATAAAAAACATAGGGTTCCGATTTTCCGATCTAATGAAAACTGGACAGGAAGGATCGTTTTCTATGATTATATGACCTATTGAAAAGCATAGAGAAAAAGAAAAACAGAACAAAATTTCCTACTATGTAAAATTCTACAAAATTTCAATGTGCGCGCAACAGCACAGTTAACAAAAATAGGACTAAACAATGTTTCCGTGACACAACCACCACAAATGAAGAGAGATAACAGTGTAAGAAAAACAAGGTACTTCCGATGATGAACATGTCCAAATTTGTTACATGCTAAAAGCATCAACTTATTTCTACTTTCTAAGACCACCACCAATAGCAACAATAACAACCCTCAATCCAAAGTAAATCATTTTATAGACTAATGTTACTCAACCATCCTTCTAACTGTTGCTTCGATTCATAGCAGGCAGTGGACCTCTCGCTATTTCCATCTCGTGGCATACCAGCTATTGTATCACTTAATCCACATTGGCACTTAATAATGCCTAGGTAGAATAAAAAAGCCATAGGAAATAATATTCAGGCAAGTTTCCTAACAAAAGTATTCCTGCCTAGTTTGAACCGGATAGGCTGAATCAATCTACCATAAGAGCAAGCAAAACATATGTAGCAGACAGTTATACTATGACCAACTTGAGCATGATATATCTACATGAAATTGGATGTTATGCAGAATTTTTCTCCTCCAAATATATCTATAAGCAGAAAAAATTGCATCACTGGAACAGGGTTGTGCAATGTCAACCAAGCACAAGGAGAGGCAGCTATCACGATTTATTCCCTGTGATGCAAATACATTTCATCCTGACCTGTAATTGGAGAAGTTCTGAATGCCTTATTAATAAGCCTAGGGCATAAAAACCTTGTCAAGCATTTCAGATGATTAAAAGTCAGACCCTAATTTCCCAAAAAAGCTTGAATTCTTACTACTGGATGTTCTATACTCTAAAATTTTCAACTTCAAAACGAAAAACCCCAGAAGTATTGATTCTTCGCCTAGACATATGTATAAAGGAAAATTATATAACTTCAAGCATAAAGGAAACACATGAGAACTTAATTACACTCATGTAACACTTTATTTCAACCTTATGAGTACTCTCTTCACCCCAAGTTATCCCATGCTCTTTCCTTTTCAAAAAACGTCCTGAAGTTTTTTACACTATTCCATTTGTATACAACTTTCAAGAATTAAAATTCATTAAACTATTCAGATTCTATAATGTCAGTACAACAAAAGGGAGATATTTTTCAAATGGCACTCAAAAAAATGTCAATTAAATCCAAAGTGACTCCACACAAAATAGTCTGTCTAATTTAGTCAACTAAAGTCCTACGATATGCTAATAAATGACAAAATTTCTTCAGTGTAACAAAGTGGTAAGAGAGAATTTACGGAGCGGACGCCGGCGGCTTGAAGAGAGGCGATGGAGGCAGAGGCGATGGCGCCGACGAAAAGCGAGGCGATGCCGAAGGCTTTAAGCGGCATCAGTCGACATTCACCGGCGTAACCTTTTCTAAAAGCGTGAATTCCCCATACCAACTGCCCTGTGCTTGCGGCGGCCCACCACCGGTGATGGGCTGTGCCGCCACCAGCGTTGATGACTTCGTTTTGGTTCATTTCCGCTTCATCGTGTTCGATCGCCGTCGTATTTGTAAGGAGCTAATAGTTGCTTTTGCGCTTGTTCTGTGGGCTTTTGATAGTGGAAGTGACACCAGATAGCCACTTTTAAGCATAATGTTTAAAATATATTTATAGTTTAGGATATATTTAAAGACTATTTTATTTGGCTCAAATTTCAGGATACAACGTTCTAGAATTTAAATCTCAAAGTTCAAACTTTAGGACATCGTATCCTTTAGTTCGAAAATTATGTTCAAAATTTTAAATTTTATGTCCTAAATTTTAAATTAGTAATTCAGAAATTCAAAATATTTAGTCCTGAATTTTAAATTAGCAGCTTAAAAATACAGGACACTAAGTCATGAATTTCTAAATTTAGGATACTTAGTCCTGAAGATTGGGAATTGGCTAATCTTTAAAAATATTTTAAATTGTGAATATATTTTAAATAGGGGCTCAAAAGTGACTATTGATGCACTTTGCCCCTTTTCATATTAGGCTCTTTTGTAGTAGAATATGACAGAAATAGGACATACATGTCTTTAATTTCTTACCTTTAGGGCAAACCTTTAAGGTCAAAAGTTAAAAATTTGCTAAATTTAAAGTGTTGCTTATTGATCAGGTGACATGTCCCAAAGTTAAAAGTTCAAGATCAATTTCTTTGAAGGTTATTTGTGTCATTAACTCCTTTTGTTGGTGGGTGATTTATAAGAATGACGTGCATGATCTTGAAATTTTGACCCCGTTTCAAATTTAAAAAGTTCTGCACATTTTTTTGCTTTTGGAAATTTATCTATAGAACAAGGGGGGTCAAAAGCTTAAGACCATCGATTCCCAAGCTCATTGGTCCTTCCTGTTTGTTGGTCCACCATAGAAACAAGCTTTGGGCCCATTTAAACTTGCATATCCTTTTCTTTTTCTTACTGGTAGTAATATTTTGAGGAATTTTCAGAAACCACTATTGTTTAGTGGCTATTAACTATAGCTATTTTATGCATAATTATTTTCTATAACTATTATTCAGTTGTTACGGTAGTGTATTCGATGTATTTGCGTTTCCGTATACAGCAGCAAAAAGCGCCTAAAAATCAGGGCAGTGCAGTTGTACGCGCATGTATTCACATGTATTCGCATTGTTGTATTCATGAATACAACAGTAAAAAGCGCCTAAAATCAGGGCAGTCCAGCTGTACGAGCATGTATTCACATGAATTCGCACTGCTGTATTCATGAATATAACAGTAAAAAGCACCTAAAATCAGGGCAGTCCAGCTGTACGCGCATGTATTCACATGTATTCTCGCTGCTGTATTCATGAATACAACAGTAAAAAGCATCTAAAATCAAGGCAGTCCAGTTGTATGCGCATGTATTCACATGTATTTGCGCCATGTATTCATGAATACAGTAACGGCAATCACCTTAAAAATAGGTATGTCCACCTATCTAAGAGCGAGGATAAAACATAAATAGCGTATTTCATGCCTTATTTCATGCCTCAATGGTAGTATATACCATAAATACTTATTTTGCTATAAAATATAAAAGGTAGCTATAGAAAATAATATTTTAAAATAATTTTTATTTATAATAAATAGGGTGTATACCTTTGCTTTAGGAGGTAAAATTTCCTAATATTTTTGGGTCTCTTAGTCGATAGTGAGAAAATTGCGGATAATGTTTGATTGTTTCTTCTTTTTCCTTCTTTTTGAAGACTTCACCCAAATAACAACTCACCCAACGCTTAAACTAAAAGAAGGCAGCGAATATATAATATATGTAGAATCCATATATAATATGTGTAGCATTATATATAATCAATGTATAATTTATATACTGGCTAAAAAAAATAAATAGTAAATATAGCCGGCTATTTGTGTAAATATAGCCGACTTTTCTTTTTCCTCATATAATCAATAGTGAATATTACGTTCCTAAAGGTGTTTATCCGGGGAAATTTAAGATTTAAAAAAAAAAAATCTTTGAACTCTTTGGTCCAAAACATGCTATAAATATTTTTGTGATTATAAAATTTAATCATTAAGGCGAAAAAATAATATTATCATTCTTTTTTAAACCAATAAAAGTAAACGTGTCACACAAGAGAGTTCTGCGAGTAAGAAATGTTTTGATTGAACAATAATGGGGCAATATACACCAGTGCTAGTACTCGTTATTATCTGATTTAAACTCAAAAAGGTTAGTTCGTTGTAATTAGAAAAAAAATAATAATCAAATCTGTAAGAAAAACTTAGGAAAACAATATAAGTCCTTAAATTTTTGCTTTTATTTTGTATACATTGTGCATTTACTCCATTCCACCATTACTATCCATCAACCATTTACCAGCGCTAGCTAAGATTTCTCATTAGAGATGAATTTTCACAAATGGCTATATAATTATAATTTTTTTTTTTACCAAAGTCATATAACTTTATTTTTCACACAAAAATTATAGTGACCGGAAAATACAATTTTTCACTAGTATTTTTTATTCCATGCTATTTTAATTTTATTTTTGTATAATAAATAATAATTCAATTAAAATAAGAATGACCCAATCCAACCTGACCCTCCCCCCGACCCAATGCCATATATATAAAAATTAAAACAATACTAAAAGTGAATCCTTCAAAATACGATACTTCTATCTTTATTTTTTTTTCAATATATTCTTTCAAATTGATAGCATGTTTGTTGTAAGTGCTCTCTAATTATACCTTTAATTTCTTCTTTTTTTGTCAGAATCTCATGCATTCCAAACTAGTTTTTTGTGAGGGAATGATTCAATTGTACTATTCTTTTAGTTTATGTAAATGTGTATTGGGTGAGGTTGGGTTGGCTCATTCTTATTTTAAGAGAAAAATATAAAATTGACCGGTCAACAGAGACTAATTGCATTCACTAGCCAAAAAATATATAGAATATGTGCGCGCGCGCGCGCACACACACACACATATATAATTTTCTATTTTAATTGGGTTATTATATATTAGACTAAAAATAAAAATAAAAACCTAGAATAAGAAAATATTACCGGATTTTCCTGTCATCATAATTTTTGCGTGAGTTAGAGAAAGTTTTATGATTTTTGTGCGAGAAAATAAAGTTATATAACTTTGATGAAAAAAAAGTCATAATTATATACCATTTGTGAAATTTACCTTGGAATTTCACTATATAAAAGCATCATCAATATTTTGGTTGTGGATCGAAAATAACGCGATACTAATTTTGCAATGTAAGTTTACAGAGTAAAAGATGACATGGATCTCTCTGTTTTACATGACATGCTAAAATACAAGTAGTTCAGCGGTGCAAAGACGAAAATCTTGAAAACTATAAAACATTTTCATAAAAAGCTA
Source organism: Nicotiana attenuata (assembly GCF_001879085.1). Lineage (NCBI taxonomy): Eukaryota > Viridiplantae > Streptophyta > Magnoliopsida > Solanales > Solanaceae > Nicotiana > Nicotiana attenuata. Next base: position 30,162,243 of record NC_031996.1, on the reverse strand, counting down.
CCTCTGAGAGCTTATCTTCAGAGGCGGATCCAGCATTTAAATTCTATGGGTTCAATTTTAAAGTTTTTAGCATTGAATCCGTTATATTTTTAAAGTTATGGGTTCAAATCTACTATTTTTGTAATTTTAATAAATTTTTACCCCGCGTCGAAAGTAATGGTTCAGTTGAACCCATAAGTAATACGCTACATCCGCTGTTCAACCAAAAATTTACCTTTTGATCAAAGTCTGATTTTAGAAGAAAACGGGTTACTGATAACCAAGTTTTACTTCACTCTCTTCACGATATCAAAGGAAAATAATAAGAATAACTAAGGAAATAATTGATTGCAAAGTCAAGGTAGAGAGTTTCGAGAAAGCAGAAAAGTAAAGTGTATATTTCAATAGTGTCTTAGATCTGTCCTTACAAATAGAATTTTGTGCCCTTATATAAGAATATACAATAGTAACGGTTTTTCTCTCATAATTTGGGTTAATTATGGGCATTAATTATATTGATTGCCCATTATTTTGGACATCTATAACTGACGTATTTATTGCTATAAATGCCTCATATTCATTCCGATTCTCATTCCTTATTTCCTTCCGATTCATATATCTTTCCTACTTTTATTATTGAGAAATTTTCATAAAGCATTATCTTTTAGTAGTAATTAGCCATCTATAGATACCATTTGCTATATTACGGATTATAGATACATTTTCGGTGGTTATAAGATGTATTTGATGTATTTAAGCTATTGTATTCATGAATACAGTAGCAAAAATAGGCGTGAATCAGGGAAGTCCAGCTAATCAGTTGTTGTATTCGAGCGTATTCGACTGCATTCATGGAGTAAAACATGGGATTACAGCTGGACAGATTATTGTATTCACCGCGTGAAATAGGGGATTACACTATTTTTAAAACGGAAAGTGAATCAATTAACATAATAGACTCCTAATATAACTCAACAAACTTAATTATAACACACAAATTTTGTATTTTCAGTTATAAAAAAGATTCTCAACCGAAAAATACCCCAAAAACATAGCAATCTTCAGAGAAATTATATAATACATCTTAATACATAAATTATATTAATTAAAAAAATATATGAATACATTCATGGCATATAGCGAGACAATGAATACAATTAAATACATAGAATACAGCGGGATACATTGAAATAAAATGAAAAAAAAGACAGTGAATACAATGAAATACATGGAATACAACGTGATACGTTGAAAATACGTTGAAATATATTAACAGAAAATCAAGTTGCTCAGTCCCAAAATCCGTCGTCTTTGTTCAAGAACAAACCCTAATTTCCAGCTACTCCTATTGCAGCAGATGCAACAACAACGTCAGAAGCAGCAACAACAACAGGAAGCCATGGCTTGTTTCCCTTCTAACATCGACGTTCATCTCCGTCCTCAGCAGCTCCTTCACCATCCGGAGTCAAATTCTCTATTTAGTACTTACAATTGGGCCTTTGGGGTTAAGAAATCGTTTTTCCCCATTTTTGAATTTGGGAATTGAGATAACCAAGTTCAAATCTGATGGAAAATCTAGGAGATAAAAGGAGAGAGAGAGAGAGAGAGAGAGAGAGAGAGAGAGAGAGAGAGAGAGAGAGAGAGAGAGAGAGAGCCGTACAACTGGATTTCACCGGAGAGGAGGAGGTTCCCAAATCCCAGCCAAGAGAAGTGGTGGTCGGTCAATGAATCCGGTATTATTTGGAAGAGAGAATGATATGTATCAAATTAGAGAGAGAAAGAAAATAGTGTAACTGAATAGCGTATTTAGTGGCTTAGGGTAGGAGGTACCAAAATTAGATATTTTGCTATAAACAGTAAAAGGTATCTATAAAATATAATTTTTTTAAATGGTATTTATCTAAAATAATAAGGTTTTAACCTTTGCTATAGGAGGTAAAAATTCCTTTATTATTTTTTCATTCCTTGCCAACTGTTAGGCCCAGTACCGTCTCGTAGGTTTTTCTTCTCGTGCCTTTCCTTCCCCTATCAATTAAGTTAACCAGGTGTCGCTACATCATTGTTACACGCGTCATGCCATGTCAACCGTCTAATACTCCACGTGTAATGCTTTTTCACCACCAATACTGATAGTCCTCCCACTTTCCTGATTATTCTCCACTGAATATTCGGGGAAGTGGATTACAGCGGGAATTCTCTGCTGCCGTTTTTTCGAATGTAATCATACCCTTTTCTGAACCGATGCGACGTCCATCAGTTTTATTTAATGATCATGCCATGTGGCATTTGTCAACTGGTCCCTCAGTTCTTCAGCGTCTTTTAGGGCTTTTCTGGAACCGCATCAGTCACGAAGTGACGGTTCCATTATGACGCTACAAAATGACCTCAATAGTCGTGTCTTCTTATAAATACTTCACCCTTTTTTTGATTTTCTTAAGCCTTCCCTCCTTCGCCTTCTTGTCTTACTCCTTTCTGTGTTTTTCCCTTGTTCTTCTTTAGTTAATCATGTCTTCACCTGATCCTCGCAAAGTCATAATTATCGATGAGTTTGCTTCCTCCAATGTACCTACTAGAAGTAGAAGAGGTGGTAGGCTACGTAGCCTCGGTTCTATTTCCAGCTGTGGTTCCCCCTCTCAAAGCAGTGACGTCAATCCATCTTCTTCTAGACCTAGGGCTTCTGCAACCCCAAGATCTTCTTCTATAAAGATTCAACTGAAGCTTTACGTGAACCCACTGTTGATGAAATTGTTCCTCAAGAGCTATCCTTTGTGACTGATAGTGAATCCATGAAGAGCCAAGTTTCTTCCATGGCTGCCTCCCTTGATCGTGTTGATCGTTGACCAACTCTGATTACTATTGCTCTTCTCGCTCTCGTTCAACGGGAATGTTATTGGAAACCTGACTTCCCAATTTTAGTTCCTGGTGCCAACCAGAGAATAACTTCATACCAAACTGGTTATTACTCCATTTATACAAATCCTTTTACCCTAGGCTTTAAACCTCCTATTGACCCAGTGATAATTGAGTTTTGCCGTTACTTCAATGTGTGTTTAGGACAGATTGGTCCTATTGTTTGGAGAGTTGTTGCATGCCTCCGTTATTTGTCAAACTTGGCTTCTATGTCTTTTACTTTTCATCATCTACTTCATCTTTACTCCCCTAAACTATTTCGCGAAGGAGTCTTTTCCCTTGTGGCCAAAAGTAAGAGAGTATTAGTTAGCCCTAAAGATGACAGAGATCGAGGCTGGTATGCTCGCTTTTTTGCTGCTCCCACTAGTGATTTGGTGGGTGAAGAAAACATGCATTTTCTAGAAAAGTGGAATTTTGCACGTAAGTATTTACACCTTATCTTTTTCCTTTCTCAAAAATGATTTTCATGTATACTCGTACCTACTTTTTCAGAAACTATGGAAGTTTTTGAGCAGATCCCTAACTTCCGTGCTTGGGTAGAGAAGTTGCTATATGTTGCCCCTATGGAGAGAAGATCTTGGAAGTATCTCTCACAGAGATTTGGTTGGAAAGTTAAGACACATGGTACATTTTCCCCCTTAGTCTTTTTCTTTTTCTCTTTTGCTAACTTTATAGTTTCTTACCATGCCTCTTTTCTTAGGATTTCCTATCCGTGGTGTCAGTCCTGCTTCTATTTCATCTGCAAGACTTACAGTGAGTCTTGCTCAAGAAAGAATTCTGAGCTCTTCTTCAAATAGGAAGGTTGATAGAGCCCGTGGCTCTGAGGGAGAAGAAGAACCATAGGAGGGTTCTTTAGTTCGTAGGCCTCGAGTCAGGATGCGCGTTATTTCCGACGATGAAACTACCCCTCCATCAAGCTCAGTTCTTTTTAGACCTTTAGATGAACTAGAAAATGCTTCGTTAGTGATTTTTGATGAAGAAGTGAATGATCCTCCCCTACTTCTGCTGAACAACTATTTGTCCATGGCTTTGAAAATGAAGAAGCCTTTGAGTCCATTTCTGGGGAATTTCCCCTTACCTCTTTTCCACCGTCAGTCCCATCCTCAAGTCCCCTTACCTGAAATTGTTGCTGATGCTCCCCCGGTGACTGCTTTCACTTCATCTGCTATTTCAAGTGCTACCACTTCTTACATGGAAGTTGATTTTTTCTAGTAGCAAGAAGGCGATGAAGAAAATTGATGCTGAGGTTTCTGAAGGTAGGAACTTATTGAAGAAGTCGGGTCAAGCCGACGTATGGTTGAAGCCTTTACTAGGCCCCATGGAGAAGGCAAAGTTGAAGAGTCACAGTTCATTCTATTAATAGCCTCTTTTCTTCCTTTATAGATCAACTTGATAGGCACGGAACTCATGAAAAGAATCATTCATGCTGACCAACAAATTGCTGATTATTGTACCGAAGTTGACAATTGGAAAGAGTAATTTGAAGGTCTTCAACTGGAGAAGGAAGTGTTGGCAGAGGAGAAGGATGCCTTAGAGCAACAAATGCATATGATCGCTGCTGAATTAGCAATTGAAAAATCTTCTTCAAGCCAAGTTGGTAAGGATAAGGATATCCTTGAGTCCTCATTTGCTGAGCAGCTTTCAAAGGCAACTAAGGAGATAAGGAGTTTGATGGCTCCTTAACTAGAAAGAGGCTTATTCAGGAGAGTTGGTTAAAATACTCACTCAAACTCAAGAAGACCTCTGTGCCTCTACTGATAAGGTTAAGTTCTTGGAAAGTTCCCTTACTCCTTTGAAGGCAGCTTTTGACGCTTCTAAAACAGAGAAGGAGGAGTTGATAACCGAGATATATCAGTGGGAGAAAGACTATGAGGCTCTCGAGGATAAGATGTCATTTGAAGTGAGTAGAGCTTTTCTGAATACTCGCCCCGAGACTTCAATGGAAGCCAGCCAGGAGGGTTTCTGTCACACCCCAAAATCCGAGGAGCGCGACCGGCGCTCAACCGAGTAAACCCGACCGAGCAATCCTGTTAGGTCTCATTCTACCCATACTAATTCATGAATAAATAGGAGATGGACTCCATTAATCAAATTCTATAAACATATCATTAACGATTTCCATTTTATTTTCATTAGCAACTTCATTCACCATTTTAAAGGTATTACAAGTTTTATACATCATTGCCAAACATCAATATTTCCATTTTAAATTCCAATACCCGACACTACCCACAACCTGTCTACGGAGCCTCTAAATACAACTGAAGAATAATATGAAAATGCCGGCAACAAGGCTCCGGCTATACCTTACACAAATACCAAAATAAGACTCCGGGAAGAAAAGCGGCATGAGCCACGCAGGGCCCCGAGAGGAAAGGGGCTCACCAATACAGCTGACGGAAAGTGGAGGAGGTGCTACTGTCGGTGGACTGGAGTACCTGCTATAGAACCACCTAATATCATAACAAGAATGTAGCGCCCCCGGCAAAAGGGACATCAGTACATTTGAATTGTACTGGTATGTATGAACAAACTTTATCCCAAGTAAAATCAATCAATACACAGATAACGAACAGTAATAGAATCAACAATCAATGCACATAAAAGGAACAACCAAGGCCAAACAAGTTTCACAATCTCTCCTTTTCCCCTTTCAACATCATTTAACCATATCAATGATTTCACACACTTTCATTTCGATAGTGATAATGATCACGTTCCATCCTTATTACCTCGGCCACCCTTATCACCCCAACCCACAATTTATCATTTTGTGTTGCGGCGCACAACCCGATCCCACCGGACAATCACACTTCACACAACAACAATAGTTCACAGTTCAATCACATGGCTTCAGGCCATCCAGAATATCATTTCACAACATTCCATCCTTATTACCTCGGCCACCCTTATTACCTTGGCCACCCTTATCACCCAACCCACAATTTATCATTTTGTGTTGCGGCGCGCAACCCGATCCCACCAGACAATCACAACCACAAACAATACATCACAAGAACCATCATTTCAAGGAAACACAAGTTCATATCAACAATTCATACATTTGGGCACAAGGCACCATAACTGTCACCAAGCAGTAATTCATGTACAAGGTGTTGTCGTAATCGTTCAACTTATTTACGTCATTTCACAATACCCTCTTTCATTACTTACCACGCAGGTTTTTTTTTGCCATTATACACATTCCCACATTTGGACACATTAACATTCTTTCATTCGTTAACACATACTTCCATGTCGGCATCCTCAAGCATTTACAAACTTTGCACATAATAAGGTAGGCACATCAAATCACTTCTCACAATCAGATATAACTTGGTGGTGTGGAAATCAACTAAGACAATCAATACACATATTTTCATACAAGGTACACATACCGTATGCTCGTCACAACAAGGGGATTCTACAAGAGTTAAAGTTAGTCATACATACCTCAATTTCGCTCCTTAATGATACTACAATGATCCAATACACTTAAGCAACTTCAATCTACAATACAACATTCAATGGGGCCAATATTAGTAACAAATTCCATAACTTATGCCATTTAGGCATATTATCAAACACCTTGTAGGTATAAATCTTTTCATCTCATAACCATAGTATTAGTTCATCCATATATCACCATTAACTAACAATTTATTCCACCATCATTCCTAACCAATTTATAACTTCCAACAACATATGTATGATCACCCATTCATACCCAACCAACAATTCATATCAAATAATTACCCTTTCAATCTCTACAATAATTATGTATTTATATTGGGAACTTATGGCTTCCCATCACTACACCAAGAGTTCCAACACTTAATTCATACTCATATTCCCATAATATATCCATATATGTAAGTCTAAGGGTAAAAGATTACCTCTTGTAGACCAAATCTTGAAAGACAACTTTTGGGATGTTCTTGAGATTTTGAAGAAATCCTATGAAATCCAATCAAAACCCTGTTTTAACTAGTGATTGAGAGGTAAATCACCATGAAAACACACTTAAAAACTCACCTTAGGTGTGTGATTGGATACCTTCGTCGGATTGGGGATGGAGAGGATGCCCTAGGCTTGAGAAATGACTTAAATCCTCTCATTTCCCGTCCTTAGGTGTACTTAAAGGTCTGCTACTAGCGCGCCGGCGCTAAGGCCGCGCTAAGGAGGCAGAATACTTCCCAATATGCGCGGCTGCGCTTCGACACCTGCCCAGTAAAATGGTCGCAACTTTCTGTATGTATCTCCAAATGACGAACGGTTTGGAGCGTTGGAAACTAGACTCAAAGACCTTTCATTTGATAGGTTATTCATCACATAAAACCTTATACATATTTAGATATACTCGTTCAAAGTATGGACTAGTGCAAGCTCATTTGAAGTTTTAGCCTATTATGAACTTTTCCAATTTTTCTTAGACTTAGGCCTTTCCTTGGACCCCAAATTACTTACCATAAGACTTATACAAATATTTACCAAATCCAATTGGTGAACACCGTGTTAATAGCACATAGAAATATTATAATAAGCCTACGTGGTACCACGAAATCCTAGGTTACTTAGCGAAATTTTCCGGGGTCTTACAGTTTCGACCTTAACGCTGAGATTGCTAAAGCTAAAGAGGCAATCGAAAACTCAGCAAAGTCAAAGTTTCTCTTCACCTGAAGACGGAATTACCGAGGGTGATGAACTTAATCCTGGTGAAGCTAGTATTCAAGCCTCTTCTTCTCAAGCTGATCCCTCTATCTCTGTCAATGATGCTCCCGTTGCTGATGTTCCAGTGGATGATGCCTCCTAGTTTTTTCTGTTATTTGATGGTTTTGTTTAGAACTTGTTGATGGGAATTTTTTTTTTTGGAATAGTGGTTGGTTTACCCCTATCTTGTTTTGGGGTTTGATTAGAAACGTATGCCTTGTTTTTGCAAAGTTTAATATATAAATCTCGGCTTTATTTTTTGCCTATTTTGATGTTTGAGTTTTTGTTTCACCCTTGACATTTAATTTTTCATTAAAAATGCTTCAATATTTCTTGATTCTAATAGACACGAAATTATAATAAAAGAGGGCCCTTTTATAAGCGACACTGATGAAGATGACGTCTCATCTTCATATTGGTGTAAATATATGAAAGAAATATATACATAAAAAATAATTTGAAGAAGTTTTATTCTTTGAACTTTCAAATTTTGTACATCATTCTTTGTTTATGTAATACAACATTTACAGCTCATTCACAACTGCTTCATTTATAACAGGTTCAAAATTTCGGGTCTATAATCCCCTGACTAAAAAACTCATAAGAACTTGGAGTATATCATGGATCCATCTTGTGTCCTTTTTACGAGTTTCTGCAAAGATTTTTGAGAGCTTGATTTTTGGCTCTTAGGCTGATTTAGGCTTGAATTCCGACTTTTTGTCTTCTTAAATTCTGACATTTTGTCTTCTTTGCCTCTTCATATATATATATATATATATATATATATATATATATATATATATATATATATATATATATATATATATATATATATAGTCCCCTCAGTGTTAGAGCTTTGAAGTATGAAATCTCGAGCACTGGATCGTTTCTTCCTTTGGTGCATTCCCTGAAAAGGAAAATACACACGGGNAAACTAGGATAGATCCATGAGAAATCTCATTAGATTTTATTAGATATGGTATAGATCAAAATGGGACACCAAAAGAATTGACTGCTGAGCCGTATGAGGTAAGAAATTCTCAAGTACGGTTCTAAGGGAAGGAATTGAACTACCTATTCCGGCCGGGGAGAACAGGCCATTCAACAGGGAGATTCTGAAATTGCAGAGGCTTGGTTCGATCAAGCCGCTGAGTATTGGAAACAGGCTATAGCGCTTACTCCCGGTAATTATATTGAAGCGCATAATTGGTTGAAGATCACGAGACGTTTCGAATAAAAGAAGATCCCGTTTATTTATTATCCTTTATTTATATTTAGAATCTTAGTCTACTATTTTTGATTTTTTTATTTAGAATTTAGTATATAGTCCCCTCAGTGTTAGAGCTTTGAAGTATGAAATCTCGAGCACTGGATCGTTTCTTCCTTTGGTCCATTCCCTGGAAAGCAAAATACACACGGGACACGGAAGTATACATTTAAATGATGACTGCATAACCCCTTTTCTCCATCAGAAGGGTTGTAACCTAGACCGGGACTAATTCAGTATTCCTCGTGTCTTTAGGGTCTAATATCATCACTTGGTAAGGGTTAGCTTTTTGCCTACTATTTAAAATGGTTAGTATAACTAAAAAAGAAACAAACTAAATCATACCCGAATGAAACCTGACCGGGGGTTCTTCCTGTGCTTAGAAGTAATACTTCTTTAAATGAACAGCATTCCAATTCGACGAGGGTATTTTGCCTTCCATTGTTTCTAACTCATATGCACCCATTCCAGCAATGCCTCGAATTCTATAGGGTCCTTCCCAATTTGGACTCAACTTTCCTGCATTGGCGCTTTTGTTGACTGAAAAACCTTTTTGAGGACGAAGTCCCCAATCTTGAAGTATCTAAGATGAGCTTTCCGGTTGTAGTATCGCTCAATAATTTATTTATGCGCTGCAATTCTTATTAGATACGCTTCTCTCCTTTCTTCAAGCAAATCTAGATTTATTAGAATTTCTTCCTCATTTTATTCCTCAGTTGCTTGGGTATATCTTGTACTTGATTCACCTATATCAATTGGAATTAAGGCTTCATCACCATAAACAAGTGAGAACGGAGTCTCTCCCATACCTATTTTTGCTGTCGTTCGATAAGCCCATAAGACTCCTGGTAGCACTTCAGGCCACTTACCTTTTGACTCCTCTAATCTTTTCTTCAAGTTATTAATAATAACTTTGTTTGTCGATTCGGCTTGTCCATTAGCCACAGAGTGGTAAGGTGTTGAAGTTATCCTTTTAATCTGCCAACTCTGAAAGAATTCTGTGATTTTCGCACCTATGAATTGGGGGCCATTATCACATACGATTTCTTTTGGAACTCCAAACCGACATATAATGTTTCGCCAAATAAAGTCCCTGACTTCTTTCTCCCGCACCTGTTTGAAGGCACCTTCTTCTAGCCAAATCGTAATCGTACCTTTCCTTTAGCTTGTGGTAGTGGACCCACGATATCCATCCTCCATTTCATAAAAGGGCATGGTGAAATAACCGTATGTAATAGCTCCACTACGAGATGCATGTTATTGCCATATCGTTGGCATTGTCACACTTAGCCACAAAACTTTTCGCATCTTCTTCCATTTTTGGCCAATAATATCCTGCTCTAATTAAAGTTTTTACCAAGGATCTTCCTCCTGCATGATTTCCACAGTGTTCCTCATGTACTTCTCTCATCACATATTCTGTTTGAGAAGGTCCAAGACATCTTGCTAAAGACCCTCCGAACATCTTTCGATACAGGTTTCCACGAACCAAACATCAACGGGTAGCTTTTGGTTGAAGTGACCGATCCTTTTTCTTGTCTTCGGGTAGAATTCTGTACTGCAGAAAATTAACAAACTCGTTTCTCCAATCCCAAGTTAAATTATTGAAATTTACCTTATTTTTATCCTGATCGAGTGCCGAATGAAACAAATGTATTACGGTAGTATTTTCTTCATTCGTTACTTCTGCAACATGTGTGAGATTAGCCAGTGCGTTTGCTTCCGCATTTTCCTCCCTGGGTATTTGCACGATTTTCCACGATCAGAATTGTCTGATTAATTCTCGTGCCTTTTCCAAATATTGTTGCATCCGCACCTCTATAGCTATATAAGTCCCCTGCATTTGATTAACTACAAGATGCGAGTCATTTTTTATTATAATCATCTCTATTCCGAGTTCTCGTGCCAACTCCAGACCTGCAATTACAGCCTCATATTCTGCTTCATTGTTAGTAATGGGATGACACTTTATTGCTTGCCTTATGGTTTCTCCTGAAGGTGGGATTAGAATAATGCCTAAACCCACGCATTTACATTCGATGAGCCATAAGTAAATAGGGTCCAAGTACCCGGATTAGATCCGGTGAATACCTGCAGTTCCTTTTCTGCTTCAAGAACTATCCCTGCGCTGAAGTCTGCCACAAAATCTGCTAAAACTTGTGATTTTATCGTAGTTCTAGGTTGGTACACGATATCATATTCACTGAGTTCTATAGCCTATTTGGCTAACCTACCTGACAGTTCATGCATATGCAATATATTCCTTAAGGGGTAGCGGTTACTACAGAGATAGGGTGACATTGAAAATAAGGCCTCATCTTTCTAGATGCCATAATTAATGCTAAAGCAAGTTTTTCTAAGTGAGAATATTGAGTTTCAGCATCCAATAAAGATTTGCTAACATAATAAATTGGAGATTGTTTACCTTTGTCTTCACGTACTAATACTGCACTTACCGCCCTTTCTGATACAGCGAGATAGATGAGTAGCCTCTCTCCATCTTTTGGTTTAGCTAGTAGCGGTGGATTTGACAAGTATGCTTTTAGATTTTTGAGTTCTTGTTGACATTCATCAGTCCATTCAAATTGGTTTTTCTTTTTCAACACTGAAAAAGAACTTAAAACTTTTCTCCGAGGATTTGGAAATAAATCTTGCCAAAGCCGCTATCCTACCAGTCAACCTCTGCACTTCCTTTTTTCTCGTGAGTATGTATGGTATCTCCTCAATGGCTTTGATTTGTGCAGGGTTTACTTCAATGCCTCGGTTAGAAACAAGAAAATCTAAGAACTTACCTGAAGCCACGCCAAAGGCGCATTTCTCGGGATTTAACTTCATATAGAACTTGCGGAGAATCTGAAAAGTATCTGACAAATGTTGGATATGATCCCCCGCCCGTGCCGATTTGACTAGCATGTCATCGATGTAGACTTCCATAGTCTTTCCCAGGTGCTATTGAAACATTTTTGTTATCAATCTTTGGTACGTGGCTCCAGCATTTTTTAGTCTAAAAGGCATGACTTTATAACAGTAAGTCCCCCTGTACCCCCTGTATGTGATAAAGGAAGTTTTTTCCTCATCTAAAGGATCCATCTTTATTTGATTATATCCTGAATAGGCATCTAAAAAACTCAACAACTCATGTCCTGCAGTAGAATCAATTAGTTGATCTATGTGCGGTAAAGGAAATGAGTCTTTAAGACAAGCTTTATTTAAGTCAGTATAATCTACACAGACTCGCCATTTTCCATTCTTTTTTGGTACTACTACAGTATTAGCTAGCCAGTTAGGATATTTTACCTCTCGTATTGACCCTATTTTTTAAAAAAATTATACCTCATCCTGGATCACCTGATTTTGAAGGATCCTTGCTTCTTTTTCTTCTGTTTGACAGGCGGATACGATGGATCTTCATTTAGCTTATGGGTCATCACCTCCGGTGGTATACCTGTCATATTCGAATACGACCAAGCAAAGCAATCTGTGTTAGCTTGTAAAAATTTTACAAGCCTTTCATTTCCGAGCTTAGCTTCATTCCAATATAAACTTTTCTGTCTGGCCACTGCTCGGAAAGTATGATAGCCTCGAGTTCTTCAATTGTTGTTTTGATGTCTTCATTCTCTTCTGGCTCTTGAATGACATCAGGTCTTGAATATACGTTTGTTTGTCCATTTTCAGTTGAGGTTTGTGTTGTTATGTCCTCAACTGAATTCTGTAGTTGCTATTTCTTATTTGCATCATCGTTTGCTATGCTCGAATCCGCAACTAATTGATACTTTTAGAAGCTTGCTGATCTCCAAGGATTTGTCTAATCCCCCATTGTGAAGGAAACTTAATAACTTAATGTAAAGTAGATGGTACAACATCCATATCATGAATCCAAGGTCTGCCAAGAATCATGTTATATGCCATGTCCGTATCTATCACCTGGAATTTCGTATCTTTGACAACTCCTTCTGCAAATGTGGTAAGCACTATTTCCCCTTTTGTAACAATGCTTGAATTGTCGAATCTAGATAAGGTACGTGCTTTGGGCAGCATCTTGTCATCAGCTAGCATCTCGTTTACCACTCTCAGAAGAATGATATTTACGGAGCTACCTGGATCAATCAAAACTCGTTTCACATTAGTATCATGTACAAGTAAAGATATTACCAGTGCATCATTGTGAGGGATTATCACGCCATCTGCATTTGCATCATCAAACGTTATATTGTCTTCTTCCAAAACTTGGCGAACTCGCTTCCCATGGGTAACCGTGACTTTTGATGTCTTTTTGCAGCCGTATACGTCACTCTGTTGACTACCTCTCCTCCGCTTATCACATTAACCGTCCTTTTTGTTGATGGAAGTTTTGGAGGCTCTTTTCTATTCTTCATATACGATTGCTTACCTTTCTCACTGAACAAGTCAGTTAAATAACCTTGTTTTAACAAATGCTCTATTTCACCTTGTAACAATCTGCAATCTATTGTTTTATGGTCGTGGTCATTATGAAACTCGCACCAGAAATATGGATTGCTTCTGCTAGGGTTCGATCTCATTTCTTTTGGCCACCGCACCTTATATCCCAAACTTCTTAAAACATCTACTAACTCAGAAGTGCTAATATTGAAACTGTAATCACCAATCTTTGTATTTGTATTAGCATTACTATCTCGCGCGTTTCGTTCTTTTCCGAACTTGGATGATGAACCCACATTTCTATCCCTTGATCTAGAACCATGCCTTGGATTTTCTTGTTTAGAGCGTGAATCCCGTCCTGCTGGTCCCATGTAAGGTTCGTACCTGTTCTTACCGGACCTTTGTTTGGAATTTGGTCGCCTCGAACTTGTTCTTTCATCACCCCTTGGCCGAGTGATAGTGTCTTCTTCTATCCGCAGCTTCGTGTTGTACCTATTGTACACATCATTCCATGTTGTAGCAGGGAATTCTCGTAAGCTTTCCTTGAGTCTCCTCGTGGCTTCTGAGCTTTTTTCATTTAAGTTATTTGGAAACGCCATGGCCGCCCAATTATCAGGTACCCGTGGTAACATCATCCTTTCACGTTGAAATCCATCCACAAATTCCCTGAGTAGCTCTCTATCTCCTTGTTTGATTTTCATCTTCTCGACCTTTTGAGCTCCCGAATGTGCTTTTATAAATGAATCTGCAAGCTCAGCAAAAGAACCAATAGATTTTTCTGGTAAAAGAGAATACCATGTTAGTGTTCGTTTCGTGAGTGTTTCGCCAAATTTTTGACCAGCACTGATTCAATTTCTTGCTTGGTTAAATCATTGCCTTTCATGCTAGTTGTAAACGCGGTTACATGATCTCGTGGGCCGGTTGTTCCATCATACTTTGGAATATCAAGCATTTAAAACTTCTTTGGAATCGGTAAAGGTGATGCACTTGACTTCCAAGGCTGTTGTGAATATTTATCAATATCCACTCCTTTAATCACGGGAGGCACACCAGGTATTTGTTTTATGCGATCATTCTGCTCCTTGAGCTGCTTCTGCAAAGTTAATACTAAACTTTGTAAATCGGAATTATTTGGTGTACCTGAACTTCCATCACGAGATTCACTAGGAGTTCCTCCGCTTCCTGAATTAGCAAGTCCCGAGTGTGGGTTCTCTATAGTTGCGGTATTGTTTGGAGGAGGAGTTGGTGGCGCAGTTGGCAATCCACTAACAAAAGCTTGAAGGGCATTGTTGACGTGTTCCGTAATTAGTTGTTTTAATGCGTCCTCGGTAGTTTGCTCGTCCCCTTGTTGATCATTCGTGTGTGATGTTGATCTTTGAGGTGTCCCCTCTCGGGACTATCGAGGTAATTTTGTGGTGAAGGGATTGGTGGAGTTCCTCCCCCCTGTTGGTTCTGTTGGTCAGTTGGTTATTGTCTTGGCAGTTGACATGATTGTTTGACAAAAAAGTGAATTTGAAAAGTGAAAAGATTATCAGATTCTCGGTAACGGAACCAATTTGTTTAACCAAAAATTTACCTTTTGATCAAAGTCTAATTTTAGAAGAAAACGGGTTGCTGATAACCAAGTTTTACTTCACTCTCTCAACGATATCAAAGGAAAATAATAAGAATAACTAAGGAAATAATTGATTGCAAAGTCAAGGTAGAGAGTTTCAAGAAAGCATAAAAGTAAAGTGTATATTTAAATAGTGTCTCAGATCTGTCCTTGCAAATAGAATTTTGTGCCCTTATATAGGAATATACAATAGTAACCGTTTTTCTCTCATAATTTGGGTTAATTATGGGCATTAATGATAATGATTGCCCATTATTTTGGACATCTATAACTGACATATTTATTGCTATAAATGCCTCATATTCGTTCTGATTCCCCTTCCTTATTTACTTCCGGTTCATATATCTTTCCTTCTTTTATTATTTATTCATTCCTTGCCAACTGTTAGGCCAAGTACCGTCTCGTAGGTATTTCTTTCCGTGCCTTTTCTTCCCCTATCAATTAAGTTAACCAGGTGTTGGTACATCATTATTACATGCATCATGCCATGTCAGCAGTCTAATGTTCCACGTGTAATGCTTTTTCACCATCAATGGTTTGGTTTTATTTGGTTTGGTGTTGGAAAAAAAACCCGACCATAATTGGTTTGGATTGGTTTTAACTAAAGAAAGTCAAACCGAAACCAAACCAACTCGACATTACATATATAGATATTTTAGATATATTTAATATATAAATATACTTATTGTGATGTAATTTATAAATATTTCTTAAAAGATTTCATAATTTTATCTTTTGAGGTATTATTTCAAGGTTGGACTTAGAACTTTTGAATGTTCCAATAAGTTTTATAGCCGTTAACATTAGTAAATTAAATAGTGCTAACAAAAGTCCAAACCAAAATCCAATCAATACTAATGCTAACAAAAGACATTCAATTCAATACTACGAACGGGAATGTATTGAATATCTAGTTTTTGTTTTGCAATAATTTAGATAAAAATTCATAACCTAATTTTATTTTTTCTTTAGCGTTTAGTCATGTAAATAATACTCCCTTATTAGTCTACTTATTTTAGCATGACTTAGTACTTTTAGATTATGTGTATTTTTATTATGGCTTTTTAGTTAGCAATATTTATATCTATTCTTGGAAAATATTTCATATAGTTGTAATCTTACTAGGATTAAAGAAATATTTGGAGCACAATTTATATGTTTTGTTCTACGAAGATTTTACCGGGGAAAAACCCCCAAAAAATCCGAATAACCCGAAAACCCGAGAAAAACCGAGAGTGAAAAACCCGAGTTTTATTGGTTTGGTTTGGTCTTTAGATTTAATAACCCGACATAATTGGCTTGGTTTGGTAATTGTAAAATCCGAACCAACCCGACCTATGTACATTACTATATCTCATTTCTTCCAAATTCTGAAATGACCAGAAGATCACATTACCACCAATGTGATGATGACAGACAGAGTAAAAAAACAACTTCGACATAGTTGTGAACGAAAATAAGAGGGGGTCACGTTGTCTATACTTTAAATTCATTTGCAAATTAAGGACCACATAATTTAGAGGGTTAAAAATCTGTTAATATTTCAGAACCAACGGAAGGAAAATGAGATTCTAATTCAAGTCAATACTGTAGTACAGTAGATGGTACCACAATAGCATCTTATCAATAAAAAAATCAATACAGGTTAAAGTTGAAGTCTAGGAGAGTTTTAGGTTTGACTGGAAAACGAAAATACAAAAAAAAAAAAAAAAAAACGAGAAGAAGGATGAAAGGAAAACGGTACAATTGCAAAACCAAAATCACGAAGGCCCTTAGCGAAAAGTCGTTCGCCTTTTTTACCCTTTAAAAACAGAGTTCACACTGGACAAAATAGTAATTCTAATATTTTCGTATTATGTAGGAATGATCATTTAATTATTTTCCCAATAACTGGGATATTGGAATCAACTATAATTCTGAATATTTATTTTTTCCATATTTAGGATTCTACAAGCAATTAATTTTTTTCCATATAGATTTCTTTATTTAAAGCCCATTAATATTAAAGTTGTTGTAAACTATAATATATATTTTTTTATTCAAAACTTAAAAATTAAGAAGTTGTATTTGTACTACCCCTTTTTCGTCCATTTAGCACTACTATGAAGCTACTAAAAATAGGCACACATAAAGCTATATATAACACAAAAGTAAAATACTCCTTATATTTGTCAAAACTAAGAGGAACATCGAATAATTAAAAAAAATTAAGAAACAATAATTGTAAAAAAAAATTGTTAATTGAACTTTCTCTTGAAATTTTAAATGATATTACAAATTTATTTTTCGACAAGTTTGTCTAAGTATTTTGTTTTTACATGTTATGCGTAACGTCGGACTCAATTTTAAAAATTAAGTTTTTAATGTTTGATTTAGTTTTGTACAATTTTTTGAGGCTATTTTCCTTCTAATGTCTTTTGTAATATGACATATTTCGGGTATTTAGATTCTTAATTAAAATCAATGATTTAAATTTTTATCATACATTAATAATTTTTTAATATTAATAACAAATTGAAAAGAATACTCGAATAGAAAGAAGATTGATTTATTTTATTTCTAACTATCAATATTCAATTTAGGTAAATAAATATGACATGAACCATGGAATAGGTTATAATTTGTGCAGAAGATAAAAGAGTTGTATCCCTGTTATTATCATTTTGGAAGTGCAAGTACTTTTATTTTGTACTTATGTAAAGAATTTTGTGTTATTAAATTTAATATTTAATATTTAATGCCATTAAAGGGCAATTTGAACATTACATAAATGTTATTAGATTTTATCATGTGAATTTTGTTTCGTTATAAAAAAATAAAAATAAGAGAGGTGAGCGTAATTCTCAAACTGCAATGGAAGTATGTGTTATAAGGAGGATCTGAGAGGAAAATTTTCGAAATTCCCAAATTGTGATTATAGTTAAATATTAAAACTTGGGATGAGTTAATATTAACTTTTAATTAATGAAAAAATTATTTTCTTTAATATTTAAAATAAATAATTAAATTAGCTAAGTAGCAAAAGAATGCAATTCAATTTTTTCCCCAAAATTATCATAAAAGTAAAAGTATTTTCCAAATAGAAAAAACTACTGGGATATATGAAAGAATAAGAAATAGCTTAAAATCAGGTATTGTGTATTAAGAGTCAAATCAGTAAAAATGCAAACTTGAAACAATAAAAATGAAACAGTAGAAGACAAATTATATTCTGCATGATTTGTCATTAGTTATTTCTCTTTTTCTTTTTGTAAATATTCCCCCAGATTGAACTCTCTATATTTTTTTCAACGTATTTAGTTGTTTGCTGTAAAATATTAATTTAGCATTAATCAGTTTTAGACTTTGGCTACATGTACCTTTTTTCTAAGAGTCATAAGGCAAATCTATCATGCCCATATCTCAAAAGGACCAAGAGATTATATTTTTAAATTTGTGTTATTTGCAAAAAGTATTTTTATGTTACTTTTTTTTTCGACATTAGATACAAAACTAATAACAATTTTTATAAGATATTCCACATAATTCTATGGACTTCTATGATGCATAATTGTAACGACCCGACCGGTCGTTTCGAGTTCTAACGCTCCGTTCAGCAGTCGGAGGCCATGAACAGCTTCACCTCAGGTATTATGACTTGTACGCGCAGTCGGAATTAAATTTCAGGAAGTTCAAAGTTGATTCAGGAAGAGAATTCTCATTTCAGAAGCTTAAAGCTGAAAGAAAGAACTAGGATTGGATTTTTTTTTGAGTAAACGACCTCGGAATCAGGATCTGAAGGTTCCAGCAGGTTCGTATGATGATTTCGTACTTGGGCGTATGCCCAGTTCGGGTTTTGGATAACCCGGGAGCGTTTTGGCTCCTATTGTGGAAGTTAGCATTTTAGAAGGAATTTCATAAGTTTGGTTGGAAGTGCATTTTAATTTCATCAATGTCCGTTTGGGATTTCGAGATTGCGTATAGCTCCGTATGGTGATTCTGGAGTTGGGAGCGCGATCGGAAGTGAATTCGGAGGTCCGTGGGTCATTTTGGAGCCATTTGGCTAAAGATAGAAATTTGAAGGTTTTTGAGAAGTTTGACCGGAGGTTGACTTTTTGATATCGGGGTCGGAATCCAATTCTGGAAGTCGGAGTAGGTCCGTAATGTCAAATCTGACTTGTGTGCAAAATTTGAGGTCAATCGGACATGATTTGATAGGTTTAAACATCGGAAGTGGAAGTTGGAAAGTTTAAAGTTCATAAAGCTTGAATCGGGGTGTAATTCATGGTTTTAGCATTGTTTGATGTGATTTGAGGCCTCGAGCAAGTCCTTAATGTGTCTTGGGACTTGTTGGTATGATTGGTTGGGGTACCGGGGGCCTCGGTGAATTCCGGATGGTTAACGGATCAAATTTGAAAGTTAAAGAACAGCTGAAGGGATCTAGTATCTGGTATTTCCGCTTCTGCGAAAATGGGACCGCAGAAGCGGCCCCGCAGAAGCGGAGAGAAAGCCGCAGAAGCGGACGAGGGCAAGGGCAGCCAGGACCGCAGAAGCGGCCCTTGATCCGCTGATGCGGAACCGCAGAAGCGGTTGGCTAACCGCAGAAGCGGAAGGCCTGGTGTGGAGGGGAGCCGCAGAAGCGGCAAGCGGTCCGCAGAAGCGGAACCGCGGAAGCGGGCAGGGTCCCGCGGAAGCGGAAATGACTGGGGCAGTGAGGATGTTTTAAGTTCGGGGTTGAGTTCATTTCAACCCCATTTTTCTTCCATTGGAGTCGATGGGGAGCAGTTTGGAGACGCCATTTTCGTCATTTGTCATGAGGTAAGTAATCTATACTAGCTTTTGAGTTAAATATATCAATTATACCTGGATTTAGGCGTGAAAATTAGTATAAAAAGTGGGGTTTTGGTGGAAAACCTAGAAAATCATATTCTTGGAATTTAGCTATGATTTTGAGTATGGAATTAAGAGAAAATCATATATTTGAGTTCCTAAGGTCATGGGTAACCTTTGTCTTCGAGAAATTTTGGATTCCGGGCACGTAGGCCCGAGGGCATTTTGGTCATTTCACTAAGCGGAGTTGGGAATTGGTATAATTTGCATTGTTAACAAGTACTTGAGTGTATTCTCATTAGTTTGTCGTTAATTGGCTAGTTTTGGAGCAATGTGCGTAGGTTCAAGCCTTCGGAAGAATGTAGAATGCCGGTTATGAGTCTTCGGAGCGAGGTGAGTCTCCTTTCTAATCTTGTGAGGGGGAATTTACCCCATAGGTGAGTTAAATTGGTTATGGGCTCCTATTTGTGGGGGCTACGTACGCACGAGGTGACAAGAGTCCGTGTGTAGCTACTATTTGCTATTGTCCGGGTAGCTAGGACCCAAAAGCATGAATACTTGAATTAATTGTAAATTCTTGGATAGCTCAAATTGCTTGTGTCACATGGAATTTGTAAATGAATTTCTAAAGAGATTTAACCTTACTTGTCAAATTTTGTTAAAAGAGGAATTGATATATATATCGATAAACACTCCCTGATAAGTTCTTACTTGATTGATTGAGCATGCTATATTTGGATTAATTGTGAACCCCTTTGAGGGTTTGAATTGCTTAAATCACATTAAATTTATAAAAGGATTTCTAAAAAGACTTAAGCTTCGCTTCCTCAGATTATTTAAAGAGAGTTGGCTTTTCTTGGATAATTGCTCCATGTTGACTTATTGACTGACTGTCTATCTGTGTGTGTTTATTTTGGAACGGGCCGAACACCTCGGCAGATTAAATAGATGCATCTATAGGCGCGCCGTCGACCCTCGGCAAGTGCACATTTACTTTCTGTTGGATCGGGCCGTTGCCTCGGTATGATTTGCGCATGATATCTTTTATATATTGATGCATGAGAAATCTTAAATGATGACATTGCCTTTCATGGCTTGAGATGAACTGATTAAATGAAGAAAAGTAAAATCTTGAAAATCCTTTGTTAATTGTTAAAAGGTATTTACCTGTTTTACAGCTTTGTGAATTAGAATATGTTATATGAATCCATGATTTCCCCACACATTTAATATATTATTATTGGACCGCTAGTGAGTGTCCAGGTTGACCATCTCGTCTCTACCTCTTCGAGGTTAGGCGGGATACTCA
>NC_031996.1:30120112-30140500 GCF_001879085.1 Nicotiana attenuata | reverse complement strand
GATGGGGATGTACAGGAAGATCCCGAGAGATTCTGATAATTGGTGGCGCGAGGTTAAGTCAATAAGAGGTAAAAAGGTCGGGCGAACTCAAGAATGGTGTAATGATGGCTTCAAGCCAAGTGGGAGAGTCCCACCGCTTATGATTGGGCTGTATGATTAACTACTTGCGTGATTTCTGGTTATTAGCATATTGATGGATTAATTCAGCTACGAGAAAAGACCATAAGTAGTAAATTGAGCGGAGGAATTATTAAGGATGTGCTATGGTTAGCCTTATGGGCTCATGATTCAGATTTGGGGAAGGATTCAGGATTTGCGCCTTGTATGCATATGGGTTCAAAGGAGGTGGTTCCGCCGGGTGCCTCGTCAAGAGGGTAATTATGTGTTATGAAATTTATGGAGTTGACTATATTCGCGGCCAAGCCGGAGCGGGTGGCTCTCAGCAGCGGCCCTAGTGAAAAATTCAAAAGAGGAAGTATGGTGTTTAATGATTTCGAGCCTATAGGCGCAGTTGAGGATCAATCTTATGTAATAGCTTACGAATGGAGACTCAGAACGATCTGTGATGCTTTGGCTCGCGGTGTAGCAATTGAAAGATATGAAATGGTTCGTGGGATTTGAGACAGCATGGTCTCGTGATTCGAAGTCGCTCAGGATGAGTGCAGAGGGAGTATGTTATGTGTTGGAAGAAATCAGTAATATCTTTAAGGCAATCAAAGATAAATTGGAAGAAGGTAGTTGATTGGCCATAGTTGAATTTGGCATATTGGTGTTGGCAGTCAGTTTCTGCAGCGTGATCGAGTTATGTAAGTGATTTGTGATGGCACGTATCAGGCTTGTCAGCCGCCGCAATCGATGTTATTCAGAAGCCTTCTTTTATTATGGCTTGTTGTGTGGAAGCAGATTCCGAGAGGGGCTATGGTAACTTAGACCACTGCTTAGAGATTGGTATATTCTACGGTTATGAAAGATTCGCCTGTGTGCTGCTATGGTACTCCAGAAGTGAGTTCAGTAGAAGGTTCTTATATAATGAAGTGTTAAAATGTTAATGTTAATATCGTGTTCTATCATATGTTGAACATTGGTGCAGTGAGTAGCATGGGAATTCAAAGTGAGGACCAAAGTTGCGGCTTGGTGCTGGTAAGGAATGTCTCGGGCTCGGATGAGCAGGAACGGAGCTTCGGTGTTTAAGGTAAGTTGACATTGTCTTCAACATCACCTGAGATTGGTGCTTAGTAAAGGGGGCTTGTATCATGGTTAATGATTCTTGATCGCTTTTCAGCATTAGTGCGGTCGGTGGGTTGGAGGTAGGACCCAGTAAATTGTTATGGTAAATTGTGGGGGAGTGTCCCACAGGAAGGTTTCATAAAATGTGGCGCGTAGTCACTTGACTGATTTAAGATCTAGACCGAGTATGAGGATTGTGGAAATATAATTAATTTGAGAATTTATGCCTGGAGGGCACTCTGTTTATTGGGTTATGGACTGTGGAGGTTTGCTCCGGTTACGATGGTTGTCCTAGTGTGTTATGAGAAGAGGAAAAGTAGTATGGGCCTTTGAAGAGTTATTGGCTTAGTTTCATGTGTTCAGGATCGACTTGAGGTCGGTGGATGGGTGTAAATGTGAATTTGGGCCCTATGTCAGGCCAGTTGTGTTCATTTCAGTAATGCGCTCCTTATGTGGGAGTAGTCAAAGTGTTATTTCATTGGCAGATATATTTCATGAAATGATGTATTGCGCCGTATGAGTTGTGAGACGGCTTGGTAAATTCTTATGTGTTGAGGTTTCGCGTGGCGATGATGTTATGTGGGCAAGATGGCTCTTGAGACTTAGGTCCTGTATCGCACCTCAGTTGTGTTTGAGTTTCGTGGCTTATGACGCCATATGTTCCCTCAGGGATGGTATTATGCACTTAGCGTGCTTATGACCGATATTCGGTATGTTGTATAATGAGCAAATTTAGCTCGATGTATATCTCCTTATGTGAGTTCTACGTATGGATCGGTTGGCACGCCGCCATGGTTATGATGTTCGGATCGGGTTGCGCGCCGCAACAGCATAATGTTCAGTACAGTTCCCCATACCTGTTTATTGTGTTCTGTTTCCTATTTTCTAGGGAAAGTCCGTATTAGTGCGGGAGTTAGGTAATTCTTTCCAGAGTTCAGTTTCCTTTTGAATCGCATTCTAAAATGGTAGCCTATTGGCACATTGTGGTATCACATGAGACTTTTGATTATGTCCGGGGTGGCTTATTGCTTGAGCAGTTCGTACTGGGCGAGATGAGCCCATTGGATTCAGGATCAGTGCAATCTGACTA
This sequence comes from Nicotiana attenuata, assembly GCF_001879085.1. Lineage (NCBI taxonomy): Eukaryota > Viridiplantae > Streptophyta > Magnoliopsida > Solanales > Solanaceae > Nicotiana > Nicotiana attenuata. The sequence goes on along the minus strand of NC_031996.1, from coordinate 30,138,183 downwards.
TATAGAGTATGTTAAGGAGCAAGATCTCCACTTGATTCAGAATATGGTGATGTTTCCTGTCAGAAGTATAGACTCAATGATTGGTCGACTCGGCAATGATTACGAATTTCTTCACATCTCTTCTGTTGTGACGGTGTTGTAAGAGTTGGAGTAAGACCTGTGTATGTTATGGGGTGCAATGGGAGCACCAGATTCATGGAATTCCAATTAAGTGGAACAGAAAATGTTATCGTGATCCGGTGAGTAAAATGATGAAAAAGTGTGAATTCAGAAAAGTTGTGCAATTATGATTGGGTACAGCGTGTGGTGGTTGATACGGTGTTCGTATGTTGGAAACAGGCCAGGCATAGAATTACGGATGTTGGAATTGGGCCCTAAGGCTTATTTACCTTGATAAGAGGGAATATCTTCAGAATTGATCGAGCTGATGTGCTCAACGTAGTTGTGGTAGCACGGGAAGGTGCATGAGAAGTTAACCAGTGATTTCAGACTACTCTAGTATAGTTCTCAGCACGTTCGAGGACGAACGTTTGTTTAAGTGGGAGAGAATGTAACGACTCGACCGGTCGTTTCGAGTTCTAACGCTCCGTTCAGCAGTCGGAGGCCATGAACAGCTTCACCTCAGGTAGTATGACTTGTACGCGCAGTCGGAATTAAATTTCAGGAAGTTCAAAGTTGATTCAGGAAGAGAATTCTCATTTCAGAAGCTTAAGCTGAAAGAATCAACTAGGATTGGATTTTTTTTTTAGTAAACGACCTCGGAATCAGGATCTGATGGTTCCAGCAGGTTCGTATGATAATTTCGGACTTGGGCGTATGCCCGGTTCGGGTTTTGGATAACCCGGGAGCGTTTTGGCGCCTATTGTGGAAGTTAGCATTTTAGAAGGAATTTCATAAGTTTGGTTGGAAGTGCATTTTAATTTTATCAATGTCCGTTTGGGATTTCGAGACTACGTATAGCTCCGTATGGTGATTCTGGAGTTGGGAGCGTGATCAGAAGTGAATTCGGAGGTCCGTGGGTCATTTTGGAGCCATTTGGCTAAAGATAGAAATTTGAAGGTTTTTGAGAAGTTTGTCCGGAGGTTGACTTTTTGATATCGGGGTCGGAATCCAATTCCGAAAGTCGGAGTAGGTCCGTAATGTAAAATATGACTTGTGTGCAAAATTTGAGGTCAATCGGACATGATTTGATAGGTTTAAACATCGGAAGTGGAAGTTGGAAAGTTTAAAGTTCATAAAGCTTGAATCGGGATGTAATTCATGGTTTTAGCGTTGTTTGATGTGATTTGAGGCCTCGAGCAAGTCCGTAATGTGTCTTGGGACTGGTTGGTATGATTGGTTGGGGCCCCGGGGGCCTCGGGTGAATTCCGGATGGTTAACGGATCAAATTTGGAAGTTGAAGAACAGCTGAAGGGATCTGGTATCTGGTATTTCCGCTTCTGCGGAAATGGGACCGCAGAAGCGGCCCCGCAGAAGCGGAGAGGAAGCCGCAGAAGCGGACGAGGGCGAGGGCAGCCAGGACCGCAGAAGCGGCCCAAGATCCGCTGATGCGGAACCGCAGAAGCGGTTGGCTAACCGCAAAAGCGGAAGGCCTGGTGTGGAGGGGAGCCGCAGAAGCGGCAAGCGGTCCGCAGAAGCGGAACCGCGGAAGCGGGCAGGGTCCCGCTGAAGCGGAAATGACTGGGGCAGTGAGGATGTTTTAAGTTCGGGGTTGAGTTCATTTCAACCCCATTTTTCTTCCATTGTAGTCGATGGGGAGCAGCTTGGAGACGCCATTTTCTTCACTTGTCATGAGGTAAGTAATCTATACTAGCTTTTGAGTTAAATATATCAATTATACCTGGATTTAGGCGTGAAAATTAGTAAAAAAAGTAGGGTTTTGGTGGAAAACCTAGAAAATCATATTCTTGGAATTTAGCTACGATTTTGAGTATGGAATTAAGAGAAAATCATATATTTGAGTTCCTAAGGTCATGGCTAACCATTGTCTTCGAGAAATTTTGGATTCTGGGCACGTAGGCCCGAGGGCATTTTGGTCATTTCACTAAGCGGAGTTGGGAATTGGTATAATTTGCATTGTTAACAAGTACTTGAGTGTATTCTCATTAGTTTGTCGTTAATTGGCTAGTTTTGGAGCAATGTGCGTTGGTTCAAGCCTTCGAAAGAATGTAGAATGCCGGTTATGAGTCTTCGGAGCGAGGTGAGTCTCCTTTCTAATCTTGTGAGGGGAAATTTACCCCAAAGGTGAGTTAAATTGGTTATGGGCTCCTATTTGTGGGGGCTACGTACGCACGAGGTGAGAGAGTCCGTGCGTAGCTACTATTTGCTATTGTCGGGGTAGCTAGGAACCAAAAGCATGAATACTTGAATTAATTGTAAATTCTTGGATAGCTCAAATTGCTTGTGTCACATGGAATTTGTAAATGAATTTCTAAAGAGATTTAACCTTACTTGTAAAATTTTGTTAAAAGAGGAATTGATATATATATCGATAAATACTCCCTGATAAGTTCTTACTTGATTGATTGAGCATGCTATATTTGGATTAATTGTGAACCCCTTTGAGGGTTTGAATTGCTTAAATCACATTAAATTTATAAAAGGATTTCTAAAAAGACTTAAGCTTCGCTTCCTCAGATTATTTAAAGAGAGTTGGCTTTTTCTTGGATAATTGCTCCATGTTGACTTATTGACTGACTGTCTATCTGTGTGTGTTTATTTTGGAACGGGCCGAACGCCTTGGCAGATTATATAGATGCATCTATAGGCGCGCCGTCGACCCTCGGCAAGTGCACATTTACTTTCTGTTGGATCGGGCCGTCGCCTCGGTATGATTTGCGCATGATATCTTTTATATATTGATGCATGAGGAATCTTAAATGATGACATTGCCTTTCATGGCTTGAGATGAACTCATTAAATGAAGAAAATTAAAATCTTGAAAATCCTTTGCTAACTGTTAAAAGGTATTTACCTGTTTTACAGCTTTGTGAATTAGAATGTGTTATATGAATCCATGATTTCCCCACACATTTAATATATTATTATTGGACCGCTAGTGAGTGTCCAGGTTGACCATCTCGTCTCTGCCTCTTCGAGGTTAGGCGGGATACTCACTGAGTACACGTTGATTACGTACTCATACTACACTTCTGTGCATTTTTGTTGCACAGGTATATGTTACTTTAGGTAGCAGCACGGATGATTTGGGGACTTGGTGAGCCGCATTGTTCGAGACGACCCGCAGCTAGAGTAGTCCCCTTCCAGTACTTTATTTATTGATTCTCTGTCCACTGTATTTCGGGCAGACATTTGTATTTTATTTTCCTTATCAGTAGTTGCTCATGTACTTGTGACACCGGATTCTGGGATAGTTTTCTTTGAAGATGTGTATTAATAGTTAATTCCTTCATTTGAATTGAAACAGAGATCGTTTTATATATGAAAAATGGAAGTAAAACTCCTAGGTTTTCAAAGTTATAAATAGAGAATTTAATTGGTGATTTAGTTGGCTTTCCTGACAGCGGTGTCCGGCGCCATCACGACAGTGGATTTGGGTCGTGACAACATGGTATCAGAGCACTAGGTTCCCAGGGTCTCACGAGTCATGAGCAAGTCTAGTAGAGTCTCGCGGATCGGTACGGAGACGTCCGTACTTATCCTCGGGAGGCTGCAGGACTGTTAGGAGTACTTCCCTTCTTGATTCCTTATCGTGCGATTCGATTTCATGAGAGGCTTATGCCTTTGTTTCTTTCTTATTCAATCCTATGCGACGCGAACCGCTTGTTATAAATCGAAAATTGAAGAACCGTAATGGTACCACAGATGTGATACGGGATGTTTCTCCCGGTATAGCTAATCAGATCATTGTCATCGCCTTATAGAAGAATATTTTATTGTTTCAGCCCAGTAGCGATATTTTCGAGGGCTTTGAGGCTAGGCACAAGTTGCCGCAATGCTTATGAATGACTATTCAACAGTAGTAATATGATGGTAGGGTGTTGTCCACGTGTCAGGGCAGTGAATGATTTCAAGGGAGGTTTACTCAATGCATAATCAAGAGATTCAGTACGTTATTCCCGGCAAGGGGAAAGGTAATCGAACTAAGGAGGGTCAGGTGGATTGGTGGAAGTAATTAGACTTGGTAATTGCAAGCGCGGTGGAATTTTTCTTCTATAATTGGGGTGCAGTCGTCCTAATTGGACGTATAAAGTTTGTCGGTGTTATGATTTTCTACAATTCGCCTTTGAGGCAGGGTATTGTGAAATGGTATTAGAGATTCAACTATCAGATATCGCTGGATGGGTGGTTCAGGATTGAATCAGTATTTCTATTGTTGACGGTTCGAGAAAGATGACCTTCGGAAGGGTTTGGAGTTAGTAGCAAATTAAGGATTCAAGTTCGATGAAGATAAATTTTATTAAGGCAACAACCGAGCAGCAAAAGATGAGAAAGGCACGCGAGGAGTGTCAGGCGGAGTTTTAAATTGCTAAAAGGCCAGGTATATGAAGCAAAGGTTGAGTAATCGATTAAGGGGATGAGCTCCGCCAAAGTGGGAGAGTGGCGGAGATGCATATGGAGACAGTGGAGGACACCGGCGGTGGAGCAGCTGCCACCGGCGGGCGTCAGTGGAAGCGGTGGCGCCGCTGCTGGAGGGAGACGGAAGGGGAGGGGGTGTTTGAGAGTGAGAGAGATAAGAGAGGGATTGGGAAAATGTTTTGAAGTAAATAAGAGAATGGGAGGGGATACCCGTTTTTTACACTCTGTTTTTTAAAAAAGCGACCAACGTTGGTCGCAAATTTTGGTATCCAATGTGTATTGACTATTTTGACCAAAATAGCGACCAAAGTTAGTCGCCAATTTCTGACCGTTTGACCATAATGGCGACCAACATTGGTCGCTATATCTTTAATTTATTTTAATTCAATTTAATATATATAGCATAAGTGTATATATATATATATATATATATATATATATATATATATAGACACAGACGCACGATTCGTAGTACTATTCATCCCTTGTATTACAAAAGTATTAACGACTTACATTTATATTATTTAGATAATAAATACAAAAGTAATTTTTAATTTTGACCATTGTTGACCTGAATGGAGACCAACTCTGGTCGCTATTTTTTCAAGAATTTAATTTAGCGACCAAAGCTGGTCGCTATATTTAAATCAGATTTAATTATATTTCATATAATATTTAAATTAATAATATAAATTATTAAAATTGTATAACTGGGTCCCATTGGAGCGACCAGAGTTGGTCGCTACCTGCCTACCCTTTAGTTAGCGACCAACGTTGGTCACAATTTTTATATTATATATATCTATATTTTATAATCTGAAGTTGATATGATTATATAAGATTCTGAGTTTTCGTTTCCAAAGCATATATGTATATATATATAAAATCATTAAAGAGGTCGTGCTTTTGAATGCCTCAGAAATCATTAAAGTGTTGGCTTCGTTGTGCAGGAGTCTCCAATTCCTATTTCCTATGGAACCCCAGCACCCCCCTATAAATTAAAAAATTCGATCACGAGGACAAGGAGATATGATTAAATACTCCTTTGGCGTGGAAGGAACTAATAGAAGAGCTGTTAGTGCGATCCCTCACCCTAAATATTTAATACTCAATCACGCCGTCCTTATTCTTTTCCAAATCTGGTAATTATAAGGAGTAGCTGGAACTGGCCATATTGGTCTTGCCAGCAATTCATTCTAATAATATTACGTCATTGTTATTAAGTTATGATTTGTTGGGCCTATAGTCTAATTGTCAACAAGGATTATTTGGATAATTAGATAATAATCTGGATTCATAAATGTACCGAATCAAGACCTAAATCCTTTTTCATTTCCGAATCAAGTAAAATCAAACAACGAGGAAAGCGACGTCATACTTGGGAATTACAATATTAAGTCTTGTGTCCACCTGGCGAAGTATAGATCTATTCTTGGAAATTACAAAAACAAAAACGGGTAAGATCACTAATAAAGAAGTCAATGCAGCCATCTTTTAAGCTCATTTACTATCAACATTTAATCAACACATTCTACACACAGAGAGAGAGAGAGAGAGAGAGAGAGAGAGAGAGAGAGAGAGAGAGAGAGAGAGAGAGAGAGAGAGAGAGAGAGAGTGTAGCAGTGACAGTAATGGCAAATGAACAAAGAGAGAGCGGAAAAAAGCAGGTGATAGCCATAATTGGAGCTGGTATTAGCGGCCTATTGGCCTGCAAATACAGCCTTTCCAAAGGTTTTGATCCCATTGTATTCGAGTCCGAGAGTAGTATTGGAGGTGTGTGGACTAAGACCATTGAGAGCACAAAGCTGCAAACACCAAAACCTCTTTACCAGACACCAGTTCTCTGATTTTCCATGGCCTGATTCTGTAACCGATGTGTTCCCCGATCAACACACCGTTTTAGAGTACATTGAGTCGTACGCACGACACTTTGATTTGCTCCGCCACATTCAGTTCAATACCAAAGTGTTGAACCTCAGCTATGAATCTGGTGGCGACTCCGGCGGAGAATTCAATTTGTGGGGCGGCACCGGCGAGCCTTTTAGCACTAAAGAGAAGTGGAACATCACTGTACAGGACACTGGAACCCTCTCCATAAAGGTAATAACCAATTACACCACTACAAGTTACAACAAATCTATTTAAAGTTCACGTTTTTCAATTCGTCTCCACTCATTCATTCGCTTTAAAAAATACTCCACTGTAAAAGAGAATCCTCAAGATCTCGTAGAGTTTTAAATAACACATGCTCGCGTAAATCGCACTATATATAAGCTTTGATTGGAGAGAGAAAAGTGCCAGTTGGAATTAAGCACTGTCTATTTATTGCTTACCACTGTCCGTTTGGCAAGGTGGGTTGCTCTGGTGCCCGGTGGTAAGCACCCTCCACTTCCAACCAAGAGGTTGTGAGTTCGGGTAACATCAAGAGCAAGGTGAGGTGTTCTTGGAGGGAAGGATGCCGAGGGTCTATTACAGCCTCTCTGGTAAGGGTAAGGTCTGCTTACACACTATCCTCCCGAAACCTCGTTAATGGGATTATACTGCGTGCTTTATCATGGGCACCGAACTTTCATTTGCTAGTAATAGAAAGAAAAATGCCCAAAGTCCATTTTCTTGCAATCTTTCCATGTTTAAACTTATAGCATCAGTTTTTTTAAAATTTAATTTATGTACTATATATTACTCACTACTTTATTAATAGTAAAAGAAAATTTAAAATTATGTTGTTGAAAAGTTACTTTGATTGATAAAACATCATGATATCAAGTTTAATATTTAACCAGTTAAATAACTTTGAATTTTTAAAGATTGATGTAAAATAAAAACAATAATATTATTAATGGGATGATGATTAAACGTTTTGGAAATTCCAAAAAAGCAAGTGTGGTATAGTAAATTGGAAGTGAGAAAGTGTGTTTTAATTTTCATGATAGACAGAAGAGAAATCAGAGTAACCCGTAAGCATTTACTAATAAGAAATGGCTACACAAAGGACTCATATTCCAAATTAAAATCTTAATTTGGGGTTTCATTAGGTTTACTTGAGGAAATACGTGAATTTTGCATGCAGGTATACCAAGTTGATTTTGTAGTAGTTTGCGTGGGAAGATTCAGCCAAGTTCCAAATATTCCTGAATTCCCTCCAAACAAAGGTCCACAAGCTTTCGATGGTGAAGTAATCCAGTCAATGGATTATTCCAAAATGGACTCCACAACTGCAACTAATTTAGTCAAAGATAAAAACGTAGCCGTTGTTGGATTCCAAAAATCAGGAATGGACATTGCCATGGAATGCTCGACCGTTAATGGTAATTAACTGCTATTGATCTTCCATTATTCTACCTCTTTTGTTGTTTGTTTATATATAAAGCCAATTATCAGTGGCGGAGCCGGGATCTCCACGAAGGGATTTTGAACCCCCTTCACCACTAAACTATACTTTAGGGTTGTGTCAAGGGTGTTCAAAACTTAATATATAGAGATAAAAACCAGATTTTGCCTTATATATGCAGTGTAATTTTTTGGCGAAGGAGGTTCGGGTGAAACCCCCCTTGCGCCCCCTAAATCCGCCCTGCCAATTATTATTGTATATTAGCTTAAGGTGGTTGTAGGAACTTCAAATCTTGAATCCAATTATTTGCACTAATTAATGATTTAGCAGGGATTGAACGTCCATGCACAGTAATAATCAGGACTCCACACTGGAACCTTCCAGATTATTTTCCGTGGGGATTCCCTCTGGCAAAACTCTATCTAAGTCGATTCTCCGAACTTATGGTGCATAAGCCCGGTGAAGGCCTTCTTTTATATGTCATGGCTACTATTCTTTCACCTCTGCTAATTCTTACTGTATCTATCGTGCGTGTGGAATAAACTCACAAATCATGAGTAGTACTAATCGATTTCTCACTATCATATTTTATACAGAGGTGGGGATTCTCAAAATTTGTGGAAAGCCATATAAAACACAAGCTCAAGCTTTGAAAACATGGAATGGTTCCAGAGCATAGTTTCTTAAACGAATTGAGCGCATGTTTAGTTTCTACGGTGCCTGAGGGCTTCTACGACAGAGTTGAGGAAGGACGTCTCAAGCTGAAGAAAGCAAAGAGTTTTGGATTTACTAAAGAAGGTATCGTGCTTGAGGGTCAGGCTGAACCAATTAAATCGGACTTGGTCATACTCGCTACTGGTTGGAAGGGAATAGACAAGCTCAAAAACGTATTTGAATCACCAACTTTTCAGGAATACATAGCAGGCTCAGATGGTTCTGCAGTTCCTCTATATAGGTACGTAATTAAAGCCTAACATTCTCTGGGATGAAAGGATTGTTCATGCAGAGCGATGAATAATAATAGCGGGATTGTTACCTCATGAATAATAATACATGAATTATCGTGCAAGATTGACCTAAATTAATCTTGGATTCCACGTATTGCTAATACACGTATACAATCTTTCCCTTATAAAATAATATACACAAAATTCACATAATACCTAGTTTTATCGGAACTAATAATACAGAGTTTATTTTTCATTATTAAATTCCTCATACATAACTTATGCAAAAATCGAAAGTTGTAGTATTAGTTATATGTAGATTCAATTAGTTATATAGGGAAATTTATACTGAAAATCAAACGCAGTACTTGTACTTAGTCATTTTAAACGAAAATTTGATTTTCGTATACTTCGGACTGAACTAACCATGTGTATAATTGTCATGACATTCTGCATTATTATTATCAGGGAATGTATTCATCCCAAAATTCCACAGCTGGCAATAATTGGGTTCTCAGAAAGCGTGGCAAATCTATACACATCGGAAATAAGGTGTCGATGGCTGGCAGAACTTCTAGATGGAAAGTTTAAACTACCTAGCGTCAAGGCCATGGAGAAAGACATAGCACAATGGGATAAATACAAGAAAAGATACAGCAAGAAATACTACAGGAGATCATGCATTGGTGCATTGCATATTTGGCACAATGACCAACTCTGCAAGGACATGGGTTGGAATCCTAAGAGAAAAAAGGGTCTCATGGCGGAGTGGTTCGAACCTTATGGCCCATCGGATTACACCGCCTAATTCAACAGCACAAAGAAGATTTGTCTGTTGCTTTTCTTACATTCTGCTGCGTGGTTTTCCTTATTTTACTGTCTTAAAGGTGTGCTGTCACTGTTGTGTCTTTCTCATATGAGGTAATAAGCTTGTTTATCCCACCCTGGAAAGCTTTATACATCAGCTCGACATTCATACATACTCTTCTTTTTAGAAACTCGGCAGAAAGATTGTGCAACAATAATCATCTCACAGCAACTATGAGAAGCAGCTGGGTATAAGAATCAGTAGGTAGATTAACATAGACATCCAAACATTAAATTAAAACCTCTCGAGGCTTGTATACATCCAAAGTCTTGCTGATAAAAAGTTGTAGAAAAGACAATTGCACTACGTGTATTTTGCGTACACCAAGCTTGCAACACCTTAAAGGGATTGATTGACCTCAAGAAACTAAAGGAATGAAGAGGGGGTTGGGGCTACAGAGTAAATTCAAGATATAACCTGTTCATTCCTTTCCGTTCCACCAAGCTGACTCCTTAACCAAGATGCCGAACATTATAGAATCCAACATATAGCCCAACATATTTACATAGGGAAGTAGTGTAAATAATTCAATGTACAGTTGTTCCGTAGTTGTATAAAGCTATCTAAAGATACGAGCCACCTTGGAGGAAAGAGGCTCAGCAATCCTATTTTTAGAGGAAAAGGCTCATCCATCAAACATAGTCGTTTAAGTATATGAAAGGAGGCTTAGATAAGTTTCAAAGAAGGCCTGAAAATCGAATCCACTCAACTAATAACCTGAAAGAGAATGCGGAGTAAGATAACTCATAACCAGCGAATAATATTTATCAACTTAATAGCAGAACTAGACTATCTTACAATTTTCATATTAATAATCTTGGACAAGGTAAACCTAAAATAAATTACGAAAAAGCCAATGGATTATGATATTCTAAGAGGAGTTCTGTAGTTCAAAATTGACAATAATGTCTTTTTCCCAGTAAATATAAAGCATCTTATTGCTTCACTTGAATTTACCAATTATTCAGTTAAAATTGCTCTTTGTGCACGGGCAAAATTCACATCATCTATTTCTGAAAACACAGGAGGAGGATGTTCACCGCTTTAGCACTAAAATAGCAGACCACCACTTCAAAACTGCACCTGCTAAGCCATTTGGCAGACATTCCTACGGCTTCAAGGTTCCAGGTTCTTTCATCCGAAAGCAAAGTTATCATAGATTTTTAGGGTTGTCCTATATGATTAGTTATGCAACTATTATAATACAGGGTTTGTCATGCAGGAACAATAATGTAGGAACTGTTTTCTGAAGAATAAAGAAGTTTCATAAAAACTTTCAAGGAAACCTAGTTGTTATACCTATGAAATGAGAAATCTACTCACCTTGGCTTCATTAGTGTCACAATGCAGAAACCACCAAGGACTTTTCTTTGACAATAACCTGAATGCAAAAATACCTTGCGATAAAGTATATAATATTACAAGAATTTCAATGATTTCAGTTATTCTAACAACTAACACACTGCTTATCTAGAATTCCTGTAACATATATGGATATCTAACATTAAGAACCTCCAGCCTCCAACTGAAATCAACAACGTTTATTGCTGAATCAATGGAAAATACCTCTCAGACCACAAACAAGGAACAATACAAAGAGCATCGAAAGAATCTTGTCGAGGAAAAACATGGATCCACATACTTAAATCAATAAAATACAGTTTTAGGTTGCATGCAAAAGGGAGGATGATGGAAGATATCCATTACCTGATAATCCCAGCCATCATGCGTAATCCCATGAAAAGGGTCAAACCCAACCAAACACCAGGAAGACCAAGATGTCTAGGAGCAAAAAGCAGAAATCCCGATGATATTGCCCCCACCAGCATCTTTATGCAGAAGTGAAAGAGGGATTTTTACGTGGTGTGAATATATACTTGGTAAGTATCAATATCATAATGCACTACATACTTACCATGGAGCGAGCTGCATAAGGGAAGTCTGAAACACCATAATGGAGGCCATCAAAGATAAAGGCAAGAGCATTTATTGGTTGACTGGCACTGACAAACTGCAGCAATTTTAAGTTTTGAACTTAGTTAATTAGCAATAACCACACTCTTTAGAAAATCAGTTAAAGATAAGAAAAATCTGTTAAATCGACAATTTTAAGGAAAGATTCCCCAAATGGTATAGAGACATACCAATACACCTGTACTAACCACAGCTAACACTTCAGCATCCTTGGTAAATAAAGTAGATAAAGAGCCAAAAGAAACACCTAATGCAGCTGCCAAAAACACACCAGCAAGTAGCCCTATCTGCAAATTATGGGTCCAATCCGATATTAAATTAGCGTAGAGCGTCTCACAACTTGCAGGAGAAAAAAAAAGGAAGTACAAACCTTTAACACATAGTGTGTAATTTCGGTTACTACCACGTAATCACCTTTTGATAAATAACTAGCAATCAACGCCTGGAAACAAAGTAGGAATAGTTGCGTCAAATTGAGAAAAGCGTGATAAGATGTATGACAACAACTATTACTGGTCAAATCCAATATATGTCATCTGATATATATTCTTCGAAAGCTTCGATAAGCCCCGACAGTTGTGGCCAAGTCGAACATGGTTTTTTTGCTAATTGCTAAACAAGAAAAAGAATAGAGGCCAGCACAGTGAAGCAACATACATGCACAAACACAAGAAAGGTTCTGATATAGGAGATACATGAGAAGAAAGAAGTTATGAGGAGAATCGGAACCATATCACATGGGATAACATAATTTCATTTATATTCAACTTACCTGTGCAGATGCAGCCAGTGCATCTGTGAGGAGGGAGACAGCTAACCAAACTTGTAAGCATATTTGATGAGCAGCCATCGCTACAGCACCTTGACGGGCAGCCATTGATGTAGCAAGTGTCATTGTGAAAAGGACAGAAAGAGTTCTTCCAATTAGGAAACCACCTAAGGCAAGACAAATACAAAATCAGATGAACTCTTTAACTGCCATGAAAAATACACAGACATGAAATGCTACAAGCATGGAGAGATTGTTGTGGTACAAGCAAAAAGGCGAGCTTGTGTTTCAAATAGGACTAATCCTGGAATACCCATCTCAAGAATAAGCACTCACCAGATTTTAAATAGCCACCAAATTGCAGTTCCCCAAATCGTGGCGGTAATAATATTACTCTCTGATTTAAATACCAGATCATAGAAAAGGCCACCAGGTATCTAGAAAAATCGAAGCACATAAGTAATTCATTCATATAAAGATAAAGAGACTTGATAAAAAACTAATAGAGAGTGGACAAGAAAAGCAAACATGATTAGAAAGAGCAATGAGAAGTACATACTGTGAAATGACAGTGGATATGGCAGCTCCGGATACACCCAAGCCGAAATAATACATAAGTAAGGGAAACAAAAATATAGCTATAAAGTTTCCAATGCCTGCACAAATTAATATGTAACATCAATACAAAGATATGACTTTAGCTCCATTAACATATAAAGGAAGGACAAAAGAATCACACTGTTAATTCATAAAATTGCATTGACAAACTTTAAGGAGTGGAAACCTTATCTTTTTGACATCTGTCACGTAGACGTAGGACACTTACATAAGATCCTTTTTCACTATCAAATTACTTTCTGTAACTATAAACATCCATTAGATAGTACTCCTTTCACAAACTTACATAAGATCCTTTTTCACTATCAAATTACTCTCTGTAACTATAAACATCCATTAGATAGTACTCCTTTCACAATCAAAAGAGCGACTAGATATGGGACTTGATAAGTTTCTCGTTGTATTAGATTTTACTCCCTCCGTTTATATCATATTGTCAAGAAAGATTAGCTCAGCCTGGACGATGATCCTGTTGGTTTTTATGTAGCTCCTTTTGGAGATAACTTGGGTAGTCTATTTATCCTCTCAGTGAAGTAGTAGCACTCACTCCACTAATTGGTATAATTCCTGAAACTCAAGCATGCAGATTTCTTAAGAGAGAATAACCCCGACTTGCAGTGTTCACAAAAGAACCATACAATTTAACTAATAATGATCCAACTATCAACTTAAAAGATAAATAGGTACTCATAAACTGTCTGCTTCCCTATTCCTGCAAGAACCACCCTTAACTAGGGAAGTTTCTATGCACTGATACCTAGAAGATGGAATATATATGTCAAAACTGCATAAATAAAACCAGCAGAAAGAATCTTTGGCAAGCACTATTATCACTTGGACAGCAAGGGATTCAAGACTTGCCTAAACAGAAGACTGGAGTCTTTGTATCCTTAAATCCACGGAATATGCCTTGAAGGGCCAACGAAACTACAAATGCAGGAGCGCCAAGAGCACGCAGAGCAAGGAATCTTTTTGCTGGAGCTCTCATAGGTGAAGTCTATAAACAAAACAGTTTTCTTAGTAAGAACTCATAGGAAATCTTTATGTACGTACACATACAAAACTGTGCATTGAGGGGCTAGCATGCACTAGAAGATAATTTTATGACCCACAAGTAACTGTTTTCGCAGTTTCCTACCCCAAAACATTGCTTTAGAGGTCATCAGGAGTTTTTCTCCTCCAAACCATATGGGAATCTAGTTATGCTAAGAAACCTGGTCTCTCTTTGTCAAGAAGTACAACTGTTATACTAAGTAAGATTATCAAAATAACGAAAACAACTCAATTCACTCAGGTTGCGAGCATGAGTTCACTAAATGAAACACTGAGACAACATTATTATGTTCCTTGATTAGGGAATGCATAACTATTATTTCACACTATAAGCTTATTAGTAGACATCATCAAGTTGCACAGGTTGATATTGAAGTTGCAACCTAGCCTAATGATTGCATCTTCATTCTGCACCCAAGTGGTGTATAGTACAAAATTTCATAAAGGTCTGCCCCTCATTTTGCTTCTGCTTTCTCTACTACGGGCCCATACCTCCCGAAAAAAGGAAAAAAAAATAAAAAGACGTCGCACAGATAAAAACAAACAAATACTGTCACTGAACAATAACCATAAAGGTTATATCAGTTCTAGATTAGCCAGGATGAGGCGTTATAGAAGCATGTATCTAGAAATGGCCTCTCATGAGCCTTACTTTAATGCCTTTTTCCTTCTTCATGATACTATGTGCACTGATGCTCTGGATACATACTTCATAGAATGAAAGCAAGCACAAAAACAAAGAAACTCAAAGGGAAAACAGGAAAGGTACAAAACATATATGCCGTCATACAGATGATATGCCCATCAAACCAATAAGTAGTTCAGATCCCAAAGCCAAAGCCAAAGCTTCAATGATGCCAATGCCAACTGCTAAAAATAATGCTGTAGACACAGAAGAAAACTGATGCCTTTCTGCTACCCCTATGGGAAGTCTACCGTTGGTGCCTTCTGCCTCCTCTGCACAACATAAAGATAAATGTGTGTGATAAAAGTCAGGGCACGAATCATAAAGCTCTTAGTAGGACCATCAACTCTAGGTCAGTTGAATGCCTAAGCAATTACAATGCAAGGTATGACAACAAAATAATACAACACCTACCTGACATGTAAACTTTGGTCGCATTCTTGGCAATGTCTTCAGCCACAAAAGATGTAGCAACACTAAGTAGAGGAACATTAAATAGCTTTGAAATGATGTTAAAAACCGATATGGAGACACCCGCTGAAGCTAACTCCACTGAACCTGTAAAACAAAAACAATTCTTAAGGTCCACGAGAGTAACAGTAAACATAGAGAAACCAACACTTCCTCCACCGCATCATGGTATCCCTCATAAAGGAAAATTGGAAGAAACCAAAAGACCCAAGTCCAGTGAAAACTGGACATAGTGAAGAAAATCAAATTCCTTTTAAAGAACACTGAGAGGCAACAAAGACATTAAAAGAAAACTCTCTCCCACCCCGTCCTGAAAAAGGAAAAATGATTTTGACGGATATACGTTACCATCAGTAATTGGAGAGAAAGGATTCTGAACTCAGGTAATACACTACAAAAATAATAAAACTACTCTAAGTAGGAAAACAGCAAAGAAAACATTATTTTCTTCTACCCCACAAGATGAAGGATGGCATGCATTTCAACAGTATAGAGACTAAAGTACATCTGACAGCCACAATCAATAGTAAAGATATATATGTTAAATCAGTCCAACCACAATGCATTATGCAGGACCATGACAACTAGCTAGACAACCTACTGATCCCAATATGTTGAACAACCACCATCAGCTCCAGCTACCAGAATTAAGGCTCATTGCTAACATAAGATCCTGACATATCAGGCCCCAAACACCACCACCACCACCCCCCCCCCCCCCACACAAATAGGAGGTTGTCTATACCAATTCATCTGTGATCTCAGAAGATTGTAAAATCCAGTTAAACAAGCATAAGTTCCAAAAACGCTGAATGTGTAATATTTCCACCTTACCCAGGCGCCCAATATAAGCAGTCTCCATTAATTGTACCAAAGGATCAATGGCCTGTCCAGCAATTGCTGGTAAAGACAGCATCACAAGCTCACGCCTGACCTCGGAAGATCGAGATGAACTTGTAGGAGCCTCTGTTGAGTCACTTTCAACATTTTCTATTATGGGAACAGTCTCATTCAACTCACTGAAAGTGACAAAAGGACGAGGAAAAAGAAAACTAGATCAGAAAAGGGATGTGAAGGGTAAAATATTCATATTTGTCACAATATTTGCCAGTACAACCAAAATTAAACAAAAAAAATATGATCATGATGTCACCAAAACGATGAGGAGTAGCAACTTGATCTGACTTGAAAATTATCAAAAAGGCAAATTAGTAATGCAGCCACTTTGCCATGAATTAATTATATAAACTAAATCTGTATTGTAGCTCGCCATAAAATCTACGAAGGCAATTAATATGTTAAACATCTGTTTATAGAATATTCTAAAACCCCTCCCTCCCACCTCTTGCCCCACCCTGTGGCAGACAAACACCAAAAAAAAAAAAAAAAAAAATTATGGATGTAGTCCACATTATGGCATATTCAAAGTTCAGAATATGTACTAGGTTCAGTTAAGTTTCATCAACGAACCTAACCTCGGTAATAGTTACATTTAGAGGGGGAAAAAACCTGTGTATGCACACAGACAAGAAATGTGAGAGCTGCATAACTCCAATGTTTCATTTAGATGCTAGAGTCCCAAACCAAGGCAATTAAGACAAACAACTCACTGTCCTTGCCCATTCTAGGAGAGCCTTCTACTACTTGAGATACCAAAGTTCACAAAAGTACAAAGATCTTGGACAGGTAATAACCCTGTTATAACACTTTAAATATTTTCATGCGGCATGAAAGGGAAGTCCAAAGCTGGATATAGTGGTAACATGAAAGTTTAATAAGATGCAACAAAGTGCACTTCTGTTAATGTTGCGACACATCATCAGGGGAAGCACCGAGTTCTCTTTTTCGAGCAGCCCACTTCAATGTCAAGAAGCTTTGTAAAGCATCAACTATTTCACATTATTAACAATGTAATTGGCAGAGACCACTAAGATACTCATTTGCAAGAATCTACTTCAGGAAAATATCTAGTTGAGATTTTTTTTTTTCAAATTCTAACTAGCATCTTAATTAGATAACACTTCATGGGGAATGACAGCTAATACGACCAATACCTAAATTCTGCCTATCATCAGGAAAAACCTAGAATGCAGAAAACTGAAGCGAGATCAGGGTCTTACAAAACTTCTCCACTCGAGCTTGCGAGATAATCATTTCCCTTCACAGTAGTATCCCGCAAATCAGAAGCTTCTGCACCACTCTCTGAACTTAACTTATTACGGAACCTTAAAAGTTTCCGCGTCCTTGGGCAAATAACAGGTGGAGTTAAAAAACGTTTGCTTCTTTCAATAGATAAAGAACAATTGTTGCCACCATAAATATATCCCAAGCTATTCTGACTGACTCTTGAAAAGGAATTACGACGCCGATGTGAATATCTTAACGAGCAGATTTTGGATATTTCCTCTTTCACTTCCAATTCAGCAAACCCATTATACATCGCCTTACTAGTCAATTGTGCAGCTGTCATTTTATCACTTGGCCTCCCTCACTTCACTATCAATGTGAATGAATCTGATGATCATACAGAAATTTAAGAATGAATAAGCAACTGGAGAGAGAAATAAATAATAAAAAATTAAAAAAAAATAGGGGGAGGGAGGGGGGGGGGGTTACAGGTTTCAGAACATTGAAAACCGCTGATACCTGAAGCTCTAAGCCCCTAAAGCGTAAATTCTAAGCAAGATGTTAACTTTTTCTTTTCTTTTTGATGACTCGTAAATTAGGATGATATCCATTGACAAAAATGTAAGGTGGCAACTTTTTTCTTTGTGATAATTGAAAACTATGATGATTTCTTCAGTAAAATGCAAAAT
>NC_031996.1:30115810-30120085 GCF_001879085.1 Nicotiana attenuata | reverse complement strand
AACAGAGAAACAAAAGGCGAACCGACCCCTCAACAAAAACTCGTACTAATTCTAATTCTACCACCCCCAGCTATGCTCATACTCCATAATAAAAGCTAGACGGCAGTATGAAGAAAGAGTCGAGTGTGAGTGGAATAGTAAGTAGTGATTCCGTTATGGTTAAGGATGGCAGTAACCAACAGAAATAGTAGTAGTACGGTGAAATTGAGTACTGATACCAGGTGTGTCGGCGGCCGGTTGCGAGATGGGGCGCCGCCGGAAGACGAGACAATGAAGGCGGATACCGTGGCACACGTGGCACAGAAGAAGAAGAAGAGGCGGCAAAATCAAGTTTGCCTAGGTACTAGGTAGCCATAATATTCCCCTACCGCTTTCTAACTGCCTTGTCGATATATTGGGAAACCTCTTACCTTCTGAAACCTCGTAGAAGCATAATACACTCAAGTATAAAATATTACTACTTGTTATAAAACAATAAAAGAAAGAAGAGTATTACAAAGAAAGAGACAGAGGGAATTAATTTTTATTGAATTTTGGGATGATTTACAATGGGATAAGACCCCTATATTTATAGGGGGAAAATGACTTAGTCACAAAGTAAAACTCTCTACAAGATAGACATTCACTCTAAATAGAATTATATTCATAACACTCCCCCTGAAATGTCTACTCAATAAGTAATGTGCCTCGTTAAAACCTTAACTAAAATAAAACCCAATGGGAAAAAAATTCTAGAAAAGGAAAAAGAGTACACATATCTAATAATACGCCTTTTGGTTGTCTCGTTAAAAACCTTGCAAGGAAAACCTAGTGGGACAAAACCTTGTAAGGAAAAAAGAGTGCAACGCGCATTAAACTCCCCCTGAAGAGAGCATCATTTCACATCCTTGAGCCTTCGCATTCCAATCTTGTGTATTAGCTTCTTGAAGGTTGACGTCGGTAGAGATTTTGTGAACAAATCAGCCATATTATCACTTGAACGAATCTGTTGCACATTGATATCACCATTCTTTTGAAGATCATGTGTGAAAAATAACTTTGGTGAAATGTGCTTTGTCCTATCTCCTTTTATGAATCCTCCCTTCAATTGAGCTATGCATGCTGCATTATCTTCATACAAAATCGTGGGTAGTTTGTCACATTTCAAACCACATTTGTCTCGAATAAGATGTATTGTAGACCTCAACCACACACATTCTCGACTTGCTTCATGAATAGCAATTATCTCAGCATGATTAGATGAAGTAGCCACAATTGATTGCTTAGTCGATCGCCAAGATATGGCAGTGCCTCCACAGGTAAACGCATAACCTGTTTGAGATCGAGCCTTGTGTGGGTCAGATAAATACCCAGCATCAGCATAACCAACAAGATCGGGACTGCAATTATTGCCACAAAATAAGCCCATATCAGTAGTTCCTTTTAGATACCGTAATATGTGTTTGATTCCATTCCAGTGTCTCCTTGTAGGAGCAGAGCTATATCTTGCTAAGACATTAACTGAAAAGGTTATGTCAGGCCTTGTAGTATTGGCAAGATACATTAGTGCACCAATTGCACTAAGATATGGTACTTCAGGACCAAGTAGCTCTTCATTCTTTTCTTGAGGTCGGAATGGATCCTTATTCACATCAAGTGATCGAACAACCATCGGAGTACTTAATGGATGTGCTCCATCCATATAAAACCGTTTCAATACCTTTTCTATGTAGGCAGATTGATGAACAAAAATTCCGTTTGCCAAATGTTCAATTTGCAAACCAAGACATAATTTTGTCTTTCCGAGATCTTTCATCTCGAATTCCTTCTTTAAATAATCAATTGCCTTTTGGAGTTCTATAGGAGTTCCAATAAGGTTTATGTCATCAACATATTCGGCAAGTACAACAAATTCCGATGTTGTTTTCTTTATAAAAATACATGGGCAAATGGCATCATTTATATAGCCTTCCTTTAATAAATACTCACTAAGACGATTATACCACATTCGTCCTGACTGCTTTAGACCACACAACGATCTTTGCAATTTGATTGAAAATATTTCCCTGGACTTTGAATTATTTGCTTTAGGCATTTTGAATCCCTCGAGAATTTTTATGTATATCTCATTATCAAGTGAGCCATAAAGATAGGCGGTAACCACATCCATTAAATGCATGTCAAGCTTTTCATGGACAGCAAAACTAATGAGATAACGGAACGTTATAGCATCCATAACGGGTGAATATGTCTCTTCATAATCGACACCAGGCCTTTGTGAAAATCCTTGTGAAAATCCTTATATCTTTATACCTCATTTTTCTCATTTCTCTTGCGTACAAAAACACATTTATAGCCAACAGGCTTAACACCATTAGGTGTTTGGACTACAGGCCCAAAAACTTCACGTTTTGCAAGTGAATTCAACTCTGATTGGATTGCTTCTTGCCATTTTGGCCAATCACGTGTTTGTCGACATTTTCCAACAGACTGAGGTTCAAGATCCTCACTTTCTTGCATAATGCTAGATGCAACATTATATGCAAAGACATAATCCACCACTATATCCACTCGATTCAAATTTGTCTCAATATCGATTGGATTTATTGATAGTTCCTTATTTTCTTGAGTCTCGGGCTTAGTGGATTCCTCATGAATCTCAGGATTTACTAAATCGTGGATTTCTTCATGAGGTTCTTTCGTAGTGTCATTTTGATCATTTGTTTTCCTTTTTCTAGGATTTCGATCTTTGGAACCTAATGGTCTGCCACGTTTTAGGCGTACTTTTGACTCATTAGCTATGGCACTAGAAGATTGTCCAATAGGGACATCAATACGAATTGGAACATTCTCTGCAGGGATATGTGATTTTGTTATCCTTTTCAAATCTATAAATGCGTCTGGCATTTGATTTGCTATTCTTTGCAAATGGATAATTTTTTGCACCTCTTTTTCACAAGTAGAGGCACGTGGATCAAGATGAGATAATGATGGATTTTTCCACAAAATTTTCCGTTTGGTTTCACCAACTTCTCCCCCTTATTTTGGGAAAAGTGTCTCATCGAATCGACAGGCTGCAAATCGTGCAGTAAACAAATTCCCCATCAATGTTTCGAGGTAGCGAATAATGGAGGGCGATTCAAACCCAACATATATTCCTAACCTTCTTTGCGGACCCATTTTGGTGCGATATGGTGGTGCTACAGGTACATATACTGCGCATCCAAAAATTCTTAAATGGGATATATTAGGTTCGTGACCCAAAACTAATTGCAATGGGGAATATTTATGATAATTTGTCGGTCTGAGACGAACTAACATTGCTGCATGCAAAATGGCGTGACCCCAAACAGAAGTGGGCAACCTCGTTTTCATGAGTAACGGTCTTGCTATCAATTGCAGACGTTTAATTAAAGACTCTGCAAGACCATTTTGAGTGTGAACATGAGCTGCAGGATGTTCCACTTTTATCCCAATTGATAAGCAATAATCATTAAATGCTTGGGATGAAAACTTAGCAGCATTATCAAGTCTAATAGACTTAATTGGATTATCGGGAAATTGTGCCCGTAATCGAATTATTTGTGCCATTAATTTTACAAACGCGAGGTTGCGAGATGACAATAGGCACACATGGGACCATCTAGAAGATGCGTCTATTAAGACCATAAAATATCTAAACGACCCACTAGGTGGGTGAATAGGTCCACAAATGTCCTCTTGCATACGTTCCAAAAACGCAGGGGACTCAATTCCAACCTTTGTTGGTGATAGTCTAATGATTAACTTGCCTTGATAACAAGAAGTGCAAGAAAATTCATTATTTAAAAGAATCTTTAAATTCTTTAATGAATGCCCATTTGAGTTTTCTATAATTCGTCTCATCATAATTGATCCAGGGTGTCCCAATCGATCATGCCAAAGTACAAAAGTATTGGAATCAGTAACCTTTTGGTTTACAATAGAATGTGCCTCAATTGCACTAATTCTTGTCCAATACAGGCCACAAGATAAAGATGGAAACTTCTCAATAACTCTCTTTTGGCCAGAGACATTCTTGGTAATGATGAGATATTCAAGATTATTCTCATCTATTGTTTCAATATGATATCCATTTCGACGGATATCTTTAAAACTCAACAAGTTTCTCTTTGACTTGGAGGAGAACATTGCATTCTCTATGATAAGTATTGTTCCCTTAGGCAGAGTTATAGTAGCTCTTCCAGAGCCTTCAATTAATTTACTACTACCAGAAATTGTAGTAACATCTGCCTTACACATACTTAAATGAGAAAA
>NC_031996.1:30104924-30109183 GCF_001879085.1 Nicotiana attenuata | reverse complement strand
AAACTTAATAACAGCAGAGTTATTAGCAAAATAAACATTATAACCAACATCCATTATTTTCGAAACCGAAATCAAATTCCTTCTAATGGAAGGTACATAGAGAACATCTTTTAAAACTAAAACTCTATCACTACTAAACGAAACACTAATATCTCCTAAAGCTAAAGCTGGTGCTGGCTCGCCATTGGCTTGATAAACGCAAACTTCATTCTCACTTAGCCGCCGCGTTTCCTGAAACCCCTGCAAAGAATTGCAGATGTGATTAGTGGCTCCCGAATCTACACACCAAAACATGGTAGAAACAGCCGCTAAACAAGTTTCAACGACATTTAAATTTGAATTACCTTGCTTATGGGGCATTGCTTCTTGTGATGCCCGGGTTGCTTGCAATGATAGCACTTGCCTTTGGGCTTGTTCACGCCAGCCGCACCACCAGGTGCAAGAACCTTTTGAGCCTTCTTCTTTTTCTTATTGCCTTTCGACTTAGAAATTGAAGGTTTCTCAACATTTAGTGCCACAACTGGAGCTTGTTGTTTGATAATAGATTCTGCCGCTTGCAGCTCATTCAACAGTTTCGCTAGTGACAAATCCATTTTTTTTCATATTATAGTTCAAGCGAAACTGTTGAAAACTGTCAGGCAGAGTCTGCAGGACCATCTCAATATGAGACTCCTTATCAATCACAGCTCCAAGGACCTCCAGTTCATTCAAAAGACTCATCATTTTCAGAACATGGTCCCTGACTGATGATCCTTCAGCCATTTTCGTGTTCAAAAGGGCTTTCATGGCTGTTTGCTTAGCTGCGGGATTTTGCTCACCGAACATCTCTTTGAGACTTTCGAGCATATCATAAGCAGACCCCATGGACTGATGCTGATGTTGCAAAACATTCGCCATAGAGGCAAGAATGTAACATCGCGCCATCTCATCAGCCTTAACCCATTTGCCATAGGCCTTAACCTGATCATCCGTAGCATTTTCAGGTTTTTCTGGGCACTCCTCAGAGATTACAAATTTGTAACCTTCAGCAGTTAGGACAATATCAAGGTTCTTTTTCCAGTCAACATAATTTGGTCCTTCTAGCTTGTTTTGGTTCAAAATTGAGGTAAGTGGGTTGAATGAAGACATGGTTAATCTGGGAGATATTCACATTAAATAGATCATTAGTTATATATTAAGAATGATTAAATTCAAAATTCAAAATTACACATTACACATATAACCATGCTCAGTGAACAGTTAGATTCGTTAGGGAAACTTAACTATTCATGCAAAATACATGAGTGATGTCAGATATTAACCCCAAAAATTTAAACAGGACCAACTCAGATGGAGAGTAAACTGTTAATTTAAGATAGGTAAATATCACTTTTTATAAAACTCTAGTTTCATTCAATCAACATGTAACTCAGTTGGAGAGTTAATACAAGTAATGAAATAACTAGAGGCTAAAGAAGAACACAGTAATCATCTATAATGAATTTATCCAATGTGGAAGAAGACCTATGTCAACATATAATTTAATTATATTACTGTAAAACCCGTTTAATTTAGGGTTTAGGACCTAAAATCGCGTGTTTTGCAATTTTTGGTTCTGAAGGTTGCATGTACTGCCGCGGTCCTACCGCGGTTACGCCAGGACCGCGGCTAGAGTGACCTTCAGAATCAGAGGCAGTGTTCTGCCGCGGTCCTACCGCGGTTACGCCCGGACCGCGGCGATACAAGACGTGATTTCATAAAAAACGTGTTTTGACAGGATTAATCCAAAAGTTCTGTATTTTAATCCAAGATTACAAAATATTATACAAAATATTCACGTTTTTAACATAGAATAATTATCTGAAACATGTATCAATGAATAACACGTTTTAATATTACTCTATGCATGCTGTATTACATTATCTAGTTAGATGTAAGACGGCGTCTGATACCAATTGTTAGAACATGCGCAGCGGAAGCAAGCATACAAACCAGGCATCAATTACATGTAAACTAGACAACGCAATAATAACGAGATCAGGAACACTAACATCTTGAAATAGTTGCACAAATTCTCCAAGTAGCAAGAATCCAGGGCTGTAGTCTTCTGCAATATGCCTAGTAAAACCTTGAACACTTTTGCTTTTGGGTGGGCAAGAACAATACAACTCTAGGTTTAGTCACACGGGAGAAACCTGTCTCTCTTTTTCTTCTTAAATACACGAATTTTAAGCCCTAAAATAGGCTTAAAATCGTGTAAGATCAGGATTCCATAAGTGGAATCCTACTCTAACTCAAAAGAGTAGCTTTTCTCCCGAGCTACTTTTTACCCAAGTCTGTCCAGGTTTTTACTAGGTATAGCAGGGACCACAGAAATAATAAGAGGCTACCAATTATAGTATTAATTCTAGATTAGCATGAATTAATTCTTACTATAATTAATTGCAATTTATTCCACTAAAAAAACTGCAATTGAACTCCTCAATATGAATTTCGAATATTCATTAACACTTATTTTAAGTTAAGATTTCCAATACCGGTTAATTAAATTAAATCACTGAAAATTTAATTCAATTAACTAATTAAATCCTTTATAATTCCGCTTAAACCATCTCATGTGACGATACAAAATCCACCGGCCGGGTTTTCACATGAAAACTTATAAGCTTATAGAAAGGGGTATTATTAAACCCAAAAACCAAGTCATGGATTTTATCAACTAATTATTATTCACAAATGTTATTTGTTATTGTCCAATTTATTAGGCATATACTAACTCTAAATAGAGTCGTACCTTTTGATAAATCAAAACAATAAACAAATTACATTGATCATAATAATTATATCAAGATTAGGAGTATAAGCTCATTTAATGAATTAGAGAAAATATTTTATATGTATTCAGTACAAAAACACCTTTTCTCTACTTGGTCCGTTCAATATACACTGAGTATACTAGCACAAGAAGTTGGAGTAAACCTACTCCCAGAATCAAGACAAATTATACAATAATCTTGTGCTACAATCATCAAGATATTTTGTCCGATAATATCTTCGATTGTGAACATAGTTTATTAATTATGAGAACCAACAATTTAATCTTCTGTGCATGAGCTAAGACTCCATACACTAAATTGTCTATTACATAATTAAAAGGACACACATGTTACAAATGATTTATTTAAAATAGTGCTTTATTGAATTGAATAAATTAAATAAACAATTGTTTCACAAAGAACAAAATATAATACTATGTCTAAACCGCATGGTTAATAATATATCCCAACAGTTTTGCCTCTTAGACGTGGCATGGTTTTGGCAATCCAAAAAGGGAGGAGGATCTCGCCCCTTCCAAAGCTTCTGATAAATTTGGAATGAGCAGAGAAGCAGGAATTAGTTTGTTTATTTCAATTACACATGCCAGTGATGATTTCTGTTGTAATTTATACATTGTCTCAATGGGATTTTTTCGTTCCAGGTTCGAGTGTTAATGGTTCAGTTGAAAAGCCATTTCACATTCAGCTTCAACTTTGTATCTGATGAGTTTGTTACAGAAAACAGAAGGAAAATTTGAAATATGTCGATTATAATACAGTTTTTTAAGGATAAAAATAATGACCAAAACAATTAGCAAACAGAAATCCTTAAATATAAGTTCGATCTGGATTTTTTTTACCGGATGGGGTTCTACCCGGCGCGAATCCGGATATAGTCGAGCTCTAATGCAGGTAACGAACACCGGGTGAGAAACCAAAAAAAAAGTTATCGAAGAATTTGAGATTTGCCTCGCCTTAGTACATTAACCACGATTTTTTTAATAGTGCTTTTCACCTTTTTATCAAATTGAACGAGAGCCAAAATAGGATAGATCTAAAATATATTCTAAATTCAATAACTAGGATATAATCATATAGTACAACTAGTTCACAAGAGAGTTTTAGAACACATCCCTTTAAAATATATGTATAGTACAACAAGGCAATCGACTTAGAGGGTGTTTGGCTAAGCTTATAAGCTGGTCAAATTAGCTTATAAGTACTTTTCGGCTTATCTACGCGTTTGGTAAAGTTAAAAGTGCTTATAAGCCAAGTGCTTACAAGTCAAAAATAAACTAAAAGCCATAAGCTGGTCACCCCCAGCGTATGAATTTTCAGCTTATAAGCACTTTAAGTTTGACCAAGATTTTTACTATTTTATCCTTAAAATATTCTTTTTTAGAACAAAACTCTTACATCGAAACTCACTGTCTCAAGTATTGTTTCAATCCCCCCCCCTCCCCC
>NC_031996.1:30081579-30104690 GCF_001879085.1 Nicotiana attenuata | reverse complement strand
GAGGTTTTCTTTTTCAGTTTTTTTTCTCGATTTATGACACGTGTCAGATACTGATTGGCGCGTGTAATAGCGATCTTTAAACAGATGTGGTCAAATACCGAAGTGGTGTGTAATTGACACATTTTTAAAAGTTTTGGTGTGTAATATTACTCCCGCATTAAACAGGTGTCTAAGAGAAATTTGGATACAAGGTCGATGGGTAAAGTATGTATTTTGCCTTTTTTAAATGACTTTTCCATCATGTATTATTCAAATCAAACGCGAGTACATCAATTATGAGAGACGGAGGGGCAATATTCCATTCCATCGAACTAGACATAAAAACATATGCTCTAGCAAAATAATGAGCAACTTAATTCGCCGATTCTCAAAACACTATTAATCCAGAGAGAAAATATGGAGATATTAGGTTTTGATTGGATCTATTGTTTATTAAAAATAGATCTCCATCAAATTATAACAAGACAAGGAAGAACTTCTAGTTTCTTTAAATTTATTTCCGTTGTTTCAAATAATTGACCTTATAAAGTACAATTAGACAATCAAGCTGCTAAACCATTTTAAAAAAAAAAAAATTAAAGACATATAATTTTGGATGGATTTTGACTTTCTGCACAGCTCAATGGCCACTTTAAAGGCTTCAAATCGCTCTAAATAATTATATCTTTTTAAATTCATTATTATTATTTTCTTTTGAATAATTCGAACTAATGTATTATTTGAAAGTTTGACCATTGCAATCATATGACTACAAATAGAATATAAACGAATAACTATTTTAAACTCTTCTTTTTGACAATGTTTTCACATATCCTATACAATAGAATTGTCGGTTCTCTAACTAAACATTTCTGTTATCTTATATATATCGTCAGTACATAAAAATTACACTCGTCCATAAAATAATAGATGATAATTTTGTCTTTCAGGTGATCCAAAGTGTCATATTGTCTATTTCAATATTAGAGGATATTTTCCAAGACCACTTCTTTGTCATTTTGTTTTTCTTTTCTTCTTTCCTTTTTTATTCAGATTGCTTGTCATTTCAATTATTAAAAAATAGCAGGTTGCTGATGTTGGGCCGAGTGTACGCGGGCCCGAGAGTATAGGGCCTGATTCACAGGATAATGGGCGTTGTATGCTTCATCATCGGCCAGGTAAGATGGGTTGTCAAGGAGGCCCAGATCTATGAGAATCACATTAGACAACGCAATGCGCATGTATTATCTAGGGGTATTATCACTTTTAACCCGCGCCAGAAATTATTTACATTTAGTAACCGAAAAAGTATATAAAATGTGTATATTTTTTTTGTATATACATACATTCTGTATGGATGTACAAAAAAATATATAAATTTTATACTTTTTTCGACTATTATTTTTACAACGGCTATACAGTGTCATTTTTCCTATTATCTATTTGTATTCCTATTGGAAATAATTTAAATAGTCAAGAGAATTAACCTAAATAGTTGCATACCAATCACTTAAATTTAAAATAATTGGGTTATTTATATATATATATATATATATATATATATATATATGTTAGAGAGAGAGAGAGAGAGAGAGAGAGAGAGAGAGAGAGAGAGAGTATGTAATCAGTGAAAAATATATGTATACCGGGCT
Source organism: Nicotiana attenuata (assembly GCF_001879085.1). Taxonomy (NCBI): domain Eukaryota; kingdom Viridiplantae; phylum Streptophyta; class Magnoliopsida; order Solanales; family Solanaceae; genus Nicotiana; species Nicotiana attenuata. The sequence goes on along the minus strand of NC_031996.1, from coordinate 30,103,059 downwards.
ATAAAAAATAAAGAGTGAATCCTAAGAGTGGCAAACTGGCGGGTCGGGTCGGGCGGATATGGGACGGGTCGAAAATGGGTAATGCATAAATGAATTAATTATCTGAGCCCACTCATATTTCATATATATAAATAAAATGGGTTAATCGGCGAATAATATGGATATCTATATTATCCATGGCTTATTGAATATGATCACTTTTAGGAGAATTCCTAGTCTCCCGAACTTGAGGAACCCCCAATTTGAGGCTTTACAAATGTAAAAGTTAAACCCACTAGTAGAAAATAGATAATATGGTTCTTATCTATATTCAAACTGTTTTTATAAAGTTAATTATCCAATCCATTTTTTAATGGATAATATGACTGGAACTGTTTTCTTTTATCCATTTTGCCACCACTAGTGAATCTGACTAACTATTTATGTAAAGATAATATGACTGGATAATTATTTTCTTTTATCCATTTTGCCACCACTAGTGAATCTGACTAACTATTTATGTAAAGATCATAAGTTAACCCTTCACTCCACACCATTTCTAATGTCGTTAGACTCGTAATTAAAGGGATTTCTACCTTCTTATACTACATACGAAACTTTATTACCCTTCCTAATTGTTTACCTTGAAAATGGTATTAACAGTTATATTTGATTTTATGGTTCTAAAAATATGTGATTTATTTCAATGCTAGTTGTTAGGCAATAGATGCTAAGTGTAAGTAAAGAGAATAAATGTGACGACCCAAAGGGTCATCGCCAGTTTTACTCTTTCATTCCGTGCTTCCGAGGCCTTGAAAACCTCATTTTTACTTGCCTCGATTTACGTGCGCAGTCCGAGCGCGTAGCCGGAAAGCTTAAATATGAATTCTGTGTAAAAATTTATGAATTTTGATATTATTATGATTAAAGTTGACTTTGGTCAACATTTTGGGTTAACGGACCCGGACCCGTGATTTGACGGTCCTGGAGGGTCCGTAGAAAAATGTGAGACTCGGGCATATGCCCGGAGTCGAATTCCGAGGTCGAGATCCCGAGCAATGAATTTTTCTGTGAAATTGTTTTTCTGAAATTATTAAGGAAAATGGAAATGAAAATTGATTAAAAGACTATGGTATCGGGCTCGTATTTTGGTTCCGACGCCCGGTACAAGTCTTAAATATGAGTTAAGCGCTTTCTGTAAAGTTTGGTTGAAATCGGACGTCACTTGACGTGTTTCGGACCTAAATATCTAAAATTTGAAGTTATGAAGTTTGAATGAAAATGATGATCTTGAGGCTTGATTCAATGATTTTTGATGTTATTTTGGCGATTTGATCGCTCGAATAAGTTCGTAGGATGTTATTGAGTTAGTGTGTGTGATTGGTTAGGAGCCCCGAGGGCTCGGGAGTGAATTTGAGGTGGTTCGGGGTGTTTTTACACTTAGGAAATATAGCAGGTTTTTGGTTTCAGCTGTTGCAGGTGTTTTCTTCTACGCGTTCGAGTGGTCTCTTCCGCGTTCGTGTAGCTTTAGCCTTCTACTTCATCGCGTTCGCATCCCTCGCCTCGCGTTCGCGTACAACAGTTCCTGGACCCCAGCAATTTCCTTCTACGCGTTCGCGTCTGTCTCCACGCGATCGCGATAGCTTACCCAGTTTACCCTTCGCGAACGCGGCCCCTCTCCCGCGAACGCGGAGGGCAATTTTGCCCAGCAAATTTTTAAGTTAAAAACAGAACAGTAGCTCGGGATTTTGATAAAAATACACGAACTCCTTTCTTCTCCAAGCACTTAGGCGTCCATTGAAGCTCCCTTTCATCAAAACTTCTTGGGTAAGCATTGTTCAACTTGTTTTCTTCAATTTCCTCTATTAATTACTAAATTCCTAGCCCTAAATCATGAAATCAAAGTAGAAATTAGGGGTTTTGGGTAGATTTAGGATTTTGAGAATTTTGGGTGATTCAACCTCAATTTGGGGTCGAATCTTAAAACAAATTATATCTTTGAACTCGTGGGGTTATGGGTGATTGGGTTTTGGTCCGAGCCTCGTGTTTGGACCATGTGGGACCGGTGTCGAATTTTGGTATTTTTTTTTGAAGAATGCTAGGGACTTCATTTTTAGGCTATGGGATTTTGTTTTCGAGTCTTTATTGATATTATTGAATTGACTATGCCTAGATATCGTTGTTTCGGAGTCGGATTGTAGAGGAAAGGCGGTATTGGAGAGTTGATTGCTATTCTTGGACCGAGGTAAGTGTTTGTTCTAACTTTGGTTAGAGGGAATAGGATTAGGATATTATTTGCTAATTGCTAAATGAAGAGTACGGTGTATAGGCATGGTGACGGTTATCTATACACCGGAGTCTAGCATGACCGTGGGTCTTAAATGTGTTTGAACCGGACTTTGTGAAACATTCTTTCTTGTCTAATTGCGAAGTTTCCTATAATGTGAAGGGCTGAGGAGGAATTGCGATTGGTATATTATTGGATCGTTGTCTCGAACTAGAATTTGATAATTGAGAAAGAAGTGATTAAAAGAGAAAGTGTTGTGACTTTTCCCTTGCCGGGACACGTAGTCTATTATTGTTGTTGTTCCCTTGCCGGGATATTTGGGCTGTTAGTTGTACCCTTGCCGGGTTAAATCGTTATGTTGTTGAATTTCCCCTAATGGGGCCTCCTTTAGAAAGATTATATGTATTATTCACTATGAAATGGGATCGTGTGGCACGCCGACCACTTATATATTATAAAATGGGATCGTGTGGCACGCCGACCACTTATATATTATAAAATACGGGATCGTGTGGCACGCCGACCACTTATATATATAATGAAATGGGATCGTGTGGCACGCCGTCCACTTATGAATTAAGAAATGGGATCGTGTGGCGCGCCGACCACTTATATATGAGCCATGGTATTGAGGTAGTTTCGTCGTTATATCCGTTGACCTGTATTCACTGTATTTTCCCCGAGCATGCCCCCTTCCCCTTTTTAGTTGATGTTCTCTGTTATTATTTCCGTTGCCTTTGTATATATATATATATATATATATATATCTGCACAGGTTGTTTTTGGTCCTGTCTNAGACCTGCCGGGTATGCCGCCCGACAGGGATATTGATTTCTGTATTGATCTGGCCCCAGGCACGCAGCCCGTTTCTATTCCGCCGTATCGCATGGCCCCGCCAGAGTTGAAGGAGTTAAAGGACCAATTGCAAGATTTGCTAGAGAAGGGTTTCATCAGGCCTAGTGTTTTTCCTTGGGGTGCGCCAATGTTATTTGTGAAGAAAAAGGATGGATCGATGAGGATGTGCATTGATTACCGGAAATTGAACAAGGCGACGATAAAGAACAAGTATCCACTGCCGAGGATTGATGATTTGTTTGACCAGCTTCAGGGTGCAAAAATGTTTTCAAAGATAGACTTGAGATCTGGCTACCACCAGCTGAGGATTAGGGCATCCGATGTCCCTAAGACAACATTCCGCACTCGGTACGGGCATTATGAGTTCCTGGTCATGTCGTTTGGGTTGACCAATGTCCCAGCAGCATTCATGGAGTTGATGAACCGAGTGTTCAGGCCATATTTGGACATGTTCGTGATAGTCTTTATTGATGATATTCTGGTGTACTCCCGCAGCCAGGAGGAGCACGAGCAGCACCTCAGAGTAGTTCTTCAGACTCTGAAGGATAGTCAGTTGTATGCGAAGTTCTCGAAGTGCGAGTTCAGGTTGAGTTAAGTTGCATTTCTGGGTCATGTTATATCAGCAGAGGGTATTCAGGTGGACCCGAAGAAGATTGAGGCAGTCAAGAATTGGCCTCGACCAGCATAAGCTACAGAGATTCGGAGTTTCTTGGGGTTAGCAGGTTACTACCGCCGGTTCGTGGAGGGGTTTTCATCTATTGCAGCCCCGATGACCAGATTGACCCAGAAGGGTGCCCAGTTCAGATGGTCGGATGAGTGTGAGGCGAGCTTTCAGAAGCTCAAGACAGCTCTGACTACGGCACCGATATTGGTTTTGCCCTCAGGCTCAGGACCCTATACAGTTTATTGTGATGCTTCCCGTATTGGGCTTGGTGCGGTATTGATGCAGGATGGTAGAGTCATTGCTTATGCTTCGAGGCAGCTGAAGATCCACGAGAAGAATTACCCGGTTCATGATCTCGAGTTGGCAGCCATTGTTCATGCTTTGAAGATTTGGAGGCATTACCTATATGGTGTGACGTGTGAGGTGTACACGGATCACAAGAGTCTGCAATACTTGTTCAAGCAGAAGGAGTTGAACTTGAGGCAGAGGAGGTGGTTGGAGCTATTGAAGGATTATGATGTTACTATTTTGTACCACCCGGGGAGAGCCAATGTGGTGGCCGATGCATTGAGTAGGAAGTCCGCCAGCATGGGTAGTCTTGCTTATGTTCCGGTCAGCCAGAGACCGCTTGCTTTGGATATTCAGGCCCTGGCCAATCGATTTGTGAGGTTGGACATTTCTGAGCCTAGCAGAGTGCTAGCTTGTACGGTCGCTCGTTCTTCATTATTGGAGCGTATCCGTGATCGGCAGTTTGATGATCCCCATTTGTGTGTCCTGAGAGACACGGTGCAGCGTGGAGGTGCCACGAAGGTGACCTTAGATGATGATGGTGTTTTGAGGTTGCAGGGACGAGTTTGTGTGCCAAATGTCGATGGGATTCGAGAGTTGATCTTAGCGGAGGCCCATAGATCTCGGTATCCTATTCACCCGGGCGCCGCGAAGATGTATCAGGACTTGCGGCAACTTTATTGGTGGCGTAGGATGAAGAAAGATATTGTTGCATATGTGGCTCGGTGTTTGAACTGTCAGCAGGTTAAGTATGAGCATCAGAGGCCTGGTGGGTTGTTTTAGAGGATTGAGCTTCCCGAGTGGAAGTGGGAGAGGATTACTATGGATTTCGTTACTGGACTTCCGATGACTCAGAAGAAGTTTGATGCTATTTGGGTCATTGTTGATAGGCTAACCGAGTCAGCGCATTTTATTCTTGTTGCAACCACTTATTCATCGGAGAGGTTAGCTGAGATCTACATCCGAGAGATTGTTCGCCTTCATGGGGTGCCTGTATCTATTAGTTCGGATCGGGGTACGCAGTTTACCTCGCGCTTCTGGAGAGCAGTTCAGCAGGAGTTGGGCACCCAGGTTCAGTTGAGCACAGCGTTCCATCCTCAGACGGACGGCCGGTCCGAGAGGACTATTCAGATATTGGAGGATATGCTCCGAGCCTGTGTCATTGATTTCGGAGGCTCGTGGGACCAGTTTTTGCCTTTAGCAGAGTTCGCCTACAACAACAGCTACCAGTCCAGCATTCAGATGGCTCCATATGAGGCGTTGTATGGTAGGCGATGTCGGTCTCCAGTCGGATGGTTTGAGCCGGGAGAGGCTCGGTTATTGGGTACAGATTTAGTTCAGGAGGCCTTGGATAAGGTCAAGATCATTCAGGACAGGCTTCGTTCGGCTCAGTCGCGGCAAAAGAGTTATGCGGATCGTAAGGTTCGAGATGTAGCTTTCATGGTTGGTGAGCGGGTCTTGCTCCGAGTGTCGCCTATGAAGGGCGTGATGAGATTTGGGAAGAAGGGCAAGCTTAGCCCTAGGTTCATTGGCCCATTTGAGATTCTCGATCGTGTGGGAGAGGTGGCTTACAGACTTGCCTTGCCGCCCAGCTTGTCAGCCGTGCATCCAGTGTTTCATGTGTCCATGCTTCGGAGGTATCACGGCGATCCAGCCCACGTGTTAGATTTCAGCACTCTCCAGTTGGACAAGGATCTGTCTTACGAGGAGGAGCCGGTAGCCATTCTAGACCGGCAGGTTCGACAGTTGAGGTCGAAGAGTTTTCCTTCAGTGCGTGTCCAGTGGAGAGGTCAGCCTCCTGAGGCATCGACCTGGGAGTCCGAGTCTGATATGCGGAGCCGTTATCCTCATCTATTTCCCGACTCAGGTACTTCCTTCTTTTGTCCGTTTGAGGACGAACGGTTGTTTTAGAGGTGGAAAATGTGACGACCCAAAGGGTCATCACCGGATTTCTCTCTTTTTCGTGCTTCCGAGGCCTTGAAAACCTCATTTCTGCTTGTCTCGATTTGCGTGCGCAATCCGGGCGCGTAGCCGGAAAGCTTATATGTTAAATTCTGTGAAAAATTTCAAAATGTGGCTTTAAAATGATTAAAGTTGACTTTGGTCAACATTTTTGATAAACGGACCCGGACCCGTGATTTGACGGTCCCGGAGGGTCCGTAGAAAAATATGAGACTCGGGCATAAGCCCGGAGTCGAATTTCGAGGTCGAGAGCCCGAGAAATGAATTTTTCTGTGAAATTGTTTTTCTGAAATTATTAAGGAAAATGGAAATGAAAATTGATTAAAAGACTATGGTATCGCGCTCGTATTTTGGTTACGACGCCCGGTACAAGTCTTAAATATGTGTTAACCGCTTTCTGTAAAGTTTGGTCGAAATCGGATGTCATTTGACGTGTTTCGGACCTAAATATCTAAAATTTGAAGTTATGAAGTTTGAAATAAAAATGATGATCTTGGGGCTTGATTCAATGATTTTGATGTTATTTTGGCGATTTGATCGCTCGAGTAAGTCCGTAGGATGTTATTGAGTTAGTGTGTGTGATTGGTTAGGAGCCCCGAGGGCTCGGGAGTGATTCGGAGGTGGTTCGGGGTAGTTGTACATTTACAAAACATAGCAGATTTTCTGCAATTTTTGCACAGCAAATCCCTTCTTCGTGTTCGCGTTCCAGTCACGCGTTCACGAAGCTTCAGTGGTCCCTCTTCATCGCGTTCGCGGACAATACCCCGCGTCCACATAGCCCAGGCTTCCCCTTCACCGCGTTCGCGAGTCCTCTCTCGCGTTCGCGTACTAGCCAGTCCCAGACCCCAGCCCCTTCTTCTACGCGTTCACGATTAGCACCTCGCGTTCGCGATGCCTTAATCCATCCACCCTTCGCGAACGCGTCCTCATTCACGCGAACGCGAAGGGCATTTTTGCCCAGCGAATTTTTAAGTTAAAAACAGAACAGTAGTTCGGGATTTTCATAAAAATACACGAACTCCTTTCTTCTCCAAGCACTTAGGCGTCCATTGAAGCTCCCTTTCATCAAAACTTCTTGGGTAAGCATTGTTCAACTTGTTTTCTTCAATTTCCTCTATTAATTACTAAATTCCTAGCCCTAAACCTTGAAATCAAAGTAGAAAATGGGGGTTTTGGGTAGAGTTAGGTCTTTGGGGATTTTGGGTGATTCAACCTCAATTTGGGGTCGAATCTTGAAATAAATTATATATTTGAACTCGTGGGGTTATGGGTGATTGGGTTTGGGTTCGAGCCTCGTGTTTGGACCATGTGGGACCAGTGTCGAATTTTGGTATTTTTGGAAGAATGATAGGAATTTCATTTCTAGGCTATGGGATTATGTTTTTGAGCCCTTATTGATATTATTGAACTAATTATGCCTAGATATCATTGTTTCAGAGTTGGATTGTAGAGGAAAGGCGGTATTAGAGAGTTGATTGCTATTCTTGGACCGAGGTAAGTGTTTGTTCTAACTTTGGCTTGAGGGAATAGGATTAGGATGTTATTTGCTACTTGCTAAATGTGGAGTACGGTGTATAGGCATGGTGACGGTTGTCTATGCACCGGAGTCTAGCATGACCGTGAGTCTTAATTGCTTTTAATTTGAATGATGTGACACAAGTTCCTTGTTTAATTGATAAAATTTCATATAATGTGAAGGTTGAGNACGAGGAGGAGCCGGTAGCTATTCTAGACCGACAGGTTCGACGGTTGAGGTCGAAGAGTTTTCCTTCAGTGCTAGTCCAGTGGAGAGGTCACCCTCCTGAAGCATTGACCTGGGAGTCCGAGTCTGATATGCGGAGCCGTTATCCTCATCTATTTCCCGACTCAGGTACTTCTTTCTTTGTCCATTCGAGGCCGAACGGTTGTTTTAGAGGTGGAGAATGTGACGACCCAAAGGGTCATCACCTGTTTTCTCTTTCATTCCGTGCTTCCGAGGCCTTGAAAACCTCATTTTTACTTGCCTCGATTTACGTGCGCAGTCCGAGCACGTAGCCGGAAAGCTTAAATATGAATTCTGTGTAAAAATTTATGAATTTTGATATTATTATGATTACAGTTGACTTTGGTCAACATTTTGGGTAAACGGACCCGGACCCGTTATTTGACGGTCCCGGAGGGTCCGTAGAAAAATGTGAGACTCGGGCATATGCCCGGAGTCGAATTCCGAGGTCGAGAGCCCGAGCAATGAATTTTTCTGTGAAATTATTTTTCTGAAATTATTAAGAAAAATGGAAATGAAAATTGATTAAAAGACTATGGTATCGGGCTCGTATTTGGTTCCGACGCCCGGTACAAGTCTTAAATATGAGTTAAGCGCTTTCTGTAAAGTTTGGTCGAAATCGGACGTCACTTGACGTGTTTCGGACCTAAATATCTAAAATTTGAAGTTAGGGCAGTTAGCAATGAACAACTGTTGAAGAAACAATGATATCGAAGGCCTCGAAGATAGACTTTCGCGGTTAATAATGGGCAATAAATGAACAAGCAATAAATCTGTAGAGTAACTGTTGAACTCGTTTAGGCAAGAAAAGCGGAGAATATTCTATTGTATTAAATATTCCTGTGTGTTACAAAATGACAAGAGTCCCCTTTATATAGGAGGGGGGAATCCCAGCATAGTATATGTCTAATAATGACGAGGAAATGTTATTGGTACAGCTGTATAATGGCTCAGTGCCTCAGTATGGATTTGTACTATTCTTGCAGACTTGGTCAGCTCTAACCACGTATCCTTGGGAGCTTTCCCGCCTTTCCATGACGATCATCGATTTTTACTGCTCCGAGATTGACCACAGTGAACCTTCGATATGTTCCCTCGAGGACGCACCTCGAGGTCACACTTCAAATTTTGCTTCGAGCTTCTCGAGGTCGGGCGTGGAGTGCCATAGTAACCCCAAAGTCGAACTCCCCGATTTTAGCCGTATACAGATAGTCCCCGCTTTTCTTAGAATGAAATAATAAGAAACGATCTTGAGTTCTTGCCTCTTTGATACCCCCATTGTAACGTCAGCCACGTGAGATCATTAAATGATGTGATAGAAAAGTTGTACAGAGGTCTTGTCAACATGGTTCTCGAAAAGCCCACGAACCGCTATTGGTCGCCCTTTCAACTCCTCCAATACACTTAGATGACTCTTATAAATACTTCAATTCCCTATCTTTTAAACCTTTGCAACATCTTCAAATCTTCAAATCTTTGTTAATAGTTTCCTGTCTTCACCCTTCTCCTGTGTTCACTTCTTCGTCGGCTTACTTTGAAACTTTGTTATAACCATGGCCAAAACTTCTAAGACAGTACCTCAAAAAGAGGAAGCCCCTTCTTCGTCATGCTCGTCTCAGAGCAAAAAGATAGTGCCTCCTCGCATTGAGGATTGTATTCCTGGGCCCTTCGAGACATCCTCCGATTTCAAAATTGATAAACCTTCTTCGGTACCGGGCCGATGCGAGCCCATGTCTCGGTACATTAGTCTAATAATCGACATAGAGAAGGTGAAAATAGATTGCCGCTGGGGAGAGGCGGTACAAGTAGAGATCCCTTCATCGGAAGAGGATATAACTACACACAGAGCTGGTTACCTCATCGTATATATGTACCCCTTTACCTTAGGTCCTGTAGGTTCTTCTTCTCCGCCAATAGACCCGGTAATCCTCGATTTTTGTCGACAATATCGAGTGACCCTTGGTCAAATTTATCCCTCTTTTTGGAGAATCGTCTATTTGATTAGATATTTCTCGAACATGGTCGAAGGGATGCCTTTCACCCTCGATCATCTAATTAGATTGTATAGCCCTTGTCTCTATCGAGGGGGCCTAGTCAAACTGCAACATCGATCTATCAAAGCATTTTTTGCCATCATCGACGAAGATAAAGACCGGGGGTGGATGAGCCACTTCGTTCGAGTAAGGACTTCGGACCTCATCCCTGCCGAGAAGATGCCATTCCCTAAGGAATGGAATATCACTACAACAAAAAGGGTATTTAGCGGTAATATAAAACGGCTTTAGCAGCAATAACAATAGCCGCTATATCTTTTATCGGCCATTGGCGTTTAGCCGCTGATGTTGGAGTCGGCAAAGCCTTTAGCGGCCTTTATGACAAAAGCTGGTAAAATATATAATTTATTGCCGCTAAAAATAATTAACTTTAACGGCAATTGTTTGCGGCAATTATGATGGCTGCTAACCCCAATCTAAAAGTGGTTAATTATGATCATTTAGCGCCTTTTTATATAGCCACTAAATTTAAAATAATTGCCGCCAATAGTTCGTATCTTTAACAACAATTATTTTGTGGCAATTAGAATTGCAATAGTATCCCTTCTAAAAATGTCTTAGTTTGCCCGTTTAGCATCCATTTCAATGGCTGGTATATTCAACTAAATTGTCGCTAAAAGTCAATATCTTTAACAACAATTATTTTTAGTGCTAAAAGTCACAAGCTGTAACGGAAATAATCACCATTAATAATAGATACTACATTCATTCAGAATATGTTCCAAACAACAAAATGTATTAATATTAATTCAAAAATATAATATATCTTGCTAAATCTTAACAAACAAAAGGAAGTACTAATAAAAAATATCAATGTCACATTAACTTAAAAAATAAACTTATATTGTTTGAACTGAATAGCTAATGCTATTATATAACTAATCTTGACGAATGATAGTCTTCAAATAATTTCCGCAACTTTTCATGATATTAAAATCTTCCACCTGCTAAATTATTGAACATCAGAGTGTGACCTGAAATTATAAAAAAAAAACTGTGTCAAAGGATAAAATATAATGTGAAAAATATATTGAAGACTCTATCAATGTCTGTCTGTCATATTCTTTTTCAGCCAACTTTCTCACTTAACATTTATTAGCAAAAATAACTAGATGAATTAATAGGCGAGCAAAATAGATGTGCAAATAATGAAAGAGAGATTCCTTCTTTGTTATAATCGAGAAGCAAGGACAAGTTTATTACATATCATTCTGATACCCATGTAAGTCATTCTAAAATCAAGCAAAATCTACACAATAAAAGGGAAGAGTTACACCAGTATATGATTAGTACAGATTCTTTCAATTGCAAAAGAGATACAAGTTAAAAAATACCTCTCTTGATATAGTCCATATGAGAGTAACAGACATGTTTGAATTAAAGGATATATCTACATCATGGATTCTTTCTATTTCTAACTTACTTATCAAAACAAGTTTGATAGTTTACTAAGGTTCACTTTCTCTATTCTTTCTATTGGCAAACCATGTGTCTATAGACTTCATTTCTACTCAAGATCCTTCCTTTACAGATATTTACCAACATCTACTCTCAAGAAATGCAAATTCTTTATTCAGTTGGTGGAGGTTCAAACTTACCCAACAAAGACACAACGTACTTGTTGTGATTTGACATTCAGATTTAAGGCTATCGGTTTGCCAACCATCCCAAGAATTCAAGAGGCAAATATGAATTGATTTAAAGACAGAAAATAATGTCCATTTAAATGAATAAATAAATAATATTTTCACTATGTAGTAATACATTGATAGTTAAAACTCTTGTAACTTTTCTTTTTGTATGAACAATATATGTGATGCATTATATCCTGAATTGTATTTCTGTTTGTGTTCTTTTTAGAGGTGAGAAGGCATTTTGCAGTAGTGGTTGCAGATATAAAGAAATATCTTGGAAGAGGGAATTGATAAACCAGAGACTAATAAACATAGAATACACAATAAATTAAGTTTTAAAATTCATTTATTCTCTTCTAAGTTTTTTCTGTTTCCTAATTTAGACCATAACACTATATACACAAATTAGAGTAATCAATATTTTCACAGAATTAAGAATTGAAAATAAAACCAGAGAAAAACACAACAGAGTTAAGGATATAGCACCAAAAAAATATATCACAGTTAAAAAAAAAATAACAAACCAAATTAAACTTCTGATTATCAACAAGAGGGTGAAAAGTTATACCCGCCAACTTCAAAAAGAAAGCAGTATTACGTATTTACCAAATCTAAGTGAGCATGCTTTAAACTTTTTGCACCACACCACACTTCTCATGCTTTTAAAATGATTCCATGTAAAAAACATCCAAGGCATGCTTGCTCAAAGATGCATGACTTTAACTGGACTATAAAATATGTTGGACAGTAAAACTCTTAATATTCATCCAAAGCATCCATAAGAGAGAATGGCATAGCTAGGCATGAAAAGTTTAGCTATTGTATTATAAAATATGACTCAAAGTTGAGCTAATATAACTGCTAGGTACAGAAAATAGTCACTAACGATTGATGATTTATTCTGGATCAATCACTAGGAGGAAAAATAGACAAAGCTCCTAAAATTTCAGAAAAAGAAGTTAGTCAAGTAAGTAATGAACATAACATCATGAACTGAAGGAATGTTAATATAAAGAAATCAATTAACGTCTTATGATATATTCAATTCTTATGAGAAAAATAGAATATAAAAGGTCATTTAGTAATATGAGAAATCAATAAAACAATACTGAAGTTCTTAGAGAATGATATTGAGTAAATGGTAGGCTATTTAAATGTTTACCTGGATTTAGATTTATGTATTTTCGTCTCTTACGAACATTGGATAGTGTTGAATACAATATCTTGAGAAAATTATCATCACCATGGAACAGGGCAATGAAGATGAAGACTAACATGCCAAAAAATATACAAGAATAAAAAATATGTAAATAATTCATAATTAAACAAGGAGAAAGAGAAAGAAATTAATTTTTCAATCATTGACTTTTCATCCAGGCTTCTGGTATAATAGAGAGAACCATTATCCTTTAGGTTTTTAACTACAACTTCAAGTCTTTTAACTATGATAATCATTAAGGAATAAGAAGAAACAGGTGATGCTTAAAAAATTATCATCGAATGGAAATCTACTTGAGTGTTGCAAGAGAAAAATAAATTTAAAAGCAGTAGTAGACAACTAAACACTCGAATTACAAATGACACAATGTACAAGGGATATCTAAATAAAACCCAATCACCTATAACTTCTGGGAGTATTTTCCCAATAGGCATATGTAAGGATACGAGGCATTAAGCTATAAATACTAAGGGTGGGCGTTCGGTACTTCGGTACGGTTTTTAAGAATTTCGGTACGGTGTTCCGGTATTCGGTTTATCAATTATGCATACCAAATACCGTACCAAAGTAGTTCGGTACAGTTCGCTTTTTTTATTTGGTTCGGTATGGTTTCGATATTGTACCAAGTCTTTATGAACAAAAGTGGTGAATTCTAATTCATTAGAAATCACACAAAAATATAACATTACTATTCAATTAGCATAGCAATGGAAAGCGACTCCTCCAGTCGGCCTAGCAGGTCCTTCAGCACAGACCTAAGGATGAACACATTAACCAAATTCTAAAGGTATACCCATGTATCATATTAAATGGAAGATGGTTTGGTATAACCATACAATTACAACTTAGAGGCCCCAATCTATTTCTAACTACATTACACTAAATAAAGAACGCATATTCGAAGTATATTAGACAATACAAATGCTATGAAAATATTTATAGGTGATGATCATTACCGCACTATCTGTGCATGCAACAAGTCCACAGTGTCCATCACATGAAGTGCTCTCCACCAATTCACAGAGCTGAACAATGCAGCAGGTCCACCATAGTATACATTAGTTAAGTTAACTCCTTCAATGTCAATATTCTCACATTTTTGCATGTTTCACATGGCCAGGAAATAAGACACGTTACAATCAACTTATGAGATGCTAAAGTGTAAATTAACAATTGAAGTAAAAGTTAAAAAGATTAACAACATAGCTGATGCAACCAAACTTTCGACGCTAATTCACAAAGAACATTGTGATTGAAAAGAAAAGCCAGGAAACTCGCAGGCATACTTAAGTATCGAAAGATCAATACCGAAAACCGTATCGAAGTACCGAACTTTTGAAAAAGTGATACAAAATTAGTACCGAAGAACCGATACCGAATTAATTCGGTCCGGTTTTTCGATTTTTCGGATTTTATGCCCACCCCTAATAAATACATCCTCCTACTCAAATTACTTTATTTGGTGAATGGAATGTGAAGAACTAAGGAGAAGAATATCTCACATCCGAAGACATTCCTCAGGGGCAGTTAGTGGCCAAAATATTACACTTGAACATGCAATATTAAGAGAGTTCACATGATAGTAATCTTTTTATCGTTGCTGCCAAGTTAAACTTATCCGTTAAACGTTGGGTAGCTGAGATATTCATTTAGAAATCAACAAAAAATAATATAATGTGAAGGGACATACATATATTTCAGATTTGGTATATTAAAATATAAGTAACAACAACAAACCCATTATCTTCCCAACAAGTGGGGTCCGAGCATATTGGAATATAAGTAAATACATATAATTCATACTTGAACAAATTCTAAATTGCAATTGTTCTGGTTTTGGAGTTCCAATGCCGCATTTTCAATTAAATATCGCAAATCCGAGTGAGATTATTTTGATGAAATAAATTATAAAACTAATTTCCTTTATCTTTTTTTCATTCCTTCCTTCAGTGAAGTTTCTTTCTTCAAAAGTTAACAGATTAACTACTAACTAGAAATATCTCAATAAACTATAAGGAGACGGATAAAACATGTATAAAAAAAATCAAAGAAGAAGTACCTTAAATAAAAAGGGGGCAAGTTCCGCTTTCATCTAATATATAGAAATTTTGTTCACCTGTTAAAATAAATTTGAGAATTCATGTTCCAGCATTTGTAACTTTTCATTTGAAATACTTTAGTTTGTATGTAGATGGACTCCTAAATAACTTCAATCGGTGATACCTCAATAAATATTGAGTGAAAGAGATGGTGATCGATAGAGAAATACCTGAGATTTGGTAATTCCAATGAGACCGAAGATAGAGACCAGCGATTGAAGGCCAAAGCAGCTATGATTGAAGGTGGAAAATACCGAGGCTTGCTTCGGCTATATGTATTTTGGGGCTTAGGGCTTTCTTTTTCGGCTTTACACTAAGGCACGAGTTTTTCGAAAAAGAAGAAAAAATTGAAAACATAAATAAAAATACTTAACTTATGAAAAATAGGAGGGATATGAAAAAGAATATAGATGGAGTAAAATCAGAAGGTGGAAAGATTTAAAATAATTATAAAAAGCATAACTTTTAATGGCCATTATTTTCAATTGCCGGTAAAAATGTGTCCTTTATCGGCAAATATTCAATTGCCGGTAACATTGGACCTTCATAGAATCAATACCGGCAATTAATTTATTGCCATTAAATGATTGCCGCTAAAGGTCCTTTTTGTAGTAGTATATGAGACGTAAGTGTCGCTACACCGAGCATGTTTTATCATCTAAATGTCCTCCTTTCCTCTTTCGAACTAATTCCTTTCTTTTTTGAATTGATTCTCCTCAAGTTGCGTAGCCACCGTGTGGTTCCCCGGCGCGTTCAAGGACCTCACGGGCTGGGTTAAACTCTTAGACTCTACCTCATCATATGACAAGCGCGTTTGGCGTGATTTGGCCAAAACTCGATGGGAGGCCAAAAATCATGGTACGCCCTCACCACTGTCACCTCTAAATTCCTTATAAATAGATTTCTTAGCGGTATGTTTGACATTTTATGCTTGTACAGGCCTCGGGAAGCCGTTTCAATGAGACCGCCTCCTTTTGGCGAAGAGGAGACCCAAAAACCCGCCGAAGATAGAAAGAGAAAGAAGGAGACGCCGGCGGAGTCCCCGAAACCAAAGAGAGCTAAGGCTCGAAAGCCTAGGGCCGATGCAACGGTCCTAACTCCGGCAGCTGCTGAGAGTCTTCATTCTGAAGACGAAGACGATGACGGTTGCCCACTGGTACATAGGGCATGACGAAGCATTGATGCTTCGAAGGTTGCCGGGCAGAAGACTGCCGAGTCAGAGGCGGCCGATGCGGTCCCACCTCGTATTGAGGAGACCCTCGAGGAGGGTTTGGATGCAGTCCCTGAGCCGACCAATGAACATGATACAACTTGTGCCAATGAGCACTTGGTTGGCGCATTTGGAGGATCCAGCTCTGAGGCCCTTCGAGGGCGAGAGGAAGCCCCGATAAAGGTTGATGTCATAGGCGATCTTCAATCAGGCTCGTTGTTTTCCCCAGGGCAAATACGGGACGCCCAGAACAGGGAGACTCCCGATGTGGGGGCATCCCAGGGAGAGGATGATGCATTTGGAGAATATTTTGCCGGTGTTAAAGAGGATGCTGATCTCGATGCCCCAGTCATTCTAGAGGAGGCTGCGAAACTCCAAAAATAGGTGATTTTTGACATAACCTTTGTGCCTTGAGTTTTGATCTTTGTTTTTCTAACTTCTTTCCTTCATGCTATAGGTCACGATGTTGTTGAAGCTTGTACGAAGTTGAGGGGGGCTTCCGATCGAGAGAGGAGAAGTAATGAATATGTCCGGTGCAGATCCTGGAGGGAAACTCTCGAGGAGATTCATGGTAAGGGCTTCGACTCTCGGAGGAGATAGAGCAGGCCAAGGCGGATGAGTTTGACGCCAAGTTCCTCGTTCTGATGCTGAAGACAACGAGGAGGATGCTGGTGAGGGAGCTAGTCCCCAGGGAGCCGATTGAGACATAGTCCCCGAGGGGGAAAGGCTAAGTTCCCGAGGGTAGACTAGGTTTTTCTTTCTTGTTCTTTTTATAGAGCTCCCTGTGGGAGTGTTGTAAATGTATCTTTGTACCATTATTTATAACAATAAAGGAACCCTTTGGTTTTTCCTTTATATAAATTTCCACTTGCTTGTGTCTTTGTTTATGTTTTGAGTTTTAATGCTTGCCGATAATTAGTCCGATATGTTGGACTTTAAGATAAGAACCCTTAGGTTGTGCTTGATGAGTAATTGATAATAGTTAACCGTTTAGGGCTCGATCCTTGAATCAAGTTTTGACTCGGTCTCATTGACCCTTAGGTTTTCAACATATTGGCCCTTAGGCTCTTTAGCTCGGCCCTGAGGCTCCGTGGATCCGCCCTGAGGATCTTTAGATTGGCCCTGAGGCTCTTTATGTTGGACCTAAGGCTCCTTATGTTGGCCCTGAGGCTCTTTTTTGGTTGGGTCGATTCGACCTCTAATTTGGCTATAGTTTTCCCCATTTCGGCTGAAGATTTTGAAGTTTTGATTATGCCTTGGCATGTTTTGTGTTCGTCCGACTCTTCGACGGCTCGAATAAGAACCTCGATTATAAGTCGATATGTGACGATAATTGAGTACCTCGGGAGGTTCTCTTGAAGGCTGATTTTTCGAAGCCTTTTTGCTGAAGGCTGATTGTCTCGAAGCCTTTTCATTCTTTGGAGCTGATATGATCGAAGCTCCTTTGCTTATGCCGGGGGTAGCCTGATTAACCGGTTCTTTTCGAAGTATTTTCGAAGTATTTAAAGGCCTTTATATTTATGGCGGCGGTCGGACGTCCCCGAGCCGCGTTAATTTGGCCGGAGCCTTTTGATATGACCGTAGTCTTTATGTTCGGCCGTAGCCTTTAGTCCCCGGGTGAGATGACCTCGGCGTCTATATCGAGGGTATGCCTTTTTAGGGGTCTTATAAGTTCGGATATATAGCCTTGGACTTTATATCGGGGTTATGCCTTTTTAAGGTCTTATAAGTTTGGGTATGCCTCGTTGAGGTCTTACAGATTTGATGTTGCCTCATTGAGGGCTTACGAGCTCGAAGTTCCCTAATCGAGGTCTTACGAATTCGAGTTTTCGATGGCTCGATGAGCTGACTGTCGATGACAGTCCCCGAGTGTTCGAGAGTTTTTGGCCCTTGAGCCGTCTTATGAGAAAGTAATGAACTTCTTCGAGGCACAAAGTGTTTTGATAAGCAAAGAGGCTTCCTCAATTACTTGATATATGCGTACATGTTTTTTGCCTTTGGAGGCTCGATTATTCTACATGGACAGGGTTCATTTGACCATTTGGCCCAATACAACATTTTCCTATCGAGGTCCTCCTAGGCATAGTTCGATTTCTTCCGAGAGGTGACCTCCCGGAGTGACGCCCCCTAGTATTTGAGGTTGATCGAAGAGAAGCCTTAAATACTTGATGAGTTCTCCTTAGGTATCATATGGATGTTGCCTCGTAAAAAACCTCGCCGGTAAAACTCGTTTGGGATAACACCCGATCTAAGGAAAAAGAGCGCAACGCATGCTTTAAAGCCCAAGGTCTTCGAGCTGGAGGGTGCTTCGATTCCTCTCAATCAAACACCTGCAATAAGTTAGTATAAAACATAAATGAAAAGGGAGAGGGTTGTACCTTAGCAATGATAGCGTTCGAGCCTCGATACATTTCAATTTCTTGCTCCGAGGACGCGACACGGTCCTTTATTCACTCATTCGGGTGTAGCCGAGAATGTCGGTTGTGGTTGCTACTTGGTTGTTTGCTTGTCTTTTAGCTTCTTCGATGTAGAGGGCGTCGATGCCGGTGCCATGTCATGCACCACGAACATCTCTCTTGCTGCATGCTGCTCCCCGTACACTGCTTTTACTCCATCCTTGGTTGGAAATTTCATCATTTGATGAAGGGTTGATGTCACTGCCCTCATACTGTGTATCCACGGCCTTCCAAGTAAGGCATTGTATCTCATGTCACCTTCGATGACATGAAACTTGGTATCTTGGATTGTACCGGCCACGTTGACCGGGAGGATGATCTCCCCTTTTGTTGTCTTGCTCGCCATGTTGAATCCATTGAGGACTCGAGAGGCGGGTACGATCTGGTCGAGCAGTCCGAGCGGCTCCACCACCCTCGACCTGATTATGTTGGCCGAGCTACCTAGATCCACGAGCACATATTTAATTTGAAATTTATTCAAAAGAAAAGAAATTACCAGTGCGTCATTATGAGGCCGAGACAAGGTCTCGATGTCCTCTTCGCTGAATATGAGAGCATCCTCTGGTATGCAACTCCGAGTTCGCTTTTCCCTTGTGATGGATATTTTTGTCCGCTTGACAACGGGTCCCTGTGGGGCGTCGACCCCTACAATGATCATGTGGATGACGTGTTGTGGTTCTTCTGGTTCGTTCTTCCTGTTCGCCTCTCTTTCCCGAAATTGGTTTTTAGCTCAGTAGCTGAGGAACTCTCGAAGGTGCCCTTCGCTGATCAGTCGGGCTACCTCTTCTCGAAGCTGCCTGCAATCCTCGATCCTATGACCGTGAGTGCCGTGATATTTGCATACCAAGTTAGGGTTCCTCTGTGAAGGATCTGACAATATGGGTTTTGGCCACCTGGTGTCTTTGATTTTACCTTTGGCCGATACGATGTCCGAGACATCAACGTTGAAGTTGTACTCAGATAGTCGGGGTGCCTCTACCGGCCCAGTGTGTGTCGATGCCCCCTTGTTCTCGCGAAATCGGGTTTATGACATTTGGGAGGACAACTCGTTCCCTTTTGGGAATTGGGTTTGAATTGAAGAGTCGCCACCTAATGAGTAAAGTGCATTAGGACACTAAGAAGAATTTTGATTTAGAAAACCAGAGATTGGCAAGGGCTCGAAATTATCCCGAGGGGAAGGTGTTAGGCACCCCTCGAGATCCACTAGTGTGGTTCCCGGCCATACTATAATTGTGACTTTAAGTGCAAACAACAAGTAGACAAGTAAGAGTTTCACATATGAGGGGGTTTTCACATAATTGTTGCAAGTAATTAAAGTTAAAGAAAAAGCTGAAATTTGGGAAAAAGCATTTTTTGAAATTCTGAAGGTAATAAAATAAACAAGTAAAGGGAAGGGGGTCCTAGGTTTATAAATAATATGGATCACCCCACACAACACCCGGTAACCGCTTATACACGTGGTATTATCGCGTGGTCATCATATCCATATCTACTCTTTCCCACCCCGTTAAGGTATTAAACGCGGAATGGTCTCGTTTCACTTATTGCATGCTATTACACACCCCAATCCTATCAGTCCCGGAGGCATTTGGGACTAGTAACCCTAAAGGGAAGGGGTGTGAGGTTTTATAGTTTTAAAAGGATAAAAATTCTAAGGCTACAATCAAAACACATATGTAGCAGATATGGGGAGAAGCACATAACAGATAGAAAGGCTCAAACAAACCTCCTTAAAACCAAAGAGAAGCATATAGTTTAGCATGTCTTACACGTACTGATTAGGGTCTGATTAAACTTAAGGGTTGTGGCAGACTGATCTATTACATATTTCAGATAAGACATCCGAATCAGGCATGCCTGCTAGTTGTAGCTAAAAGTCTGATTCAGTTTACAAATTTGTCCTAAGGCTTGCCTAAGCGTTAAACGAAACCTATAGGCGTGATATCTATTAGTTCAGAAAAGAAGTATGCTGATTTAGGAAAAGAAGTCAGTTAACCAGGAAAGGCGAGTTTTGGTAAAAGAGCGTAAATTCTGCAGACGTTAAGCATTATCGTTACTAATTTTAGACCTATAAGCGAATGAAAGATTCAGGTTTGGTTGATAGTTACTATAGGCATGCTTTCTAGGCGTTATTGACTTTAACCACTTTTTACAGGCGTAGTAAGAGTGCAGAAATTCTATGGGCATGATATCTGAATGTTGTTAGTTTTTAATCCTATAAACAGGTTTGCCTAGTGACCAATGCATATGCAGGATCTGGATTTCTGGTTCACTTACAGACATGGTATCTACATGTGATAATGCAGAATTCCTTATAGACATGGTGTCTACATGTGATAATGCAGAATTCCTTATAGACATGGTATCTATATGTGAGATGCAAAATTCCTTATAGACATGGTATCTATATGTGAGATGCAGAATTCCTTATAGACATGGTATCTACATGGATGCAGAAGTCTTTATAGATGTGGTATCTATATGTGAGATGCAGAATTCCTTATAGACATGGTATCTACATGGATGCAGAAGTGCAGAAAATCCTATGAGCAGGATATCTATGTGGATGCAGACGTGCAAAGCTGTAAGCAGGATACATGAATACAGAAGTGTAGTAATTCCCTATGAGCACGATATCCACCCCTTTGCATGCATGGTTACCCTTCCCTTTTCACTAATCAACCCAGAAATTTATTAAAAAATTATTACAGTCCAAAAAAATAAAATAAAGAAACTACATCAGAAAAAATTAAAGTTACAACCAAGGAGAGCCTGATCCAGACTTCCTGTCTGAAGCATGAAGTAAACCAACTCCAAAGATCGAGATCCAAAGCCTTTCTCTCGTTTGGGATGTGTCAGAGTTCCCTAAGAGCCTCAAATGGACTCCGGGCAGTGCTCACACCCAAATACATTGCAGGATTGAGTCATAGTGCAGTGTGGAAGGGCCAACCCTCAAGTGTCCAAGTTCGGAGGGAACTCAAGGTCCCAAGGCAAGGCTCACAGGAGGGGGG
>NC_031996.1:30043246-30077524 GCF_001879085.1 Nicotiana attenuata | reverse complement strand
GGTGCATTGTATAGGCCAAAGGGCATCCTCCTGAAGGCATAAATGCCATATGGGCATGTGAAGGAGGTCTTCTCTCTGTCCTCAGGTGCAATAGAGATCTGATTGTACCCTGAGCACCCATCCAGAAAGCAAAAGTGTGACCTCCCTGCCAATCTATCCAGCATCTGATCAATGAAGGGAAGTGGGAAGTGGTCTTTCCGGGTGGCTAGATTCAACTTTCGATAATCCATGCAAATTCTCCAGCCTGTGACAGTTCTTGTTGAGATTAGTTCATTGTTGTCATTCTTCACAACCGTCATGCCACCCTTTTTAGGAACGCATTGAACTGGGCTAACCCAGCTACTGTCAGAGATTGGGAAAATGATTCCCGCATCCAACCACTTTATCACTTCCTTCTTCCACTTCCTTCATATTAGGGTTCAGCCTCCTCTGATGTTCCCTGGAAGGTTTGTGCCCCTCTTCCAGCAGAATCTTGTGCATGCAATAGGCGGGGCTGATCCCCTTGATGTCTGCCATGGTCCACCCAATGGCAGTTTTGCACTTCCTTAGTACCTGCAAAAGCTGTTCAACCTGTACATCTAACAAACCAGATGAGATAATAACAGGTAATGTGGAGTCGGGACCCAGAAATTCATACCTGAGGTGAGCTGGCAATGGCTTTAGTTCTAGCTTAGGTGGTTCTTCGATGGATGGCTTTGCTGGAGGGGTCTCTCTCTTTTCTAAGTGTAAGGGCTCAAACTCTAGATTTCTATCCCAGAACCCTCTACCTTCCAATGCCAACACCCATTCCGCCAAATCCTCACCATTCACCTCATCTAAATTCGTCAAGCATGCAGCAAGGGGATCCTCAACCGTCAACGCCTCATCATCAGACTCTACAATTACATCCACGGCATCAATAAGAGAACAATTGGCAAACTCACTTGGTCGCCTCATAGATTTCTGCACATTGAATATAATTTCTTCATCATTGAGCCTCATCTTGAGCTCCCCAGTCTCACAATCAATCAGAGCTCTCCCCGTGGCCAAGAATGGTTGTCCTAAGATTATAGGAATTTCTTCATCCACTTTGCAATCCAAGATTACAAAATCTGCAGGGAACACGAATTTCCCCACCTGAATAAGCACATCATCAAGGATCCCAAATGGACGCTTCACAGTCCTGTCGGCCAGCTGCAACAACATAGACGTGGGTCTAGCTCTCCCAATGCCCAACCTCTTATAAATAACCAGGGGCATAAGATTAATGTTGGCCCCTAAATCACAGAGTGCCTTAGCAAAGGCGAAGTTCCCAATAGTGCATGGAATTGTAAAGCTACCTGGATCAGATAGCTTTTCAGCAACAGGTCTAGATACCACTGCACTACAGGTCTGAGTAAGTGTCACTGTGGACAAGTCTTGGAAGTCAAACTTCCGAGACATCAAGTCCTTCATCATTTTAGCGTATCCAGGCATCTCCTTTAAGGCTTCAATCAATGGAATGTTTACCTGGATTTGTTTGAGCATCTCAAAGAACTTTTTATACTGCTCCTCCTTTTGATGCTTGGCCAACCTCTGTGGAAATGGTGCAGGAGGTCTTTTCTTCCCCATCACTTGGGATTTCTCTTTCTCAGCTACTATTTCAACTACTGGCTCAGCTACTTTCTCAGTCTCCTGCTGCATATTCTTTTCTTCAGGTGCGGGCTGGACTGTCACCTCTGTCAATCCTGTAGACTCATCCAGCTCAATGGGCACTGGAATGAGTGTCTCAGCCTGTATGTTTTCTCGAGCTCTCTCTTGCTCAACATCTAGATCCCTGCCATTCCGGAGACTCACCGCCATCAGCTACTTTGGGCCCTGATCTTTTGGATTGATTTGGGTATCTGCAGGTAATGTCCCTTGAGGACGATTGTTCAGTGACATTGAAATCTGGCCCACTTGTACCTCAATATTTTTGATAGCTGCATCATGTGCATCCACCCTTTCATTTATCTTAGCATTGGACCCAATAACCTGCTGCATCATTGCTTCAAGTCTTGCAAACCCGTCTTCCTGTCTTCCACCCTGCTGCTGAGGTGGGTGGTACCCTTGCTGCTGATTGTTGTACCCCTGTGGTCTAGGATACGGTGCCATGTTGTTGGGGGGTCTCATGCCTCCCATGTTTCCGGCGTTATACTGTGGCTGAGGTGGCCTGTACTGCTGCTGAGTCTGCTGACCCCAGTTCTGATTTCCTTGTCTCTAACCCCCATAGTTAGCCACATAGTTCATATCTTCAGGGTGCTGATGATGATGATCATGCTCTGCATTCCAAGGATTACCAATTGGCTGGCTAATGCAAGATGTGCACAAGCCCCCATTGGTAGTATCTACTATATGTACCTGCTGCTTCTGCCCTGATTCCTCCACCTTTTTGGTGAGGATGCTCATTTGCGTCAAGAGAGTCGCCATATTTTCAACCATTGTATTAGAAGGATCAAGAGGCACTGAGTGCACCACTGGAGTGATAGGTGCATTCCTAGTTGTCCATCCCGAATTCTGCGCCATTTTGTCAAGCAAATTCTGACCTTCTCTCCAAGTCTTGCTCAAGAATGCCCCACCAGCAGAGGCATCTACAATATTCTTCATGCTGTCAGACAGTCCCATGTAAAACCGTTGTCCCAACATCTGTTCTGGAACACCGTGGTGGGGACACATAACCAACATTCCTTTAAACCTGCCCCATGTCTCGTGAAGTGTCTCCATTGGTTTCTGTTTGAAACTTACAATCTCATCAATTTGTTGAGCAGTTTTGTTGGGCGGGTGGAACTTGTTGTGAAATTTCTTGACTAACTCATCCCAAGTTTCTATAGAGTTTATGTGGAGCGAGTTTAGCCAAACCTGAGCAGCTCCTGTCACCGAGAATGGAAACAATAATAGCCTGATTGCTTCTGGAGTCACGTTGGGTTGCCTTTGAGTTTTGCAGATAGACAAGAAGTTCTTCAAGTGCTGCTGAGGATCTTCTGTTTGTGTCCCAGAAAAGAGTCCCTTGTTCTGCAACAAGTGTAGCATGTTATTTGTGATCTGGAACGATTCAGCTTGTATTGCGGGCACAACAATGGCAGTGGCCAGATTGTCAGTTGTGGGTTGTGCCCAGTCATATAGTGCACCCTCAGGCACAGGGGGTGCCACTTCTCTAGCATTTAAGCCAACTTGCTCATTCCTGACGTTTCCGTTGGGATCGTTTACGTCTCCCATGTCAATTTCGAATTTGTGTGTTTGTTGGGATTGTTGAAGTCTTTTGTTGGCACGATTCAATGTCCGGAATGTTTTCTCGGGGTCTAAGAGTCCTTCAAGTAGTTCTCCAGTCCTCGTAGAATTTCTAGGCATACACCTGTGCAACCAGATCAACAACTGTCAACATTTCAATGGAGAATTGGGTAGAGAGAAAACTGACCACACCAAGAATTTTGTATTTCTATCAATGGTAATTGATAATTCCGTTAATTCCCCGGCAACGGCGCCAAAATTTGATCACGCCCAACTATGCCTTATAAAAAAAAGGACTCTGCGGACGTTGCAAATATAACCTAAATATACACTCTTTTCCAAGTTATGCACACTAAATAGGCACAACTAATTGAGGATCCTGTCAATTAACTACAACAAGCACAAAGTTGAACAAATAGAGATTGAAACTAGCAATTTGTATTCACATAAACAAGATGTTCATCCCCCAATAGGTTCCATCAAAGCCTTAGACAAAGGATTTAGCTACTCATGGCTATGCGAAAACAAACTAAGATAGAATTCTTCATAACTAGCAATAAAAATCAAAGAAAAGAAGAAAGATGTTTTGGGTGATCTCTCACAATTGTTTTCCTTGCCAAGATACTCTAAAATTCAATACATGCCTCTCTTGGCCGAAGTCTTGTATTTAAAATAGGGTTTAGGTCTAAAAATCCCGTATTTTACACTTTAGTCCCTGAAGTTTTCTGCTTCCGCCGCGGTTCTGCTGCGGTCGCGGTCAAACCGCGGCCAAATGCCTTCTCTGATTCTCATTTTATCCGCAGCTATCTTCCACCGCGGTTCTACCGCGGTCGCATTGGAACCGCGGTCAACCCAGAACTTAGTAAAAGAAATACAGTAGGAGAGCACAAGAACACTGGAAAAGTATAGCAAAAGAGCATATAGGAAAACCTAGTGAGATAACATGTGAGCATGGTATAGAAACACAGTAGGAAAACAAAAAATATAGAAGCACAGAAGAACATGCGTGGTAAAAGGAAACATATGAAAGCAGTAGCAAACAAATACACACAAGGAAAAGGGGAAGAAAAGTCATAAGCATTTCAGAAAACCCTAAATCGAAAAGAAGTGATTTCAAAAGTAATTTTGAAAGAAAAGTTGGGGAAATCGTTTAAAAACCCAAGTAAAGCATAGATACGTGACAGATCTAAGAAAAATCGGAGGGAACCTCGAATAGTCAGGGTTTCAGAAGAACCCTAGAATGAGAAAGGCTTGGAAAAGGTCCGATCTGAGTCGGATAAGTCAGAACCAGGCTCAAAACACCATTGTACGCCGGAGCAAGGCCGGAGATGGCCGTAGAACCTTGAATTTGCAAAGATATGAGTGAAGACCTTCGAGGTCAGACCTCGAATCTCCAAGTATCAAGTGTATAAGAGCACAGGGAGGTGAGCGTGGGGTTCTCATGGCCTGGGAAGCCATGGATCCCGGTGAGTTTAAGGTAGAAGACGGTGAGAGGGGCTAGGATTTCGAGAGAGTCTGAGAGAGGAAAAGATTTCACAGGCGGCGGGTTAAGGGGAAATGATTTTAGGGTTGGGTGTTTGTAAAATTAAAAAGGAAAGGAATGATTGTGGCCGTTGATCAAAATGATCAACGGCCTGGATCGAAAGGGGAGGCCGGGCAGGTTAGATTAGCTGGGTCAGGGGCGGGTAATTTAGAAATTGGCCGGTCCGTTTGGGGTCTGAAATTGGGTTAATTGGGGGAATTAATTTGGGCTACAATTGAAACAAAATGGGGCCAGACTTTAAATAGCCACTTTTCCCTTTTTATTTTATAAAAATAGTAAAATGAATACTGAAAATAAATTAAGGTGCTAAATCGATTAATAATATATAAATATTAATTTAAAAATATTGGAACCAACTTCATAATTGTAAAATGCTATTAAATCATAAAATAGGCTAAAATTGCAATTATATGCAATTTAGCTTTTCAAATACCAAATAAGTCTGTAAAAATGTATAAAAATTACCTTAGCTATATTTTGGTATAAATATGAGGATAAATAAGTGAATCACCAAAAATGATAATTTTGGGAATAATTATTAGTTTTGTACTGTTAAAATAGGACAATAAATGGATTTTTAAAAATTAGGAAAAATACTAAAACATTTGGACACACTTATATATGCATATATATACTATTTTGAAATGATTTTGCATATAAAAATATACAGGGAAAAATTGGGTATCAACAACTGCCCCTCTTTACCTGGGAAGGATGAAAGAGTTGTCGGGTAAAGACATGATGGCCAATTTTGACCGAGTGAAATGGTTTGAAGAGGTTGACCGTGCTCTGGTTCCTGAGCTACCTACATATCCCTGGTTTTATAGGAATCAGACCATATGTAGTTCAGGTCAGTCGGCGGAGTATGCCGATGGAGATTTTTCAAGAATGGACGCGATATTTAGGATGGTTAAAGTCTAATAGGGTTGCGGGAATCGGAGCGAGATCGCTCCTGCTGAGATGGCCGTTACTTGCCGGTTTACATGCAAATAAACAATACAAGCGTATATTGTGCATAAATTTAAACATGATGCAAGTTCCCGTTGGACCATGAATGCTGTCTTTGGACGGTTAGGATGACGTCCTTAGACCATGATGTCCTGGGCCATGAAGCATATAATAAAGGATTCGCAGGCCATGAAATGATGCTCTCGGGCTATGAGAATGGTGCCTCCGAACTATGATGCCTTTGAATAATGATATGCAAGAGATTAAAAGGGGTCCTCAGGCCATGGCATGGTGTTCTCGGGCTATGAAAATGGTGCCTCCGAACAATGACGCCTTTGGACAGATTGGCGATCTTTCAGCCCATGAAATGCAATAAGTGGCGATCTTTCAGCCCATGAAATGCAATAAGTGGCGATCTTTCAGCCCATGCAAGAAGTAAATAAAGTGGCGATCTTTCAGCCGGTGCAAGATGTAAATAAAGTGGCAATATTTCAGCCATGCAAGATGTAAATAAAGTGGCGATCTTTCAGCCATGCAAGATGTAAATAAAGTGGAGATCTTTCAGCCATGCAAGATGTAAGTAAAGTGGCGATATTTCAGCCATGCAAGATGTAAATAAAGTGGCGATATTTCAGCTATGCAAGATGTAAATAAAGTGGCGATATTTCAGCAATGCAAATGGAGACAGTGCTTAGTCTCGGAAGGCAGAATGGTAGCCTTATGCAATGCAGGAAATGCAGATGGAGGTAGAGCTTAACCTCGGAAGGCAGAATGGCAGCCTTATGCAATGCAAGAATGCAGATGGAGGTAGAGCTTAACCTCGGAAGGTAGAATGGTAGCCTTATGCAATGCAAGAATGCAGATGGAGATAGAGCTTAGTCTCGAAAGGCAGAATGGTAGCCTATGCAATGCAAAGAATGCAGATGGAGACAGAGCTTAGTCTCGAAAGGCAGAATGGTAGCCTTATGCAAGAGATGAAAGGCGAATAGTAATAAAATTTTCTTAGCTGATAGCTGATAGCTGATTGTGATATTGTGGCTGCTGGGGATATTGTGTGCGGATAGCAACTGTGAATAGGTGTGACGGTTCTGACAGTTGTATTCCTGAACAGTGTGAGTGTATAATATATTCGATGATTTTGCGACTTGGGTGCCTGCATCTAAAGAAAATCGTGAGTTTTGTAAAGGGGAAAGGTTAGTTCGTGTCCCCGCTAACTTTGCTTGATCTGCTCGGCTCTGATCTGATGACACGGTATGTATCATGGGGGTAGTGTTGCTGAACAAAGTGATTTCGATAATAAATATGCATGAATTTATTAAAGATATGACATAAGTATATATTTAAGAAATAGTTTTTAGATGAACCGACGACTGTGACGTGGTTCAGGACATTGCAACCTCTCTCGTTCCGGAACTTTGAGGGTCCTCCTCAAAATTCTGCCCCAGTTTAATGGGTTGATACTTCAGACGGCTGCTTGCGACGATCGGCTGAAGTTACTTCGATATTTTGAGGGTCCTCCTCAAAATTCTGCCCCAGTTTTCAATTGTGGGGGGAATGAAATTTTTATTGAATTGTGACCGAACCCATAAGGCTGCCTACGTATCCCCTCTTAAACGGGAATCAGGTCAGACGTAGTTCAAATTACATAAGGAAATCATAAATGGTTACACATAGTAGTGCTTGACTGCATCCGAATTGATTGGTTTTGGCCAAACTTCTCCATCCATTTCTGCAAGTATCAGGGCTCCTCCCGTCAGAACCCGATGAAACATGTATGGACCCTGCCAATTGGGAGAGAACTTCCCTTTGGCTTCATCTTGATGCGGAAGAATTTTCTTTAACACCAGCTGTCCCGGTGAGAATCGTCTTGGCTTGACTCTCTTGTTGAAAGCTCTGGGTACTCTCCTTTTGCCAAATATTCCTTGATATCATGAAACCAAGGCTTTCCGTCTGCTTCTTCTTCAACATGGGCATAGTAAGCTGGCTGATTATGGATTTTCACAGGAATAGGATCAATGAAGTTCATGTCTGGATGCTGTATCATGGACGACAGGGTAGCTAATGCATCGGCAAACTCATTCTGGACTCTAGGAACAAGCTGGAACTCTGTCTTTGTGAACCTCTTTCTCAACTCCTGTACATGGTGCAGATAAGGGAATATCTTGGAATTCTTGGTCGCCCATTCTCCTCGTACCTGATGTATGAGTAGGTCTGAGTCCCCAATTACTAACAACTCTTGAATGTTCATGTCAATAGCCATCTTGAGCCCTAAGATGCAGGCTTCGTACTCGGCCATATTGTTGGTGCATGGGAATCGAGTTTGGCAGGCACCGGATAATGCTGACCGGTTTCCGATACTAGGACTGCTCCTATGCCGAATCCTTTGAAATTTGCTGCTCCATCGAAAAACATTCTCCACCCGTCATAGGGTTCTGCAATATCTTCTCCTATGAATGATACCTCTTCGTCAGGAAAATATGTCTTCAGGGGTTCGTATTCTCCATCCACGGGGTTTTCGGCCAGGTGATCTGCTAGTGCCTGTCCCTTGACTACCTTCTGAGTTACGTAGATAATGTCGAATTCACTCAACAGGATCTGCCACTTGGCTAGCTTGCCGGTGGGCATGGGCTTCTGAAAGACGTATTTCAAAAGATCCATCCTTGATATGAGATATGTAGTATAGGCGCAGAAGTAGTGCCTCAGCTTCTGGGCTACCCAAGTTAAAGCACAACAGGTGCATTCTAAACAGAGAATACCGGGCCTCGTACGGAGTGAACTTTTTGCTGAGGTAGTAAATGGCATGTTCTTTCTTTCNTTAAGCTTAATTAAATTTCACATGGGCTAGCCTTTAGGCCCAAAATGCTAAAGAATTTGTAATCTCATTTTATTGGTTATATTTTATAGTGCCAATTTTGGGCTTTCGAGTTAGGTAGCGGGTTCAAATTAAGAGGTTTTCCCTTTTGTTTGAATTCGGACTTGAACTTGAAACCCGAATTTCTTAATGCTGATCAACTAAGCCCTTTAGAGACAAATCCGATAGAAAATACTAGTTTGCTCTAGGATGGCCTTTAAATAATAAAATGAGGTGAGCCGCGCCAAATAAAACGCATAAATTGCGGGGCCCTCTTTAAATGTTCCTATTAAAATACTTAGAATTCGGGACGTTCCGTTTAGCGAATTTTCACGGCCTCCCACAAAGATAATAACACGTTAGTCGCTTTAGGCGCGCTTTTAATAATTTTACCTTCCTAAATACGGGTGTGCATTTCATGCAACCCAAATCCAAACCCCAAAACATTGAATAAGAATGTGTCGAGGATCCGGGTGCATTTCATGTGACGTGATCCAAAAACACGTTTTTAAACGACGTTAACTTTCTTAAAAAATTCAACTAAAAGCGGTAAATAATTCTAAAATTGCACTATAGGATGACATGTATAAAAATCAGATTTTAGCCTTCTATGATAATTTAAGCGACCGTGCTAGAACCACGGGATCCAGGGGTGCCTAACACCTCCCCTCGGGTCAACAGAATTCCTTATTCAGAATTTCTGGTTCGCAGACTCCAACTGGGAAGTCGAACTTTTCTTCGATCTGGGATTCAAGTTAAACCGGTGACTTGGGACACCAAAAGCCAATCCTATCCCAAGTGGTGACTCTAAATAAATAAATAATCCCATTTCGAATAATGTCACTTAAAATGGAAAAACTCCCTTATACATTATCCTTCGGGGTAGGTGTGTAAAAAGGAGGTGTGACAGTTGCATGTCACAGTCATTGGTTCATCAAGATAAGTAATAGTAATGCCCGAGGCTCGCTGGGCTCTGGTGGTTCTGATAGTCCAGTTATTGAGGCGTGCTCCTCTGCTTACAGCCTGTATGGAAGGGCCTACCTCCCCCTCCTCCTCGAAAATGACAGAGCAATCCATATCATCATCTTGTAGGAACAAATTCCTCATTGCTGCCAGGGCTTCTTCTACTTCTGATCCGTAGATAACCTCGGCCGGTTGAAAGGTCTGCTCCAAACGGGGTATTGGCTGCTCCAATAGATAGTAATTGCGAGGGTGGCGACCATTCGTTGAATTCTTTCCAGGTATACTCATACCCCAATCCGAAGGTGGTGCCGTGTTTCTTGAGCTTGATGGGCTTAGCGATTCCTTGGAGATTCTTGCCAAGTCCCTTGCCAAGTTCATACTCGCTCCAGTTCAATATGCTTTCAATTTTGTTATCCCACCACTTATCTATATCGACGGCGTTGACTCGTTCGATGTGGTGGTAAGTTTCCCCGACTATCCTTCTTCTTCCTCCAATTGCTGGGATGGTCTGGCGACTGTATATGGGATTGCTACCGTCGCCATGAATGATCACCTCTTGGTGATTCCACTCAAACTTCACTGCGTGATGTAGTGTTGACGCTACGGCCCCAGCGGCATGAATCCATGGTCGTCCCAACAACAGATTGTAAGATGACGGCACGTCTATCACTTGAAAATCAACATCAAACCAAGTAGGCCCCATTTGCAAACACAAGCTAATATCCCCAATAGTAAACCTTTGAGAACCGCCGAAAGCTTTGACGTTGATGGCCCCGTCCCTGATTTCATGCAGCCATTTTCCCAACGTCTTGAGTGTTACCAACGGACAAATATTGAGGCTGGATCCTCCGTCAATCAGGACCCTGGTGATAAAATAATCTTCGCACTGCACGGTGATGTGCAATGCCTTGTTGTGACTCAATCCCTCCGGTGGCAGCTCATCTTCGTGGAAGGTGATTTTGTGACTTCCCAATACCTGTCCTACCATGTTAGCCATTTCTCCGCCGGTGATGTTACTTGGTACATATGCCTCACTCAACACTCTTAACAAGGCATTCTTGTGTGCATCAGAACATTGTAACAAAGCAAGGATAGAAATCTGTGCCGGTGTTTTGTTCAGCTGATCAATGACTGAGTATTCTTTGGCTTGTATCTTTCTCCAGAGATCGTCGGGCCCAGTTTCAGTGATGGTTTGTCGACCAGAGGTCTACTTACTCGACTCAGCCAAGTGTTCCGGGGTATAAGCCCTGCCGGTTCTTGTCATACCCTGTGCTGCAACTGCTTCCCTGAACTTGGC
This sequence comes from Nicotiana attenuata, assembly GCF_001879085.1. Lineage (NCBI taxonomy): Eukaryota > Viridiplantae > Streptophyta > Magnoliopsida > Solanales > Solanaceae > Nicotiana > Nicotiana attenuata. The sequence goes on along the minus strand of NC_031996.1, from coordinate 30,066,697 downwards.
TTTCCCTTTCCTTCTTGACTCGGCTGTGTAGTCCCATGGTATGGCTTTTGTGTGGAATGGTGTTACGACTGTCATTGCTACCGGAATGGGCACCCTTGCTTTGGAAGGTAATACAACAACTTCAAATGGTACAGGTGCCTTTGGGGACCCAAACTTGACCTCAATTGGTGTTGGCGTCTTCACAGAGGATGGTGTTTCAAACTCAAGTGGTAGGGACATGTTCACCTCGGCATCTCTAGAAGGCTGAATCTGGACTACAATCGGATTAAGGGTGATTGTTGGTTTCTTTGGATCGTCGCCTTTTGCGATCAAACCGATCGATCCCTTGGGATCCCAATCATCCTCTATTTCAATCATGTGAACACCTCCACCCTTGTGGTCTGGTAGAGGGTTATTGCGGACATTCGGAGCAGGCTCCTTTGCCACGATGATCTTATTGTCAATCAAAGCCTGGATCCTATCCTTCAGGGAGCGACATTCATCAATGGTATGCCCTTTCATGCCAGAATAGTATGCACAGGTTTTATTTGGGTTGACCCATTGGGAAGGGTTTTCAGGGGTTATAGCAGGGATAGGGGTGACATAACCAGCAACTTTGAGCCTTTCCTACAGCTGGTCAATTAGTTTGGCAATGGCGGTATACTGTTTGGGAGGTCTGCGGTCGAAATTTGGTCGGGGTCTAGGAAAGTTTTGATGAGGGGGAGGTGATTGATAGTGGGATTGTTGAGTGCTGTAAGATTGGTAGACGTGTGCGGGCTGGGAATATCTGGGTGAAGCAGGTTGGTATGTAGGAGGTGGAGGTGATTGATAAGTAGGCGGTGGAGTTTGGTAGGAAGGTGAGGGTGTTTGGTAATTTGGAGTGGGCCGATATGTAAGTGGAGGCATTGGATAAGTTTGGTATTTGACAGGTGATTTGGTTCTCTGTGCAACCATTACGGCGCCTATGTCCCTTTTCTTGGACGTACCACCAGACTGTAGAGCCTTATTGGTAGCTTGCAAGGCTTCCAAGTTCGTAACCATACCACTTTTGATACCTTCCTCGATCCTTTCTCCTAGCTTGATGATGTCAGAAAATTTATGATTGTCGATCAACATCAGTCTTTCATAGTATTGCGGATCCTGAGCCCGGACGAAAAACTTGTTTATTTGTTCTTCCTCTAAAGCAGGTCGGACCTTAGCAGCCTCTGATCTCCAACGAGTGGCATACTCGGTTGAGTAAGGTACCAGGTGCCCGTCGCGGCCCATCGGTTTGGGCCGTGACATGCCCAGTCATCGGAGACTGGTGGTAATTCCATTTGCTCCATCTGAAAGCGAGATACAAATTCCCTTAGTATCTTGTTTTCTCTCTGTTTGATTTTGAAGACATCGGACTTCCTGGTGGCGACCTTGATGGCACCAGCGTGTGCCCTCACAAAAGAGCCTGCCAACATGGCAAATGAATCTATTGAATTCGGGGGTAGGTTGTGATACCACATCATAGCCCCCTTTGACAATGTTTCTCCAAATTTCTTCAACAAGACGGACTCAATTTCGTCATCCTTTAGATCATTCCCTTTCGCAGCGCAAGTATAAGTGGTAATGTGCTCATTGGGGTCCGTGGTTCCGTTATATTTCGGGATACCGGGTATTCTGAACTTCTTCGAAATGGGCTTCGGAGCCGTACTTGATGGGAATGGTTTCTGCACGAACTTCTTTGAATCTACACTCTTCAGAATCGGGGGTGCGCCCGGGATCTGATCGACCCTCGTGTTATAAGTCTCTCCCTTTTTATCGTTAGCCTTTATATTCTTTTCTCCTGATTCAATCCTTTTGGTGAGGTCCTCGAGCATCTTCATAATAGCGGGGTCTGCTGTTGACCCTTTGTTACTCGATCTCTCTGGTGCCTGCTCGACTCGAGGAGCCGTTTCCGGTGCTGCTGTGCTTGGAGTTTTTGTTGACTTTGTAGCTGAGCAATAGCCACTTGTGGTGCTTGCAACATCTCAAAAATTACTTGAAGGATAACTTCTCTTTCCTCCCGAGCTGGAGTCCCCTGTGCTTCATGTTGGTTTTCCCCGCGCACACTTCTGTCGGTATGAGAGCTTACATCGACATGCACAACGTTGCGTGAGCCCACATCGATGGGGATTCGTGCTGGTGCCACCCCTGGGTTTTGCGGTGGTACACCGACATCTGCTCTCCATGAAGCCCTATACCGTTGTTTTCGTGTGCATTTGCTGAGTTAGACATTTTTTGACCTGAAATCAAACATTCTTGGACAAGAAAAAGTGTGAAGAATAACTTGTGTTTTCAGAAAACTAGCACCAAAACAATCACTATTATTTTTAGCCCCACGGTGGACGCCAAACTGTTTACCTTGAAAATGGTATTAACAATTATATTTGATTTTATGGTTCTAAAAATATGTGATTTATTTCAATACTAGTTGTTAGGCAATAGATGCTAAGTGTAAGTAAAGAGAATAAGATATGCAAACCAATGTTGTCGCAAGATTGGGCCTCGAGCTGGCTGGAACATGGGGCTTCGAGGTCTAGTTAGGGCAGTTAGCAATGAAAAATTGATGAAGAAACAATGATATCGAAGGCCTCGAAGATAGCCTTTTGCGGTTAATAATGGGCAATAAATGAAGAACAATAAATGAACACGCAATAAATCTGTAGAGTAATTGTTGAACACGTTTAGGCAAGAAAAGCAGAGAATGTTCTATTGTATTGAATATTCCTGTGTGTTACAAAATGACAAGGGTCCCCTTTATATAGGGGGGGGGGGAATCCCAACATAGTACATGTCTAATAATGACGAGGAAATGCTATTGGTACAACTGTATAATGGCTCAATATGGATTTGTACTATTCTTGCAGACTTGGTCAGCTCTAACCACGTATCCTTGGGAGCTTTTCCGCCTTTCCATGACGATCATCGATTTGTACTGCTCCGAGATTGACCACAGTGAACCTTCGATATGTTCCCTCGAGGACACACCTCAGGGTCACACTTCAAAATCTGCTTCGAGCTTCTCGAGGTCGGGCGTGGAGTGCCACAGTAGCCCCAAAGTCGAACTCCTCGATTTTAGCCGTATACGCTAATTAAGTTTTAACTTAATCACATAGGCATATATAATTTACCAATCATATACAAATTAGTATTAATTAGTATTCCTTTATATTAGGAATTGAAAATGGAATCAATTATTTCCCATCCATGTTCTGTCTCTCTCCGTCTCTCTTTCTCTCTCTCTCTCTCTCTCTCCCTCTTTCTCTCATCCTCTATTCTTTTCCTAATTTTTCTTCCTTCAGTTTTCTATGTTTTTTATCCCCTTTTTTCCGGGGAATTCATCAATGAATTTCAATTATTTTAATATAGAGTTTTAACTTAGTAATCTTCCATGTTGCACAATTGGTGTTCGAATTAAAATTATCAATCAATAAATTTTGAAGGTGTTTACTCTCCACCATTGACAACCATTAAAAAGTTTCGAAGCTTTGAATTAGAATTTGTATTTTTAAAATTATTATTTGTTTGGATTGTGTATTGTTGCAAACAATCAGAATATTCTTTGGAGCTTATATCTCAAATTTGAGGGTGTTTGGTGAAGATTAGACTTGATTTTGACTGAATTTCAAATTGAAGCTCAAAGAAGAAGAAGAACACATGACATACAATAGTTACAATTGTATTAAAGTTGTATGCAAATTGTATTTAAATTGTAGTTATATTTTTTATATTTGAATGTTGTATGAAAGTTGAAAATAGTTGTATAATGTATGAATTGTTGCATAAAATTTGTATTTAAGATATGAATACTATATTTTTACATAAAGTTGTTGATATGTATCAAAATTGTATTAAGAGAGGAAGTTTTGATTGGAATTCCAGAGAGGAAGAAGAACACGCCATATACAAAGTATATACAAATCAGATACAAAATACATACAAAAGACATATTGTATAAAATTTGTATGTAAATTGTATGATGTTGTAGATGTATTTAACTGGGTAAAAATAATCTATGAAAGTTATAGATAAGTTTAAATAAGTGTATACTATATAATTAGTTGCATGAAATTTATTTTTAGTATGTATTTTGTTGCAGATATATCAATTTGTATTAAATTTGTACGAAATTTTGTTTTTAAATTTGTATGTTGTTATACTATATATTGCTCGAGATGCTGTATTTGAATTCAAAGCTTTTAATTTTTTGATGGGTGTTAATGATGGAAAATAAAATACCCTCAATTTTTATTGATCGACAAACAATTCACAATAATAGCGCAACAGGAAAGAAAATATCTTTCTATAGTCATGTCTAGCTATGTAAAGAACTGAACTGAATAGACCGGAGTCCAAGCTATTTTGGCTTAGAAGAGTTATACAGTCAAACCTCTCTATAACAATCTCGTTTGTTCCGAAATTTTTTGACTGCTATAGTGAAGTGTTGTTATGTAGGACATATATTATAACATAATATAATATTCGGTTCCGAGAAAAACTCGGCTTTTATAGTGAATGACTATCATATAAAGATGTTATTATAGAGAAGTTTGACTGGATACACAAGGACAAGGTCTTTATATTTTAATTCGAGGACCTTCATCTGTTTCCCCCTAAAATCACGAACTACTCATTTCGTTCCTCAACCCATGTATATATTGTGTGATTGTGCCATCTTCCACCGGCTTCATATATGCAATTTCATTCACAAATTTTATCGAGAGAGAGACGGTGAGAGAGAGTGATGAAGAAAGAAGGAAAAATTGATGAAAGAGGTGAGGAAAAAAAAAAGGAAAAGGATGTAACTAAATCCCCTAATATAAGGCACTAATAATGGATTGTATATGATTTGTAAGTAATCCTTGTTTAGGGCGGGTAATATACAAAATTAGGACAATTTTAGTAAACCGAAGCGGGAAGTTAGCAATTCTTTCGATCTTTATCGACCTCGCTATGCAATTATATGTACAAGAAAAATGAAGAAATTCTTGCGAATAGGCTATGCAACCGAAAGTCATAAATTTTATGGAACCAAATGGCGTTCGCTAAAAGAAGAGGGATAGTTTACAAGATTTTGCTATCTTCTAGAAATTTTGAGGAAATTTCACCGCTCCGTAGTTTTCTAAGTTTCATATATTATATAAGAAAGAAAAAATCCCATAATTAAACAGGCTCTTCATTAACATTAGCTATTATATTCCCTACGGTACTTAAGAAAAAGTAACTGGTAAACATCCCAAAGAAGTAATGCCATTCCAAAGTAAAGGAACAATTAAATCAAGGGATAATTTGTAAGTGAAATCCATGATACCTTAGTCTGACCAGCTGGGTAGCAAGTTATATACTTGTATCGTTCATTTAACTCCGTAAGAAACAAGTTTTGTTGGCTTTAGCCTTTAAGTAACATAAATTTGTAATTAATTTTAGGAAACTTACACAAATGTCCCAAATAAATTTCAACTTACCAACCTCTAGCCATTAGTCATAGACTTACCAAAACTAGCCAACAAAAATTGAAAAACCAAATAATAGGGTTCTTTCTATCAAAGAATCACATGCAAAAACCACCTTCCATATTTTTAAGCGTGATTAGCAACATTAGATACAAGACGGAAAGGAAATTTCATGGACGGGGTAGCAAATAAGGTAATGAAATACAAAAATCTATACAATATTTCAAAAATCTAAACAAAAAAGGAACTTTTTCATTGGGTATAGTTGAAATTCATTGAAAATATATAGATAAGTCAATATACAAAATTTGAGGAAGATTGGAGGTGATTTGGACTGGTTTGTATCAAAATTCGTAATTAAATCGAGTTCAAAAAAGTCTTCTGCACCACATGTATCAAACATGTATCACGCATGTATCACACACATAGGTATACATAGATATACATGTGATACACAAATGATACACAGTGTGATAACACATATCATTTTTTTTCATGTTCAGCTTTTACTTCGAATTTTCAATTCAAACCACCTTAAAACTTCACCAAATCATCCCAAAACTGAGATTCAAGCTCCTTAAGTTGTGCCCAATCTATTCTAATATAAGGCTGTTGGTGGGCCGGTCTGGGACCGGGACCGGACCGGGCCCGCAGTCCTAACGGGCTAAACGGTCCCGGCGGGCCGGTCCTGGTGGGCCGGTCCCTTAATGGGTAGGAAGCCCGTGAGGGCCGGTCTTGTACACGAGGCCCACGAGACCGGGACCGCTAAGCCCGGGACCGGCAGGCGGTCCTGGGCCGGTTCAACCGGGCCTAGCGGTCCTAACGGGCTCCAACGGCTAATTTTTAAAAAAAAAAAATTTTTTTTTAAAAAAAAATAGCCAACGGTCAGATTTTAAAATCTAGCCGTTGGCCTTTAATTTTCAACCGTTTGGAACTTTAAAAAATAGCCATTTGGCCCCCAAACTTTATTTTAACCCCAAACTTTATATAATTACACTTTTCCCCAATTCTCAACTATAAATACCCCCTCATTCTTTTATTTTTACTCACCAATTCATCAATCTATCTCAATCTCTCTCAATCTATATCTAATTTCTCTTCTATAATTGCTTATTTTATTATTGCAATTTCGTGAAAAATTGTGAAGTTGGTGAATTGAAGTATTCAAGTCTTCAAGTCTTCAACGATTTTCAATTTTCAAGAAGTTGTTCGGCAATTCGGTAAACTCGTTCCAACTCTTAACTTTTAAGAATATATTTTTGTGTGTTTAGTTTGCATAATTGTAATTAATATGGCATTTTCTTTGAAAAAAATGTTTGGTGGTAAGGGAAAAGCTAAAATTGGTGAAAGTAGTCTCCAACCTACTACCCTTCCCCCGGCTCCCCGACCCAGACCTATTACCCGTCCTGCTGCTCCTATTATTCTTGATAGTGATAACCCTTGTTTTCAATTTTCCGATAGTGAATTTTGCCATAATGTTGCACAAGGTGAACAATTAAATGAAGAAGTTATGAATGCTCTTTATCCTAATCAAACTATCTTAGAAAATGATGAGGAAAATGAGGATGTAGATGAAACCCAACCGGATTTAGATGATTCACCTACTAGTCCTGTTAATAACCCAACTGATGCCCCGCCCGACCCACCTGTAGAAACCCCTACTTTTAATAGACAACCTTCTAAACGCCTAGAAACATCATTAGTTTGGAATTTTTTTACTCAAGTAAGAGAACAAAATAAGGTTAGGTGTAAAACTTGTGGGAAATTGCTGGCGCATAAATATACTGGAGACCGTAGTGGTACGGGTAGTTTGGCTAGGCACATACAAACACACCCTAGAGATAAAGTTAAATATTTACAAATGAAAGCGCAGCAAGAGGGGACAAGTGTAGATACTGCGGTTAACCCTAGTACAGGTTCAAATCTAGTTCAACCAGGAATTAACACTGTGACCGGTGGTATTTTATATTACGATCCTAATAAAGATCGTGAAGAATTAGCAAAGATGGTTACCGTTATGTGCTTACCATATACTTTTCCTTCTAACCCTAATTTTGTGCATTATATTAGAAAAGTTTTTAATCCTACTTATAAAGGTTGGCCTCGCGCAACAGTTAAGAGCGATATTTATAAATATAAACATGAATATGAACAATATTTGCGGTATTTATTTACTCATATAACTAATCGGATTTCTATTACTACTGATATTGGTAGAAGTAATAATGACTGTGATTATCTAACTGTTACAAGTCATTGGATAGACGAGGAGTGGATAATGCAAAAACGCATTATTGCGTATAGAATAATTAATTCACGTCACACAGGTAAAAAGGGGTTTTTTTTTTTTTTAATTGTAACAACGTTTACAAAATATTTAGTAGATATTTTTTAGCATTAGAGATAAAATAATGGCAATTTTCATGGATAATGCTTCTAGTAACACTAGTGCTATAGGCATACTTACAACAACACTAAATCCTGCATTTAGTAATTGTTTCCATGTGAGATGTATTTGTCACATTTACCATTTAATCGTCGGTGATGGTATGAGAATTTTAAATTAGAAATTGAAAAGGTTAGAATGGCTCTTAATTGGCTTTTTTATTCAAACCGTAGAAGTAGACTTAGAGAGTATTTTAAAAAATGTGATGAATTTGGCCTTGGAGAAAGAAAGGTTCATAAACCTTGTCCAACTAGATGGAATTATATGTACGAAAGTTTAGTAGTTGCATATGAATATAAAAACCCAATTAATGCAACGTTTAATGCTCGTGTTGGTGGTGAGGATGATGATGAAATCCTTACAAATCAAGATTGGACGAATGTTAAAATTCTTATAGATTTTTTAGAACATTTTCAAATTGCTACAAATGCATTTTCTGGACAATATTATCCTACTATTTCAAATTGTTTAGTTTATATTGCAGCACTATGTGATTTGTTTGTTGAATTTCGGAGGTGGGAAATTTATAAACTTGCTATAAATGCAATGAAAGAAAAGTTTAAAAAATATTTTTTCCCTATCCCCCCTATTTATGGTGTTGCTGCAATGTTAAATCCTACAATGAAATTAGGAGGTCCTCACTTTTGGTACTCAAATATTTATAAGGCTTTAGATCTTTCAGTTGAGGAATTTTCTACACTTGCAGAGGCAAAAGCCTCAATTAAAATAAATGCTCAAACAATTTATAATGCTTACCAACTTGCGTTAGATCATGCTAGGCCAAATGTTCCAACCCCTACTTCGTCTAGTTCACAATCATCTAAAAGAGCTGCGGGCCTAAAAACACTTAAATCTTGGACGGAGATTAGGGGTTCTCAAGGTGATAATTTTGATGAGACTTCACATTTAAATAAGCTTCAAGTTTATTTGTCGCATGGACTTGAAAAGGAGAATCCAGACGGCACCTTTGATCTTTTGGAATGGTGGAAGACAAGGGAAAAACATTTTCCGGTTCTTGCAAGGATGGCTCGGGATATTTTATCTATTCAAGCTTCAACAGTTGCATCAGAGAGCGCTTTCAGTCAAGCAAGACTTCAAATAGGTGATCATAGAGCGTCTATGAGGGAGAGCTTGGAAAAATCAGTACTATTCAGAGATTGGATCCGCTCGGAAAGAAGAAACTTTGGACTTGCAGAATCACAACCGGAGATAGACGAAGCTTATGAAGAAATGATAGCGGAACTTGCGGAGGATGCTGCTTCGCCCGGAAGCGGTGATGAACAAGCTTCTTTTCCGCCACCACCAACGGAACCTCCTCCGAACCTTGAAGGATTTATGAGATTTGTTAGAGATACAATGTAGGTTATGGTGTAACTTGTACTTTGGCATATCTTCTTTAGTTTTTTTTCCTTTTAATGGTGGTATTAGTACCTTGTTGTGCTCATTCCATTGGGGGGAAGAAGACTAAGAAAGATATGCCATTTTTGATAATAAAAATTATAAGACATGCCCTTGCCTTGAATATCTCTTTTGCAATATTTTTTTGTCTTTAACTTGCAATTATTTATAAGCTATAATATATATACATAACATACAATATATACTAAAAGAAAATATATAAGGGAATATATATACATAACATACAATATATACTACAAGAAAATACATAAGGGAATATATATACATAACATACTATATATAGTATACTATACTAGTATACTATATATATTATATATACTTGAAGAAGTAGTACTATATATACTACAAAACAAGATTTTTCAAAATGAGGGCCCCACCCCCAATGACCACCAACGGTCATATTGCACAAATAGCCATTTTTTTTTCAATTTACAAAACTAACCTTCTCTAACAATATAAATACCCCCCCCCCCCCTCTTCTTCATTTCAATACTCAATACTCATTTATCAATCTAAATTTCTCTCAATCTCTCAATCTCTAATTTTCAAGACTTCAAGTCTCAATCTCAATTTTCAAGTTAAATCATGCCTCGTTCGGAAAGAGTGCGCTTATTTGTTTCGCAATATTATGAAGTGCTTGAAGAAAATGAAGAAGGCCAAATATTAAAGTGCAAGAACTGTGGAAGAGTCTTAAATTTTCGTTCAGGGTGTACCACAGGCATTTTAAGGAGGCATATAAAGTATTGTGTTGAGGGTATTTATCCGCAAATTCGTCTTTAAGATTTTTCAACAATTTGTGTTATTTTAAAATTATTAGACGTATTTATGCTTCATGTTGTACTTTGTTATTAATTTATTATACATGCCAATTTAGTTTTACTATTGATTTGTTATTTTACATTTTCGTCAAACACTTTAATAATTAGATTTCTATATTATATATACCACATATATTTATATAGCCATGCATAAGAGCAATTTATATATATACATACACATACGGTTTACAAGAAATTGCCCTAAATAAAAAAAATTAAAAAAAAAAGCCCGGAAATAAAAAAAGCCCGTTAGGCCCGCTAAGCCCACGAGCCCGACCCATTTAGCCCAGGACCATATGGGCTTAGGCCCGTCACGGGCTGGTCCTACCCGTTGAGCCCACGAAGCCCGGGACCGCGAAGCCCGGGACCGCCAGAGCCCGGGACCGCTAAGCCCGGGACCGTTTAGCCCGGCCCGTTTAGCCCATTTAGGCCCGGGCCCGGGACCACATACAGCCTTATTCTAATAACACCCACTCAAAACAAAGCAAAAATTTAATATTTTTTGCTACAAATAGCTAATTGGCTAATTTGACTAATATTAGTAATATTTTATCAATTGGCCAATTTTTGTAATGAGCTACTTATAAATGGACATAGCTGGTAATTTTTCGTAATTAAATCGAGTTCAAAAAAGTCTCTGCGACACATGTATCAAACATGTATCACGCATGTATCTCACACACAAGTATACATGTGATACACAATTGATACAAATATGATACATATGTGATACACAAATGATACACAGTGTCATACACATATTATATTTTTTCATGTTCAGCTTTTACTTCGAATTTTTAATTCAAACCACCTCAAAACTTCACCAAATCTTCCCAAAATTGAGATTCAAGCTCCTTAAGTTGTGCCCAATCTATTCTAATAACACCCACTCAAAACAAAGCTAAAATTTGATATTTTTTTGCAACAAATAACTAATTGGCTAATTTGGCTAATATTAGTAATATTCTATCAATTGGACAATTTTTGTAATGAGCTACTTATAAATGGACATAGCTGGTAATTTCCCTTAATTTTATGGATTACATTTCAGATGGATAATAGCATGGGCCGAAAGAAATGTTTGTAACAAACCAAATCAATCTCCATATGTGATACTTATCGTAAAAGGATCTTATTCGATATTATTAATAAGTTTTTGTTTTAGTTTTTGCAAAATCGTTTGGTTGATATTAGTATTGCAAGGACCTGTACATTATTTTTTTTTTTTTTTGTGATTTGTACAAAAACTCAAAAACTCATATTATTCAAAACAACATCAAATAATAGCACTTTTGGTCCCTCAATTATTGGTAAATTTTGGTTTTGATCCTTGTGATGTATGACTCTTAACATATCTAGCCTTTCATTAATTACAATGTGTTTCTTTGATCCTTTGTAGCATATATATTTGGACTATTTTTAGTACTATATTACTGTTAAACTACTAACAATATAACTTTAATATAACAGATGAGTAATTAAGTGATAGAACAACTGATAAATATGGTGAATTTATGAATATTCACAAGTAAAGGGATAAAAAATGAATATTTTAATTAAAAGTTAAATATGCTTAGTTAGATATCACAAGGACTACAATAAAATTTACCAATAAGAGGGACCAAAATGTTATTAAAATTTAAAATTCAACCAATTAAATAATTTAATTAAAAATTCTTGCTGGTAAAAGAAAAATAAAATAAAAGAGAGAAAAATTGTAAGGAATCTAAGGAAGTCAGTGGTAAGTCGTTAATGTTCTTGAGCAGCAAGCAAGAATTTCTGAAATGGCGACTCTGTAACCCCACCCCCACGAAACTAAACAAGGGTTTTAGCTAATCCTCAACAGTAGTATCCATTTTGTCACCTTACACACACAAAAAAAAACACGAAATCGAATTTTCTAATAAACCCTAAAGTTAATATGAGAGAAGAGGAAAGCGGGCCGCAAAACAGGGAGCTATATGCATTGCTACACATATCTCCAGAAGCTTCGGATGATGAAATCAGAAAAGCTTATCGTCAATGGGCTCAAATATATCACCCTGATAAATATCAAGCTGCTGAGGTATTATTTATTTTCACTCTATGTTTCGGTACTGCTATACTAGCTTCTGTGAACCCTTAATTTGTGTATTTAGAGTTAAAAGATAGTAACTTTTTAGAGGATTGCATTATTATTATTGGAATTAAATAGGTCTGAATAGTTTGAGTACTTATAATTTGCCTATATTTCCTGGACTATATAGGAAGGAAATGGGTACTGGACCAGTTTTAGAGAATTTCTAGTATTAGAATGAAAATAGGTCTCTGATTAGATCAAATGTGTACATTGGGATCATGTAGTCGACTCGAACTAGGTTGCGATTGAGGAGTAGTTGTTTGATCGATATGTTCCAGAACTGCGATTAGTTCTGTTCTCGCCTTTGATAGTTTGATATTGGTGGAAAGTATAGCTGTGTTTGCTTTTGCTCAATTTCTTCCGGGTATTTTGCATTGCAGTTGACGTATTTATTCTTTTTTTTCCCCTCTCTTCTCTATTCAATTTTTTTCAATGCTATAGCTCGCAATTAGTTCAAGAAAATCTAGATTTAAATCTTTAGGAACATTATTACAAGAAATTAGATAATTTCCCAAGTATTGGAAGAAATTTGTTTGGTTTTCTTGATTTCCTCTTGTGAAGGTCGAGTTGTGAATGAATAGTGGCATATTTGTCCTGTTTCAGATGAAGGAAATTGCAACAGAGAATTTTCAACGAATATGTGAAGCTTATGAAATTTTATCGGATGAGAATAAAAGACAAATATATGACATATATGGTATGGAAGGGATTAATTCTGGTTTGGAACTTGGTACTAAGCTGAACAAAGCTGAAGAGATCAAGGAAGAACTTGAAAGACTACGTCGTCAGAAGGAACTTCAAAAGGTTGCAGCACATCTCCGCCCTTCTGGGTCAATTTTGGCAAATCTATCATTGCCACAGTTTTTAGAGGGTGATGGCATTATGAAAGGGTAAACATCTGTACTTCTTTTTCGTTTCTATGTCGTAATTGCTTTTGTAGATTCGATGTTGATATATGTGACTAGGTGGTTCATAATCCGATGGCATGGCATGAGCCAACTATTACATCTATCACACTGTGCGCGTTTAGAATTCCTTTGTCCAGAATCCTAGATAAATATGCAAGCATGTTCCTTTAAGTAACTTGTTGATAAGTAAATTCCTTTTAAGTATTTGAGTTATCCTTGGTGTGGGGGACAACTTGCATAAGAATGTTTCTAAACTGCCACCAGAAATGCTTGCAGATTTGGAGCTAATGAACTATGCTTTAAATTTTGCTTGCTTCAGTGTGCGCTTCTATGACATTGTAGTGAAGCAAACCAGTTATGAGAATTGTAGTATGAAGCGGAAGATATCATAAACAGGGATCTTGAGGAATCTTTGTAATAAGTCCCTATAACTAGCTAAGGTTGGTTTAAGCTTCAAGAAAGGTAAAGACCATCAAGCATACACGAGAGCGACTAGGTAAGGTTGGTTTAAGCTTCAAGAAAGGTAAAGACCATTAAGCATACACGAGAGTCGCTCTTGTGTATGTTTTTTTTCCATCAAAAAACATACACGAGAGTCGCTCTGCATGCTTTTGTAACAGTTTGGTTCTTATTGTTTTCCTTGACCCCTTCTGGCGACTTCCTCAAGAGGTCTCGGTTACTGTGATCTACTTCCTATTATATGTGTTCTTTAGTAGCTTAATGCATTACACCATCGTCAACAGAAGTAATGACCTGAGCAGCCTGTAGACTTACAGACTGCACAGTCTAGATGCTCTAGAAGAACATGAATTAAGGTGCTAGCACCACTGTCATTTTTGTTTAGAAGCATCGAAGGTTATTCTATAGTAAGATATTGCAAGACTAATGCGTAAGTTTGTTTAGGCAAAGTTAGCAATATGTTTTTAGTAGCTTCAACATGTGATAAGCAAGTACTTACATAAAAAATGTAATAAGCAAGCCTTTCTGTGTTATTGCATTATATTTCAACTACAAACAAAAAAGATTTCAGAATAGCACCCAAGGGTGTGGCCTAGTGGTCAATGAAGTGGATTGAGAACCATGAGGTCTCGGGTTCAAATCCCACCGGAGATAAAAGCACTAAGTGAATTCTTCCCATCTATCCAAGCCTTGGTGGATAGAGTTACCTGGTACCTGATGTTGGCGCAAGACACCACAGTTATAAAAAAAAAGACTTCAGAATATACAAATTACAATCCGCTAAGTCTTCAGAATCTCATCATTTTCCATATGGTTGGATTTTGCCGCGAAGTTCCTTTCTTGGTCGGGCCATTTCAGTACATTACTGGAATCATAATTACAAAGGCTTGAGTTGTTTGCATCTTCCATTTGCCGAATTTTAGGGTGTGCATGATATATCAATAAGGTAAAATAAGGCCTTTCATTGTTTACTGCTCCAAACCCTTAGAGCAGCATATAAGAGTAAGTTAGGCCCCCCCGAAAAGTAGTTAACTGAGGGTCCGTATTCTGCTCTTGATCTCGATAACAGATGTTGATCATCAGCAAGTGCAAGTTTTTGTCTTCTATATGATTATTCAGCAATACCCTTTCATGACCTCATCTTACCGTTCATGTTTCTGGGCATGATTGCCAGGATGGCTATGGCTAGTGAAGTCCAGTCTCAGATATCCAAACACAATGCTGTTGCCATTGGTGGAAATCTGGCGGTTAATGGGAATGCTGGTGGTGGTGCTGCATCTGTTGTTCTTAGGCATCAAATGTCATCAGTTTCTTCGATAGAGTTTATGGGGTCGATGGGTTTGAGAGCATTATTAGGAGTACAGACAACTCGGTAGGATGATCAATTTTGCTATATGCTGCAAATCTCAAATTTCTTAGCCAAAGATTAACTTGTTCTTTGTCTCATCAGTCATATATCTACTCACTCTACGGCAACAATGGGTCTTGCCATGTCCTTAAGAGATGGTTCTGTTAATCTCTCCAACACATGGACTCGCCAGCTCTCTGACACCGCTCATGGAAATGTAAGCTATTTTTGAGTTTGGTGCATTGAGATGCTTAAAGAAAAATCTTATGTCATAATTGCTACTATTCTTTATGTTTCGTGGCTGCAACTTAAGTCAGAATTGATGATCTCTTGGACCATAGAATTCTGGAAAAAACTCGTTTAGAGGTTGAGGCATGCTTTTAGTGCATCTCACATTACTAATATTCACTCATTCCTTTTAACTAATCAATAAGATTTTATTTTTTCCTTCTCCCCTTTCATTTTTTTTTTCAGATACAGCTTTCATTAGGTCCAGAGTCATCTATAGCTGTTGGATGGCAGAAGAAGGAGCAGAAAAGGTCTGCTTCCGGAGAAATCAAGGTTCCACTTTCCTGCTCTAGCTGTAAATAATTTTTATCTTTTGATGACATTTTCTTATAAAAGTGAATTTAAGAATTTTCTAAGACTTGTATATGTCTTAATTGTTTATTTTACAATTGAATAATTACTGGCTGACACTTTCTTTGGTCTGACTATGAGAGATGCTGAAATATTGAATATTTGTGGTTTTAAATCCACATGAACATACTACTATAGTTTTTTTGTTGTTTTGATAAAAAACAGAAGAATTTGTGTCTTCTACCTGTTGATATGGATTTAGGATCACCTAATGGTTAATTTACTTCTTGGCACACAGTTTACCTTTTTCTGGACAAGCAGAACATGCACCAGTTGATTGTAAATCCAGCTTTAGTAGACTACAGAGCATAATTTGTATAGAGTTGGTTTTTGGCTCCCTATAAGGCTTATAATTACTTGCTTATTTCCCAAAAACCTGACCAAATTGTTGAATTAGATTATACTCCCTCCGTTCCAATTTATGTGAACCTGTTTGACTGGGCACGAAGTTTTAAAAAAAATAAAGACTTTTGGAATTTGTGGTCCTAAAGAAGTCAAAAAGGGGCCCAGAGTATTTGTGTGGTTATAAAAGCTTCTCATTAAGGGCAGAATTGTAAGTTTAAGCTAAATTGTTTCCAAATTTAGAAAGGGTTCGTTCTTTTTGGAACGGACCAAAAAGGAAATAGGTTCACATAAACTGGAACGGAGGGAGTAATTGTTATTTAGGTTGCTAAGTTTCTTTTAATATCAATTGTTTGGTTTAGTATCATTTTGAAAAAAGAATCTCTACAAAAGTGACAGAAGTAAATGTTATGTGTTTAATTAAATAAAAAAATGGTACTTGTATTTTAAGTAGTTCTCGAATATTCTGCTGCCAAAATCTGGGAGGTAAACTTTGATAGATTGGTGCCCCTCGAGGTATTCCCTTACAGTGGGTTGTTCCTTTATAAAAAGGAAAAAAAACTCCAACTTCCCAAACTGGACAAGCTGGTCAATTCTATCAAGGCTTTTGCTTGGTTTCTTCTTGAAGAATAAGATTTTGATTTCTTCCACTCTCTCCTACTTGCATTAGGTTGTGTTAGAGCTATAGATGTTCCACAATATTCTGACAAGCATACTAGCAGGATTAGAAGAAGTTGGCAATGATAGTAATTGGCTATGTGACCCCCTCATGTTCCATCCTCAATTTTCTTTCTTTTGCGTGAGAAGAAATCAGAATGCTGTTTATGTTGGGCCATTGGAAACTTATTTGAATCTAAAGAAATTTGAATGCTATTTATGTTGGGCTGCTCAAAACAAATCTGGAAGTATGTGTCTGTCTGTGCATATAATACAAATATAACATACTTACAACTTGTTCTGTTGGAAGAGACCTTTTTCCTGCTTTTAATATATTTAACATGACAAGTTCATTTCGAAGGATATTAAGCAGCATTAACTCATTAACCTGCATTCTACTGGGCAGCATCTTAACCTTACCAATTTGAGAGACTTTGAGCATTGTTATATCAATATATAATTTGCTATCCATTGTACTGTAGATAGGGACAGGGTCATTTGGTGCAACTGCTCATTACACCCACCGCTTTTCCACAAAATCTCATGGGCGTATTGCAGGCAGAATCGGAAGGTTCGTTGATGTTAATAATTCCTCACTTCTTTGCAAATTATTCATCTTATTGCCAGTACCATGTTAAAGTTCAAGGTTCTAAGCATTGGACATTTAATACTTATTGCTAAAATAAACTACACAATCTGTGGTCTGAATAAGCTAGTGAATGCGTGTGTACTCTTGATATGTTGCAATGTGCTGTTTCTGACTTATTTTGTTGAATGATTAAATTTCTCGGATCCTAGTTTTTAGTTGGACCATGATTTGCTAATACACATGGTAATGGTGATGACCAACTGGTCAAATGATTATTAGCATGAGTACGCCAATACATACCTTGCATTAGATATTGCTACGTCCTCGGTTTATAATCAGATTTCTGTAAAAAGCTTGTTATATAAGCTACTTCACATTATCTTCTTGATCATTTACCTTATTTACCCATGACATTTGTTCAGGTATTAGGTAAAATTTGTTACAAATTTCTGGGAAGAGTAACCCTCCTAGTATCTTGGAAACAAATAAACTCCTAGTGTATTTGAACCGGTTGAATTCCTTATCTTTTCTGTTGTAGATTGAACCAGGAACCACATTTTCTTGCATAGTAGTTCAGCTTGTTATTTATATGTTTTGGAGAAGGGTATCTTCAGTTAAGCCTAAAGCACGATAATCTAGATTACCGAATTTATCTTCATGCACAAATTTCGTAATTCAATTGGTAGCCTTTTCTCACGAAATTCTATATTATATTGCAGTACTGCACTTGAACTTGAATTGGGCGGTGGAAGAAAAATATCTGAATTCAGTACCGTTCGGATGCTGTACACTGTAGGAATTCAGGTAAATATTAACAAAGTAACTCCTTTCCCTTCCCCAAGAAAAGAGGAGTGGGGCCTAGTTCTTCCTATGCTTTTATTAGACATGTTTTAGCATTCCTTAGAAGTCATTATTGCAAGATCGTTAGCATGTTTTCGTGCTTTACACCTTACATCCACTTTTTACTCATAGGGGATCTTTTGGAAGTTCGAGTTACATCGTGGGGGCCAAAAGTTGATTGTTCCCGTAAGTAGTCTCATACTTGTGCCAATGTGCCTTATTTTGGTTTCATGCCTTTATCTTTTTCTTTCTTTTTCCTTTTCCTTTCGCTTGTGCGTGGACGTGCTCATATGTTCGTGTTTTGGCTACATATTCCCGGAAATTTGTTGCATCAACAGCTGCCTTTTAATCAGGAACTTCGAAGATGATCAGGAGTCTAATAATGATAGAGTTATAATGAACCTAAACTAATGCGTAATCTCTTATTTTAAAATATAGTACCTCAGCCTATTGAACTAATGAATATTATATGTCTTACAACTGTGGGAGCTAGTTCTCTCTCTCTCTCTCTCTCTCTCCCCCCCTTTTTTTTTGAGAAAACAACTGCCGGAGCTAGAATTTTTTTGGGACTTAAGTAACTATGTGTTAAGTATGGTCTATCTAATTTTAATAGGATATTAAGTATGTTTATTCTGATGGTCTCACCAAAATTAGGTTAATTATATTCAAAAAGTGTGATCTAACTATCATAAAGTAGCAACCATAAGTGGCCAGTTGAAAGGTACTACTTGCTAGTACTGTAACTTGTAAAGAAGAGTTGAAAATTCTTTGGTACACAAAGGCGAAAGGTTTTTCTTGTCTCAATTTCAAAGCTAACTTCATTTTTCATATTTAATCCCGTAAACCGTGGCGAAAATAATTGAAGCATTAAACCTTGGTGATTAAAAAACGTTTTCTCCGCGGTTCCTACAGTGCGCCTCTGGGCGAGGCATCCTTGAAAGGTGGTAGCGAGTGCTAGTATCTCGGGGCGTTTGCTTGAACAATGAGAGCTGCGGCCAGACGCCCTAGCGCATCATGGATGAGGCGAACCTGGGTTTTGAAATTACAAGCTTCCAAGTAAAGAAAACGAACTTAGGGAAGAAGAGGAACTAGATCCATACAGGACATTGCCTCCCAATTATCATTCAAAACCAATTTCAGAGATAAAATATAAAGTACAACCTTACCTTATTGCTCATAAACAGTAAGGACGATGTGGAAGCCATGGCCGTTGGGAGTGGCATCAGCTGAAATGAGCAGTCTGAGTGGAAGCGACGGAACTGACCAGTGGCGACGCCGGCGAGGGCCGAGTGGCAGAGAGAAGCCACTTTCTTGACTAGAGGCAAAGCATGAAATGATGTCTGTTGAAAAATAAAAAGAAAAGGGAAAAATGAAAATGTATGAAGCCAAGAGACAGGCACTATGAACATTCTGGAGATTCAGTTTTAGGCTCTCAGCTAATGGGATGTTGGGTCCTTCCAAGGCATCTGATTAGAAAAGCTAATCGGATGTTGGGCTTAGTTGATGACTTTTAGAAATTTGGCGTTGGGCCTCCCATCTTTCGTACATATAATCCAGAATTTCTTTTAACAAAAATGTAACATTTTGATAAAGAAGGGATTTTTGCAATTCTTTAACTAAAAAGAGGAAAGCTGATTGACTCTCCAATTTTTATATGATTAGATATTTAAATTAATCATTCCTATATCTTTTTCTGCAATTGTCTTCTACAATTTTAATGTTATTTTTAGTTTTTACAACTTTTAGTTATTTATGCTTATTTATTACTATATAGAATATTAAAGATTAAATATCACCCTGTGCCTCGAAACTTACGGATTACTCCGTATTAGTTAAAAGGCCACGCCTCGCACCTCCACCTCTTAAAATACTGAACTGCATTGAGTCCCCTTGATTTCTTGTCAAAAATTGAGAGGCTCTCTAGTTCTGAACTTCTGCTAATCCAAAAACGCCAATAAAATGAGTCCTAAGATAACAGTTTTTCTGTATTGTTTCTTGCTGTCTCGCAATAAGAAGCTTATGGAATGACATGTTAGAGCGACTCCATAATCTGTATTCTTCTATCTGTCCCACTCTATTTAACCTACTTTCTTCCAGTGGTTTCCCAAAAAATTGACTTTTGCTGTGGTAAGTGAAGATTCTAAGTTCCTTTCAATAAATTGGCATTTGGCTGAAACAGCTTAACTTTTATCTAAATAGTATCTGTCTCACTCAAGATCATTGTTGTTCAGGCTATTAATTATTTCCATTATTTTGCTACATCTCGATGTATGCAGGTATTGCTTTCTAGACAGTTGAACCCTTTTTTTGCCACCGGAGCATTTGTGATTCCGACTTCACTGTATTTTGTACTGAAGGTTTGTGTTCTGCTTCACACGTGCATTTGAAAATTTCATTCCCGTCAACAGCTAAACTACCACATGATGGTTCTCAATTGTTCTCTGGGGGAATTTACTATAGTACTGTCTTTCCATGTGTTGCTGTAAATTGTTATAGAATCAATACTTAATTTGGTTGAGATAGAAATAGTTCTTCTGATCAACATAGCACTATACAACAACAACAAACCCAGTTTGATCCCAATATGTGGGGTCTGGGGAGGGTAGTCTGTACGCAGACCTCACCCCTACCTAATGCAGGTAGAGAGGCTGTTTCCAATAGACCCTCGGCTCAAGAAGGGCAAGAAGAAGAAGAGGGAAGCAAGGAAGGAAGAGAAAAAAAGGGACAGATAAAGGATAAATAGTATCAAATAATAGCAACAGGGAATACAATACCTGAGGCGAACAAAACCACATAACGTAATAAAAATCTAAGAATATGAAGGGACATGCATGCTACTAAGCCTATCGGTGAACACTATAAACTACCTACTAACCTTCTACCTTAATTCTCGACCTCCACGCCCTCCTATCAAGTGAATATCGTTTCGCTAGAACATTTAACTTTTTTTTAATTTGGTGACCCAAGAGTCGGTTTTCCTTTTAGTCTTGCAACCCATGTTAAAGATTTTCCGCTTGATGGCCCATTGCAATCTATTATTTCCTTCCCTAGATATTTGAAATATGTTTTGCTTGACTAATTACTTTTGATTCTGAGTTTGTTTGGGGGCCTTGTGGTGGCAATATGAGGAAATGTCTCCTCAAAATTATAAGTTGCATAGTTTCATAATTGCTCATTTTCCATGATTCCAACATCTTTCTCTTTGTGAAATCTTTTCCTTCATAATTGTTCTGAATTGTTATGGGATCTTGTGTTGTCAAAATATGGGAAATGTCTTCTGTTGATTATATTTTATAACTTGCTTATTTTCTTAATAGCTCATTTCCAGGAATTATATCCATCTCTTTTGACTGTTCTTCCCTTCTATACTTTCAGAGATTTGTTGTGAAACCTTTTTATCTTAAGCGGGATAAGCAGAAGGCATCAGAGAATATGGAAAAAACTCTTGGCCAGGTAATTATAAATAGTTTGGGTAACTGGCATTGCTGCTGTGTGAATTCTATGAATAGTGTCTCTAGTTCTTGGCAGTTAGACCTTGGGATGTTTGATAAACAACCAGGCATCAGACGCAAGCTAGTTGGGGTCGGCTCATGAATCCTCTCAATCAATTTTGCTCTATTTTGACCCATTTCGCCTTAGGATATTCGATGAACCACAATTTTGTTTTTCTACTTTAGTAGTTTCTAAGTGTCAATGCTGTTTGTGTGTACCTGTACGCTGCCTCTGCTGCTATGATATGGCGTGTGTACTATTCTGTCTGTAAAAGCATTCTAATGGTACTTCCCATTGGGCTTATAATAGATGGTCCAATGTGCACTCAACCTCTACCCAGCTTTGGTCCTAATGCACTACATGTTTTAGGTCCGGGAGGCAAGGGCAGCAGCCAAGAAAGCTCAGCAACTATTGCAAAATGTGGCCAGTAGGAAAAGAAGTAGACAACTAGAAACAGGTGGACTGGTTGTTACAAAAGCACTTTATGGTAGCCGTAAAGCTCTGAAGAACAGAAGTCAAACGGAGGAAGTAAAAGATGAAGTGGCTTCACAAATCATTGATGTCACTCTACCTTTAAATTTTCTTGTGAGCGAGTCCGGGCAACTAAAGGTGCGTTCTTACTTCCACCATTCTGAATAGGTTTCTTTGTTCTGATCAGTGTTAAGGACTCTTTGTTTCATATTTGGTGCCATCCATATTGCACGTTTTTGAGTTTAAGATTACTTGCTTTAATTGGTCTTCTGTTTGAACATGAGAAGCTATTTGGAGGTCATAAATAAGAGAGAATTAGAACAACTGCAGTTGCTAAGAGAAGGCTAAGGACGTGGTGGGTTAGATGTCATAATAAGAGGAGGAAAAAGGGGAATAACATGGATAGTATGGTATACGATCATGGTATGCCACAATATCTTCTTGGTGCTCCTTTTATGGTTGTGTATTTGGCTGGAACAAGTACTGGGACTTCCAAGAATTTGTGTTTCTCTGGAAGATACACATCTATTGTATATCAGGAGGATTAGCCCAGATTTTGGTGCTTTATGTGGTTCACACATTAGGTTTGTTCCAGGATTCATCTTGGGTTCTCTAGGCTGATTTCTCGTTAATAAAGTTTTCTTACAATAGCAAGGAGCATAATTGATTTATCTCCTCTGGAAAAGGCTGTCCATCTGTTGTCACATCAATCTTAGCCCATGGCTGTTAGTTTTTTAGTGTTTGGACTGCTTTCTTTGGTATGACTGACGAAATGAAAATAATTACAAATGAATGCATTTTTGCAGACACTTCAGTAACTACTTGCCAATATCTTCTCTGTTCAAGATGGTTTTACCTTATTAGATATTTAATGTCTCATTGTGTATATGCAGCTACACGAGGGTGTAAAGAAATCAGGAATTATGGGCTTTTGTGATCCTTGTCCTGGAGAACCTAAGCAATTGTATGTGGAGTACACCTTTGATGGCAACAACTTTGAGGTACTCCTCTTCTTTCACCCTTTTCTAATATGCGAAAACCTCCTCTGGCAACTAAAATTGCTGTCAACATATTAACAGGTCATGGTTGACGATTTGGATGAGTTGCTTATACCCCAAGAATCACACAGAATTTGATGTCATTAGAGCTGATGAGTTGCTGTTTTGTTGATTAGTAGGAGCTGCCAATAAGCCATTTCAGTGCACTACATAGATCTAAGGCTGTTGATTCCTCGAAATGAGTGATAGTCAATTGGAGTAATTTAAGGCAACCAATAGAGACTGGGTACCTCTTCAAATGTTGCATCATTTGCTTTGCCTCTGAGGTACTTTGTTCAATGTTTCAGCCCCTCGCTCCCCCTCTCGTCATCCTTACCCTCTGAAACCAACAGGAATAAGATGGGGAAAAGTAGCAGGAAGGATACGGTCCTCCTTACCCTCCAGAACCAACAGGAACCCCCC
>NC_031996.1:30008802-30043226 GCF_001879085.1 Nicotiana attenuata | reverse complement strand
CCCCCCCCAGGGCACAGCCTTAGAAATGTTTAAATGGGATGCAGCTCCTCAAAGTTTTGGTTACCAGTTTTTAAAAGAAAATTACTAATGAGTGTATTCTATTTTGACAAAATAAAGGCAGTCTAGTGATATGTTATTCTTTCAACATTGACTATTTGATGGATTTCTTAACATTACTTGCATATGTGAAAGGGGTTTCTGTTCAAAGTCTTATTTCCTCAATTAACAAGTCAGAAGAGTAAAACTGGTGCATAGGAAACAGGAGGGTTTTTACCAGTTTTTCCTCTCCTTTGGCCTCACTCATCTTTACATAGATACAATTTGGTTAAATGATTTTCCAGTGACAAATATAGACCACTCTACCATGTATGCTAAAAGTTATACAGAGTGAGCGACACCCTATTCTGGCTTTGGTGAAACAGTTCAATGAATATGGTTCTCAACATTACCTTTCATAAGTAGAACGGAAGGGTTAGATATACCCCTGTACTATCAGAAAAGGTTTAAATGTACCATTCGTTACACTTTAAGTTCAAATATATCCTTGTTGTTATACTATTAGTTCAAATATATTCATTTTTCTGTTAAATTTATCCAAAGTGGACATTCGATCCTACGTGACACTGACACTTGATGAGGTGAATGTCACATGGCTTGCCACCTCAGTGCGCCTAACCCATTTTACCCCTCCCTTCTATTTTTTCTACCACTAAAATTTTCTTCCCCTCCACTACTATTGCCACCATTACCGCCAGGGGCGAAGCCACCTTTAACAAATGGTGGTCAACTGACCACACTTCACCGATATATTACGAAAATTTACACTGTGTATATAAGTAAAATACTGATTTTAGATGTATAAAATATATATTGAACACCCTTTGTCGAGATTTTTTTTAGCTCTTTCAAGTTTGAACACCCTTGGAAACATTTCTGGCTTCGCCACTGATTACCGCTACCATGAAAATATTGTATTTCAAATTTTCGTTTTTTATATGGATTAGGGGCATTGAGGTGGTATGCCATGTGGCATCCACCTCATCAAATATTAGTGCCAAAGATTGGATGTCCACCTTGGACTAATATAACTTAATAGAAGAGGGGTATAGTTGAATCAATAGTATTACAAGAGAGATATATTTGGACCCAAAGTATAACGAAGAGTATATTTAAACATTTTCTCATAGTACATGGTATATTAGGCCCTTTGCCATAAGTAAAAACTAAAATCTGAGACACTGTCCACCAAAGAAATCACTGCATTGAAGTCTGGCAATGAGTTTACAGACAATTGGTGGGCTTTAGGCCATTGACCCTTTATCTTAAATTTGGAAAACTTCTGTTCCTAAAGAATTCTCTTCTTCTATGGACCACTCATGAGTTTACGTCTCTGCCTATCCTTTTCCTTAGTCAGTTTTGATCAAAGTTTCTGTTCCCTATACGTCTCAGTAATTAGCTCTTCATCTCATTTGGAACTCTCCGACTATTTCGAGGACTTTTAGCTTCTTCTGATATCTAAAGCATATGACTATATGACGAGACAATCTCTCACATTTGTATCTTTACCTAATTTACAATAGGCAATTATAAGGATGTGATTCAAGAAGCAATGCACCTTTTCTCTCAAGTAGGCTCCAATCGACATTTATGTATTCAAAGGTTGATCTAGGACGAATTCTGTCATAAGTTCACTTGAGCATGTTGAATTCAGCTCGAACTATGTATGCCTATGCAATTTTTTTAATATATATACTTATTACACTCATTCTGAACTCATTGCCGTTAGATTTCTGTTACAATGCACACAGTGATACTTGACGAAACCATAGAACAAGGACATGATCTCATTAAAGCATAGAGAAACAAAATGTCAAAGAGGGTCTCATGTTCCACTCTCTTTTTTCTCTTTGTTGGTAGATAATAGCTGGTTGATGTTGCCATTACGTGACAGTCTTCTTCAGTAGCACCATGACCTATTAGGTCACAAGCATGGCATGAAACTAGCCTGGATACAGCTTTTAAAGTGTCATTTGATGAGTACTATTTCATTATGATCATGTCTATTCCTCAGGGGTTAAGCTAAAAGCTCCGCTACCTGTTCGATCGAACTCAATAGCTTTTGCTCAAATAATGTATTTAACGAACTGAGTTCAACAAATGAAAAACGAATACCTGCAGGCAAAAGCAGAATTAAGAAGCCCCCGTGAAAAAGTTGTCAATAATAGTCACGCTGCTATTTGATTAGTTTCTATTACTGGTAGACTTGGCCAAATTGTCAGCGCCACATCTATGAAAGTGAGACATTAGCTGGATCACCACATTGGGAGTTTGATATATTAGAAATCTTGTCTTCAATACGTTACGTACATCTCTCTCTCTCGCACATACACACACACACACACATATATATATATATATATATATATATATATATATATATATATATATATATATATATTGGGGACACATATTACTTTATCTTAGGTGTTTTCTTACGATAATTGGTTTTCCTATCTCACGAAGGAAATGACAACGTATTTACCATAATTGAGTTTTTTTTTCCTACAAGAAAAATATAATTCTTTCATATTTGGCTAATTCTCTTTCTTGTAGGGAAAAGTTTGGAGTTCTATAAATTGAAGATCTGTCCTTCTCATTCAGTAGCATCCGCAATGTAGCCATATGGGGTTTGAGAGTCGTGTTTAGGGGGAGAACTTTACGGGACAAGTGTTAGTGTGTCACTTGTGTTTGCCTCTTCATGTTGTTCTCTCGATATTTTGTACTCTCTTTTATTATAGTGGATTGCTCATCTTCGTCATGGATGTATATCAGTTGACCGAACCACGTTATATGTTTGTGTCTCTTTTCTTTTCGTATATTTCTCTTTATTAGCTGATTTATCGTCGTTCAATTTAAATTACAAATGAAAATAAGATCATTTCCTCTTTAAAAACTTGCAAGGTAACACAACTTTTGAATTATTTTTGCTCCTACACTTGAAACTTCCCTATATATACAAAGAACCTTTTTACTTTATTTGCAAATTTTCCAGCAAATGAAATTTTATTGATCTATTTTTAACCAAATTGCTCTAATCCTTCAATCATAGCCGCTATTCGAATTTTCTATATACAAAGTTTTTGAAAAAATAAATAAATCTATATTTGTTTGACCAAAAAGTATAAGACCTTTTGTCAAGATAATCAGATAAGAAGATAATGGGTAAATCCTAGTTAAGGATAATAATTTCTAAATCTAAAATATGTTCATGCTCATAACATGGGGTTGCTTTAATCAGATTTAATGCGACATACATTAAATGACACGGTCATGAATGAGAAGGAAATAATAATGAGCAATAAATATATTAAATGGCATTAAATGTAAATAGAGAGAAGGATTCACTCAATATTGAATGAGGTGGATGATTTCTCTCTGACAATGATGTAAGACAAATGAGTATGAGAATATAGGAAGCTTTCTCGGATCTGATGCGAGAAATATGGAATAAACAACAAATCGAATCTCTTTTGAAAGGCAGTGTGTGTATTTTACTTGAGAGTCAACTTTTCAAGAGAGCTCTTATCATATAGAATATTACATGCCCATTTTCTTCTCTCTACCTTTCTATTTATATAGGACATACCCCTTACCTAACCTAAAGTACAGGTGCAGAGAATATTCAATAGAATATTCTCCTAAAATATCTTATTTACAAAACTAGCCGTTATTATGCCTGAGTACCCGACCTCAGCCCCGATTAATCAGCTACCAATTGGTTTCTTCAATCTTGTGTATGACCTCGGCCTAATCTCCTCTTAGTAATCTATCCTTGTGCCAGATTCCCTTAGTCAGTTTTTGACCATACAGTTAGTTCCTCCGCCTGTCGAGGTTGTTTTGGGCGAGCTCGATGGGCGGACTTCGCTAGTTGCAACTTGAGAAATCTGGGCGTGTAGGTCGAGTAGTAACTAGCGAAGTCCGCCCATCGAGCTCGCCCAAAACTGGCGAAATTGCAGAAATCTGGGCGTGTAGGGCCACATTTGACCGTTACGTCAGTTTGAAGTCTGGGCGTGTAGGGCCACATTTGACCGTTACGTCAGTTTGAAGTGACATCATTTCATCATGCGTCATTATGGCGCATGTTCCTGATATGTAACGTCATTTCCCGGGCTCCTTCCGTTTCGAAATTAACGTGGCGGCGCTTGGCTTTCTCGATTAGGGTGCTAGTATACTTATAAATAGGGATGGAAACTCCCCATTTGACTTGCTGCATTTCTAAGCATTTGAATCTTCAAGCTTCCTCTTCTTCTCCTTAGAGTTCTTGTATTTTTATTTCTCCTTTCTTTAGCTCTTTCTACCATTATCACCCCTTCCGTATCTGCAATTTCTTCCCATATACGTGATAAAAAATGGCCAGTGCATCTTCTAACCTTGAGGGAGCTTTGATCGGCTCCAACCCTACACCACTATATAATGGCAAGGAGTGGTTGATGCAACTTTTACCCGAAAGGTCGGGATCGATATCCACAAGGAACTACTATTGGTTAGAAGTTGGATTTCTATCCAATCTAGCTACACGTGTTGCTTTTAATTGCACTTCTGACCATGCTTGGTTTTGTTTCTATTCTACTGTTAATGCTACTGATTTCTGAAAATAATCTAAGTACAATATTTTTTTAGGAGTTTTCTTAATTAATAAAAAGCACTAGGGAAGTGACTTACACCTAGGCGAGTATCTAATGGGGTCTAGAATTTAGGACAAACTTGTTATATTTGGGGTCATGATATAACCTTTACACATAATTACTCACTCTATACCTGTCGGCGGTTTGAGTGACTTTGCCTTAATTGGCTTTTTCAAGCCCAATTGGAAGTTCAAACAATGCTAGCAAAATTGGCTCAAGTCGGGTATTACTATCTCTAGGTTTAACCCTTTAATTGAGGCTATCAATCTCTTGAATGCACCCCAATTCCTTGTTAGCCTAAATTTCCTAGACTTAGTCCCTCTTTCTCAAGAAGAGTCTAAGTCATAAAGGCATGAATCAGTGTTTGCAACCACTAATTCTACAATTAAAGCACGAATCAAGCTAAATATCACTAACCCATAAACAATTAAGCCCTAAAATTGAAGACCCATTAAATACCAACACAGGGTTGGGTCACAACCCTAACTAATAGGTTTAGCTACTCATAATCAAGGTAGAAATCAAAGATGGAGATAAAATATAAGCCATAAAAGTTGATTACAAGAATAAAATCTAAGAATAATAGCTAAAGCTACTCTAAAATTACTCTAAGTGGTAAAATACGACTGTTCACGAGCTCCTCAGACAAAAGATAACCTGAAAATGTGAAAAGATCTATTTATACACAGCTGAAATTACTGGACAAAAATACCCCTACGGAGGTTCCGATGTGAGCGAAATACTGAGCGCCTCAGCGTATAGCCTTTCGCGGCCGCGCAAAACAAGCGCGAATCGTGTTTCTTCACTTTTGTGCTTGGTTTGGACTTGATTTCGGGGGCAGCGTAAAAGTTGCCGCCTCCGCATTAGCATCAACCGCGGTCGCTTAATTTGGACGCAGACCGCGCTCCTCAGTCAGGCTCAACTTGCAGGGTCTCTGAACTTTGATCAACGCTCCCAGCGGAAATGTCGCCGCGGCCGTGCTTTTTCATCGCGGGCCGCGATCACTGATGTCTCCAAAACACCTTCTCTGAACCTCACTTTCGCGGACCGCGTAATTGTGGCTGCTTCAGCGGTGGACTTTATGCAGCCGCGCTTTTCCATTACGGTCAGCGCTTCAGTCCCGGCTTTGAATTTGTGCAATTTTAACTCCTTCATGGGTTGATTTTGGCTTTCTTGCCTCATTTTGACCAAACCCTGTAGACAAGCACATTAAGTCAGTTTTCGGGAATACTTTTACACATTTTTTATTCAAAACCTAAGCAAAAGAGAACATAAGATAGGCTAAAATCCATAGTTATCAAGCTTCTGATCCGGTTCCATTGACGGTGTACATGCCTTCTCACGATGAAAGAGTGGCCATTGCTGCAGAAGACGAGAGCTTCCCCACTGTGGATGAAATAGTTCCACGCTCGGGGAGCCACGTCGGACTTCTCGAAGCGGCTTGAAGATGATCCTGAGCTTATTATCTCAGAGATGGATGCGGCGGCCCTTGTTGAATTTAGGGCCAAATGGCGAATCCCAGACCATATCGACCTTATCCCGGCTGGTGACGATGCGGTACAAATTCATTGCACTGGATATTGTGCATTCTACGCGTATCCATTCGTCGTTGGCTGTTCGCTTCCTCTTCCTTCTTTGGCGGAAGACTTCTGCCGCTATTATGGTGTCTGTCCGGCCCAGCTCTCCCCATATATCTATAAGTTTTTTCTTATGTTGATTAAATACGCGGAGCTAGCCAACCGCGGGATCTCCCTCCGTCATCTACTTCACCTCTTTGCCCCAAGTTTCATAGGGGTACGATGATACAACTTCGCCACCGTGGGACCAAGGGATTGGTGGTGAAGATGGATGATAAGAAAAATCTTCGTTTTTGGGTTAATTTCTTCTACGTTAGGACAGAGCACATGGTATCGAACCCCAATGGATTTCCCGAGGAGTGAAACTTTGCTCCTAAGTGTTTTTGCCAACTAGCTGCTTGTTGTTTCTCTTTAGTGACTTAATTGTTCTCCCCCCCCCCTTTTTCATATGCAGCCGTGAAGGATCCTCCTTCGTTGGTTGCCGACATTCGCGACTGGGTGAGCTAAATTTTGGCTCAC
The DNA here is from genome assembly GCF_001879085.1 of Nicotiana attenuata. NCBI lineage: Eukaryota > Viridiplantae > Streptophyta > Magnoliopsida > Solanales > Solanaceae > Nicotiana > Nicotiana attenuata. The sequence goes on along the minus strand of NC_031996.1, from coordinate 30,036,445 downwards.
ACGGTGGGGATCCATGAGTGGTTGCAGTTTAATGAGAAGTTTGGGTGCAAACCTTCTCCGACCGGTGAGTCAACTCGCTTTGATCTTAAGTTGCTTCGACCTTCATATCGTCTTCTTTTTTACTCAAGTCTCTTTTTTCTTTTTTCTTTTTTCTTTTTCTTTTTTTTTTGTTGATAGGTCGAAGAGCTCTGCGGAGGGTAAGGGCTCCTATTCTCGCTTTTTGTCAGTTGGGTGCCTCGACTGGGTCTCTGCTCGTTGCGACTGTAGGTGAGTACGTTCAGCTTTCTATTTCTTCTCGGACCCCAACCCCGCGTAGGCCTAGCCATCGGGCGGCTGCCCCATTAGTGGAGACTCCGACTTCTCCAATCTTACATTTAGTGGACGAGTCATCGTAGGGCGATGAAGGGGCGGTTCCGCTAAAAAGGCGTAGAATATTGGTTGGTGATGAGGCGATAGAGAATGAAGAGCCAACAGAGGGCATTCCTGAGCGGGCCACGGTCGCATCGGAGAGCGGCGTGGCTTTGGACGCATAGATTGTGCCCCTTTCAAATATGGAGAGTGCTTCCTAGCTAGGGATTGCCGTAGAAGGAGGAGGACGATAAGAGGTAGCTGAGGTCATTCCGAGGAGTGATCCGTCAACATTAAAGCAGGTTGACGTACCTTGGTCTGCCGAAGAGAGGGGGAAAAATGTAACCGTAGAAGGTGACGAGTCTGGTTCCGACATTAACCCCGAAGAGATACGAATGTTCGATGAAGGGTTGACTCAGGTAGAGTTGAGGACGGAGGGATCCTCGTGCTATCGTCATTCCTTTGGACTGCAACTTGTTGACGAACACAGAGAGTGTAGTTCCTTCTTTGCTTCCTCTTTGCATTAGCGCCGAGAACAGTACCTTACAGACATTCAAGGATGCCGATCTATCGTTAGGATATCAAATGGCTTTGAGGGTAAGTTTTTGATTTTTCAAGTGTTGGAACCCTTTTTCTCCTGTCCTTTTTCAGTGTTTGTTTTGCTGACTACTTTTTGCTTTTTTGCCTGTTCATCAGACCCTCATTTTGGAGATTGAGTGCGCTCTCCGAGAGGAGAAAAATAGCGCTTTGTTCAAAAGGATGGAGTCCAAGTATAAAGAGTACCGTGCCAAGCATCGTGAGTTGTGCCGCTGATTCCGTGCGAATGGTAACTTCCAATCTCTCAGGGACGACCTGAACGAGAAGGACGATGAGCTCGAGGGTCATTGGCAGATGTAGCGAGCTGGAGGGATCTCTTAGGGTCAAGTAAGACGAGCTCGAGGTGAGTAGGGGGATTGCGGCCGAATGTGTTGATCTTCAAACTCAAGTAGCATCCCTGCGGGCTGAGCTTGAGCAGAGCTCGATCAGGGCCAATGACCTGAGTGATGTGTTGGCTGAAAAAATAGCAGAGTTAGAGAGGGGCGAGGAGGCCAGGATGGCGGCTTTGGCGAAGGTGGCGGCTGTGGAGGAGGTCATCCGCATCCTTAGGTCTGAACGGGCGAGTGAAGCGGAAATGTTGATGAGCGAATTGGCGGGCTCGAGAGAGATGTTTCGAGCCTTAGTGATCAAGTTGTTGCTTTTGAGGCCGAGAAGGCGCGGATGTTGGCTCGACCATCCTCCTCTCATACTTCTGCTTTCCCCGATGTTCCGCAACACTTATACGAGATGTGGATCCACGCCGAGGCTTAGCTTGACATATATAAGAATTTGATGACGGCAGGGAAGGTTCCTGAGGCCGATTTCGAGGATGCCCGGGTCAAGGCGTGTGCATCTAGGATTGCCTACGGTTATGACCCAGCTACTCCGGGAACTGGCGACGGCGGGGAGGGGGAAGAATTGGATGAGCTTGAGAAGGATGCTTGGTATGAGGAGGAATATCCTCAAGGTGATGGTGGAGACGGCGTTGTTGGGCCGGACGGTGAAGCCGACGACGATGAAGGTGGAGACAGCGTGGAGTAGTACTCTGTACATAGTTTTTTTGTTTTCTCTTTTTTTTTTGTAGGCATCTTTCTGGACCTTTATAAGATACTTTTTTGGAATGGAATGATGATAACCCTTTGTTGTACGTTATTGGGTCTTTTATTTTCTTCGAATGTTTTTCTTCAAATGGTTGCTTTAGAAGAATTGCATCGGTATGTGCTATCTCGAACGTGGTCGAGTATATCTTTGATTGAATCTGGGTGAAGTCCCATGTTGTCGTGATTAACTCAAAAAAAGTTAACTTGTAAATCGAAATCAAGTAAGGTTGAGTATGAGGTGAATTCGAGTGTGGTCGAATATAATAATTTTTTTACTAGTTCGAACGAAGTCGATGTGCGACAATTCGAGCGAGGTTGAATGTTACTCGTAATTAATTCGAGCTAGGTCTAATGTGAGTTAATTCGAGCGAGGTCGAATGTTACTCGTAATTAATTCGAGCTAGGTCTAATGTGAGTTAATTCGAGCGAGGTCGAATGTGAGTTAATTCGAGCGAGGTCGAATGTGAGTTAATTCGAGCGAGGTCTAATGTGAGTGCATTGGTTGGTGCGGAGTTATCTTGGTAGAGACATGCAAATATCATGTGTTTTGTATGCTTTGCTTACATATATACATTGGAGAAGTTTTGTCACGCCCCCACCTCGGGAGGCGCGACCGGCGCTCAATCGAGTGAATCCCAACTGAGAAAGCCTTATTAATACTTTTCTACCCCAAGTCATTACGGTTAAGGGAACCACACTATCAATTATTTAGACAATAGTAAAATTTGAACATTTACATTGTTAAACCATTTTCATGCCACAATCCTTAAACCATGGTTAAGCTTTTAATATTTCATACAGTTATAGTTTAGAAGAGCTAGAGTACAAAGTTACAACATGGTTCATTGAACTATCCAATACCCGTACATAACCCACACAAACGTCTACGGATCCTCTAAGGATACAAAAGACAATAATGACAACACCAGCAACAAGGCCCCGGCTATACCTCAAAGGGGAATATCTACAACAAAAGATGTACAACATAACCCCTTGAAGGAGGAAGGGGCTCACCAAGACTTTGAGAGGAGGATGGTCCGGTAAACGTGATCGGCACTATCCGCTATGGAGCCACCTACATTCATTTAAAAAATGTAGCGCCCCCGGTAAAAAGGGCGTTAGTACCATGGAATAGTACTAGTATGTATAACTAAACACCATCCTATTAGAAAGAACAACCATACAAGAGTAAAGAGGAAATCGTAAAGACAACAAAGTTTCAAATAATCACCATGTCAACAATATAAGGAGGTTCACATGATTTTCACATAGTTTCTGAAATTTTAGATTGGAGCATCCCACACTGTTGCATCATTATCCACATTGCCACCGCTTCCTTGAGCGGAGTCCGATCACGGCCCGATCGGCTAAGCCGTCTCCCCGAGACGTTACCATTATTTCATTCACACTTTCCAATTTCAATCATCAATACATTACCACCACGTGTGTATAACATGGCGTCCGATCACGGTCCGATTGGCTAAGCCGTCTCCCCAAGACGTTACCATTTTCCGTTAATCATCTCACTCCAATCTTTGGTTACACATGTAGTAATTCATCGGCACTTGGGGCAACAATTACCACATTCCATAACTCACGTTTCACGTTATTCCCAATTTCAACATTTACTTTTCCACTTAAGACCATAGGCACATACAAAAGCAGTTTAGGTTATAAGCATAGAGAGGAATTTATCTAGTTCGGCATATCAATCACAATGCAACCTTGGCTTGACATTTAGGTATTTAGCACATAGCTCATGTTCAATTCACCACACATCCAAAATGGACCGCAAAAATGGTCCCAAAACCTGAACACACTGTCTGGGTATGCGACAGAAATGCGGTTCGCATACCTGTTCCGCGGTCGCATAATGCACCGCAGAACTGCCCCTCGCAAAATTCCAAGGGGATTATGCGATGACTATGCGGCCTGCATATTCATTATGCGATCGCATATGTGGCCGCATAGTTGACCTCAAAATTGACCAACACACTGCTTCACTCTGCGGCGACTATGTGGTCCGCATAGCTATTATGCGACCGCATTCTGGAGCGCAGAATCGCACGTATTTCTAACTTGGCACTACGAGCTCTCGGGTTTTGACTAAAAATTTTCACGGGGCCTTACAAGTTTACACGTTTTCCAGACCAGCATTCCAGTCCCAGTCTAATTTTTCAGGCTGACATTCCAGTCCCAGTCTATCTAGTCCCTTCATTGGGCGACCTGGAGAAGTATTGAGAGGTCAGGCAATGAACGTATTGGTCTGCACCTTAAACGTATTTTAACTTGAAACGTTCTCCTTGTCGCCTCGTTAAAAACCTTCTTGAGGAAACCCAATTGGGACAAAAATCAGGTGGGGGAAAAAGAGTACTGCTCGGAGAACATTTTTCCTTAGAAGTTGAAGTACTTGAGGTGAGTGATGTTCCAGTTGTTTGGCAGTAGTTTTCCTTCCATCGTTTCCAGTTGGAACGAACCTTTGCTTGCTACCGCCGTAATTGTGTATTGACCGTCCCAATTAGTCCCTAGCTTTCCTTCTCGTGGGTCCTTGCTCGCCTGTGTTTTGGCCTTGAGTAGTAGTCCCCTACTTTGAGCGGTTTGACCTTGGCTTTTTTGTTGTAGTATCGCTCTACCTGTTGTTTCTAAGCGACCATCCTTATGTAAGCAATGTCTTTTTGTTCCTCGACCTCATTGAGGTCTTGCCCCTTGCTTTCGTCGTTAGTCGGCCCGCTCTTGTGTGAGTACATCAGACTTGGCTCTCCGACCTCGATCCGTATTACTGCATCAGTCCCATAGACTAGCGAGTATGGTGTTTCTCCTATTCTCATTTTCGGCATTGTGTGGTATGCCCATAGCACTTCCGAAAGCAATTCCGGCCACAGCCCCCTTGGCGTTCTCGAGCTTCTTTTTCATGACGTTCAGTATTGACTTGTTTGAGGACTCCGCCTGACCGTTGCCCGCGGGATGGTATGGCGTGGAGAGTATTTTTTTGATGTGCCATTTTTCAAAGAACTCGGCTATCTTTTTCCTAGTAAATTGGGGCCCGTTGTCATAATTGATTTCTTTGGAATGCCGAAGCGACATATGATATTTCTCCATATGAATGCGATCATTTCTTGATCGCGTATTTGGGCGAATGCACCTGCTTCCACCCACTTCGAAAATAGTCAGTTAAAACTAAAAGAAATCGTACATTACCTCGTCCTGCTAGGAGGGGGCCGACGATGTCGATCCCCCATTTGATGAAAGGCCAAGGCGAGGTGACGGAGTGGAGGTGCTCGCATGCTTGATGGATCATGGGGGCGTATCTTTGGTATTGTTTGCATTTTTTCATGAAGTCGGCGGCTTCCTTTTTCATTGTGGGCTAGTATTGGCCTACTTGTATGAGGCATCTGACTAGGGCTCGGTTGCCGGTGTCAGCCCCTCAGTGGCCCTCGTGGACTTCTTCTAGGACGCGCCGTATCTGTTTTGGTCCCAAGCACTTTATTAGAGGGCTGCCATACGTCCTTTTGTATAGGTCGTTCTTGATGACGTTATACCTGGCTGCTTGCATTCGAAGTTTTTTGGCTTCTTTTTGTCATTTGGAAGCACGCCGTCTTGCAGGTATGCGACAATACGATTGCGCCAATCCCAAGTTAGGTTAATAGTGCATACCTCGATTTGGTCGAACGATGAGTGGAGGAGAGTAACCGCGTTCCCTTCTTCTGTTATGCTTTTAGTGCCACCGCCAGTTTGGCGAGACCGTCCGCTTCGATGTTCTGCGCTCGAGGTATTTGATCGAGCCGGCATTCATCGAACTCCGATAACAGTTTGCAGATTTTAGCCTGGTATTTCTGTAGCCTTCGTTCCTTGATTTGGAAAGTGCCTGTGACTTGATTGATGACGAGTTGCGAGTCGAATCGTAGGACTACTCGTCGTGCTCCGTACTTGAGTGCCAATTTTAATCCTGCAATCACGTCCTCATACTCGGCCTCATTGTTAGTCATATCAGGGCCCCGCATGGACTGGCAAATTATTTCGCCTGTTGGGACCTTGAGCACCAGTCCCAGTCTAGATACTGACGCATAAAGAGGCGTCATCAGTGTACAGAATCCATAGGTCATGTATTTTGGGGGAAGTACTGGCGGCTTCCCTTTCGACTTCGGCATTATTTTTGCACTGAAGTCAGTGACGAAGTCGGCAAGTACTTGTGACTTTATCGCTGTTCGCGGCTGATAGGTTATATCGTGCTTGCTCAGTTCTATGGCCCATTTGGCCAACCTACCCGACATCTCGGGTTTGTGCAGGATGTTCCTTAGAGGAAAGGTCGTGAACACTGAGATGGGGTGTCACTAGAAATATGGTCTAAGCTTTCGTGAAGCTACGACAAAGGCTAGGGCTAGCTTCTCAGTGTGGGGGTACCTCGTTTCAGTGTCGACCAAAGTTTTCCTAATATAGTAGATTGGAGACTGCGTACCTTTATTTTCTCGGACTAGGACTGCACTTACCGCCACATCGGACATGGCCAGGTAGATGAGGACATGTTCTCCGAGCTCGACCTTAGCAAGTAGCGGGGGTGATGACAGGTATGCCTTCAGTTCTTTTAAGGCATCGACGCACTCAGAATTCCATTGGAGTCCGTTGTCCTTTTGAGTACACCGAAAAATTTGTGGCACCTATCAGAGGACCGTGAGATGAATCTTGACAAGGAAGCTATACGACCGGTCAGCTTCTGTACCTGCTTCTTGCTGGTCAAGTTCTCTGGTATTCCCTCTATAGCCTTGATTTGGTCGGGGTTGACCTCGATGCCTCATTGTGATACTAAGAAACCGAGGAACTTTCCCGAGGTTACACCGAAGGCGTATTTCTCGGGGTTCAATTTCATGTTGTACCTCCTGAGTATGTCGAAGGCCTCCCTCAAGTGGTCGATGAGGTCTTCCTTTCTTTTCGACTTGACTAACATGTCATCTATATATACTTCTATGGTTTTTCCGAGTTGATCTTTGAACATTTTGGTCACCAGTCTCTGATATGTCGCCCCTGCATTTTTTTACCAGAACGGCATAACCCTGTAGCAGTACGTCCCCTGGTGGGTGATGAAAGTAGTTTATTCCTGGTCTTCGTCCTCTATGAGGATCTGGTTATAACCTGAATAGGCGTCTAGGAAACTTAATAGCTCTTGCACGGCCGTTGCATCGATGAGATGGTCAATATGGGGAAGTGGGAATGAGTCTTTCGGGCATGCTTTGTTCAGATCTGTGAAGTCTATGCACATCCGCCATTTCCCGTTTTTCTTTTTTATGATGACCACATTGGCGACCTATTGGGGATATTTTGACTCTCTGATAGAGCCGTTCTCAAGCAATTTTTCCACCTCTTCGCGAACAACATCATTTATCGCGGTATTGAATTTTCTTCTAACTTGCCGCACCGGGGGGTGGAATGGGTCGACATTCAATTTATGTGTTGCTATCTCCTTTGTAATGCCCGGCATGTCTGCATGGGAAAAAGCAAATAGGTCTACATTATCTTTTAGGAACTTGCGGAATTTACCTGGTTTTTGGAGCTTGTGGCCGATGAAATCTTTCTTGCTGTGGTCGTTATCATCGAGTTGGACGGGGTCGAGATCCTCTACGGTTGACCCTGTGGCTTCTATGATTTTGGGGTCTCTGATAACGTCTTTCCCTTCATTACCATCTGACCCCGACTTCGTTAATTTCTATGCCTCCTCGGCTTTGGCCTTTAATTGTTGGGTGTATGTGCAGTCTTGGCCGATGCGGTAGCAGTCTCGGGCAGTGCGTTGCTCTCCTCAGATGCTGAATACTCCCCAGGGGGTGGGAAATTTGATGACTTGATATAAGCTGGTGGGGACGGCTTTCATGGTATATATCGAAGGTCGACCTATGATGAGAGTTGTACGCCTTATCCATGATGTGGAATGCGGTATCCAAAGTGACTCCGCCGGCCATGACGGGCAGTGTGATTTCTCCGAATATCTGCTCAACTGCATTATTAAAACCCGTCAGTGTGATGCAGCGTGGCACTATCCTATCCCCGAGCTTCATTTGTGCGAGAACTCGAGGGTGGATGATGCACGCGCCGCTCCCATCATCAACCATAATACATTTTACATCGATATCTAAGATGCGTAAAGTAATGACAAGGGCGTCATAGTGAGGAAAAACCAAACCGTGGGTATCCGACTTATCGAAGATGATACTTTCTTCGAGTTCGTCATACCGTTCATGAGTGATTAACCGTTTGAGTTTATGGTTGGTGGTGAAATTCATGCTGATGATTGATGCGTCGTCGCCCCCTCCGATGATCATTTGAATGGTTCGAGCTGGGGAAGATGGTTTGGGCGGTCCCTGGTGATGTTCACGTCCTCAGGCGAAGTTGGCTCTTCCCCGGTCACTCATCAGCTCTTTCAAGTGCCCTTGGTGAAGCATGTTCACGACCTCCTGTCTTAGGGCGATACAGTCCTCGATTTCGTGACCCCGCTCTTGGTGGAATTCGCAGAGGGAATTTTACTTTCTGGTGCTCGGTCGGATCTCATCTTCTGCGGCCGATTCACTTTTGGGCCGAGCTTCTCCAGTGCGTAGACTATTTTTGATGGGGAAACACAGAAATTGTGAGCATATAATAAAGGGGGCATACCTCTCTTACTTCGGTGGGTTCCCGTTCGTGGCCTGGATGGGCCTTCGTTGTGGCATGGAGGCGGTATGAAGGCGCCTCTGATGTAAGGCTGATGTCTTTCTCGATTAGGTCGGGGTTCCACTAGATCCCTCCTGTTGTCACTTCTCCGGTACTTCCTGGACTACATTTGGACTGAGGTCAACCGTTGGGTAGGTCCGTTGAGGTTGTCCTCGTCAGCTCTTACCTCGGCACAGTAGGCATTGTGTATCTCGTCCCACGTGGTTGGAGGGTATTTCATGAGTCGGCTTAGCAATTTTCTGGTCACCTTTGAACCACTCCTGTTTAGCCCATTTTGAAAAGCGGCTACCGCCATCCCCTCCGATACATTTGGAAGAGTCATTCTTACAGGTTGAATCGGCTAAGGATGTCCCTGAGTCCTTTGTTATGCGATTGCTTAATGGCGAATATGTCGTTCACCCTCGCCTCTGCTTTCTTAGCCCCGACATGGGCGGTAACGAACTTGTCTGCCATTTTCTCAAATGTTTCCCACGGTTAACTGTGAGTATCAAGTCAGTGCTCCCCCGGTTAGGGTTTCGCCAAATGTTTTCAGCAATATGGATGACACTTGTTCTTTGGCGAGGTCATTGCCTTTCACTGCAATGACATAGTGGTTCACATGATCCTCAGGGTCCGTCGTGCCGTCGTATACTTTTAAGTACGGCGGCATTTTGAAGGTTTTAGGTATGGCGTGTGGTGCAGCCTCGTCACTGTATCGTTGTTCCACGAATTGGTCGGCATCCCGTTTCACCAAAAGTTTTGGGGCACCCGGTATTTTGTCTACCTTTTCTTGGTGCTCTTTCATTTGGCTGCGGAGCATTTTGTTCTCGTTCTCCATCTCCTCCATCTTCCTCAAAATGGCTGTAAGGGTGTCGTTACCTACATCACTAGCATTGTGAGTAATACCTGTTATAGGGGGCGTGCTGCTCGTCAGCTACTGATGCAACGCAGACCCTTGCCTCTTCTCTGTTCGGCCTTTGTGCGGGCTTGTCGAGGAAGCTGGTTAGCGTGTTTGTCAACCACGCCTCGAGTAGCTTTTTCACTGTCGGTGGTGACTCTTTGTTGAGGCCCCTTTACCGTGTGAGGCCGTGATGCTACCGTGAGGTGGGGGCGAGCTGTTTCGCCTGGGAGAGGTGTCTGGTGTTACATTTTCGCCCTCTGTCTCATTCACCTCGTTGATGGTGTGAAGGAGGTTGGTGGTGAGGTTGGCTATCGCTTTCCTCTTTTCCTCTCCGTTGCCTGTCATGTTAGATTTGTGTACACAAGGAAGTATATGGTTTTGCGTTGTTTTTTTTTTCAATTCTAGAAGAAACTAAATTTTAACTAGAAAATTCCCCACAGACGGCGCCAAATTGTTTGACCAAAAAGTATAAGACCTTTAAACTAATTAGATAGGAAGACAATGGGTAAATTCTAGTTAAGGGTAATAATTTCTAGATCTGAAATATGTTCATGCTGGTAACATGTGGTTGCTTTAATCAGATTTAATGCGACATACATTAAATGACACTGTCATGAATGGCAGGAGAATAATAATGAGCAATAAATATATTAAATGACATTAAATGTAAATAGATAGAAGGATTCACCCAATATTGAATGAGGTGGATGATTCCTTCCTTTGACAATAATGTAAGACAAATGAATATGGGAATATAGGAAGCTTTCTCGGATCTGATGCGAGAAATATGGAATAGACAATAAATCGAATCTCTTTTGAAAGGCAGTATCTGTATTTTACTTGAGAGTCAACTTTTCAAGAGAGCTCTTATCATATAGAATATTAAATGCCCCTTTTCTTCTCTCTACCTTCTATTTATATGGGACATACCCCTTACCTAATCTAAAGTACATGTGCAGAGAATATCAAATAGAATATTCTCCTAAAATATCTTATTTACAAAACTAGCCGTTATTACTGGCCTGAGTACCCTACCTCGCGATTAATCAGCTCGCCAGTTGGTTTCTTCATTCTTGTGTACGACCTTGGACTAATCGCCTCTTAATACTAACCTTGTGCCAAATTCCCTTAGTCAGATTTGACCCGTACAATATTGAGTCCACACCATTGTTAAAGAGGAATACTCAGTAGATGCGTGATATTCACGTCACGAATCAATTTTAATTTCTGAATTCGCTAAGGGAGGTCGACTACACTAAAGCCTTTGAATTGTGATGGTCCTATTTTACGTCCACAAAATCATAATTTGTCGTGTTTGTAGTAATCCATCTAAATTATGAACCCAATGCAGGTCCACACGTTGACGGCATAATTCTTGGTAGTGAAAGCTGCCAATTATTGTGTTTTAAGTTAAATAATAAGGATAATCATATTAATTGATAATTAATGCTAGGGTCTCCTATATAATTGGCTAGGTCCTAGATTAGTTCAACAAGTCTTCGCACAATAACATAAACAATGGGATATGGTCCTATGGACCAATAAAGCAACGACTGTTAATGAAAAATTATGGATAAAGCGTTTAATTTAAAAAGAGTTAGGTAGCATCACCAACTATTTGTGCCATTATTTGTCATTAACGCATCACTTTCAAGATTATGTACCTTAAGTTGTCAATTGTTTGCAATTCCACACTGGTAACCCACCACTGTTATCACTATATTGGTATGGCATATGGCAATATAATACTGTATGTGGTTTGATATTAAATATATTTTACACAATACTATATAAATGGTACTGCTCTAATATCTGAGTCAATTTGCACGTACCTTAACTATTTTATTACTATATGCTATCTCAGTACAAGTATTTTGATAACTCTATTCATCAAATTTAGCTAACAACAATAACTAACCAACTGTAATCCCTCAAAGTAGGGTCTGCGAGCGTACAGTGTACGCAAACCTTATCCGTACCCTGTGAGGTAGGGAGATGGTTTTCGATAGACCCAGCTCAAGGAAAACAAATGAAAAAGAAGCATAAACAACAAACAGTAACAATATCAAGATAAGAAATAACAAGACTAATACAAAAATAAGAGTCTACAAATAGCAAGATAAGAAACAACAACAAGATAAGATGATAGAATAGTCGAAGCGGAAAAAACAACATATAATAACAAAAAAATTGAGGATAAGAAGATACAAAAATATAAGACTAATACTAATGCAAACCAATTTGAAAAGGAGACACGCACGTCTTCCGACTAACCTTATACCCTAATTCTCAACCTCCACTCTCTTAAAAACTTAAGTCATATTAAAGATATGACATCATTTTTGTTCATTGAAGTTAGGCCACATCCTCTGATATTATAATGCTGCTATCATCTATAGGAGTATCTGCTATCGAATTTTAGTTACTCTTGTAATATAGTAAAAATAGATGACGACAATTTAAAGAAAGTAGGGAGTAGGAGGATGTGGACAAAACTTGAGTTCTTGTTCAAATTCATAATGCAATATTATAGGTATGGCAATCATGAGTCATAATCAAAATACTTCACCACCTAACCCTAGTTTTATCTTTCCATTAGTCACCCCATACCCTATCTCGCTGCAAGTAGAAAGTCTTATGACTTTTAGATACTGTTTGTCCTTATCAAGCATGTCATATTTCTAGCTTTGATGTGATCTGAAGTGATAGAAATATCGGTTTCACGCACACATCAATCACAACTTTCACATAATTGAATGTCCTTTTTTTGTCTCAAAACAGGATAATGCTTAGGTCGGTTATACTTTGAAAACTTTTGTATATCAATCTTTTGTTCTTCAGCAATTCATATCAATTAACAACAACAAATAACGAACACAGTGTATTCCCACGATATAGAGTCTGTATGTGGTCGAATTTGACCGACCACGTCCCTAAGCCAACACGATCGACCGAATATATGTGAGTCCGGATAGAAGGACGACTTAGGAATAATAAGAGGGACGACTTCATGATCACTTCGGCCCCTCTATAGCATGTACTTTATTTCTGTCTTTTAATATTTAAGTAAGGATCCTCTATTATATAAAGGGGGGTCCGAGCCTTGTAAGGGGGGATTCATTATTGGAAATACAATCTCTCTCTCTCTTATCTCTCGAAGATTATCACTTCTCTCTCTCTCCGATTTTGTATTATTGTTATCTGAACCAATTGCCAAGATCATCCTAGGGTTTATTATCTTCGATTACGATTTACCCATTCATCTATATTGATTGATTTGCTTAAAAAGTGTTAAACAACTTTTGAGTCAAACAATTTGGCGCCGTCTGTGGGGATTTCGGTGGTCGAAATGATAGTTCACATCTAGGATATCAAGAACAACAATCACTGTTCTTCAAACCTCATAGAAACTAACAAATGGCAGATAAAGAATCAAGGTTGAAGATGATAGCAGATGTCTCAACCAACCTCATAGGCCCACTCAACGAAGCCGGGAGAGAAAATACCGCGAATGTAACACCAAGTAGTGGACCGGGGGGGGGGGGAGATCTCACCCTCTTCACTCGAAGATCTAACGATTTTGCATGAAAGAGGGACTTCTACATCTGCAGCAAAGGAAACGCCCCCAGTAGTAAAAAAGCTACTAGAGGAATGGTTGACGAACACTCTAAGCAGCATGCTCGAATACCACCTCAGGGAAATATCAAAGATTCGTCAATGGCAGAAATCGCCGCTGCCGCCGGTGAGCCCAGTGTTGTACAAACAAGTAACGGCCACACCGATACCAATACAAGCAATGATGCGCTCGCAACCATCCTTAAGAAAATGGAAGAAATGGAGAACGAGAATAAAGCGTTTCGTGATCAAATGAAGGAGCCCCAGGAAAGGGTAGACAAGATACCTGGTGCCCCTAAGCTACTGCCAAAACGCGATGTGGGAAGGTTCGTCGAGCAACCGTATGGTGAGGATGCCGCTCCTCACCCAATCCCTAAAACCTTCAAGATGCCACCGTACTTGAAGATATACGATGGGACCATGGATTCGGAAGACCATCTGATCCATTATGTGACCGCCGTAAAAGGCAATGACCTATCGAAAGAACAGGTGCCATCCGTGTTGCTGAAAAAGTTTGGTGAAACTTTGACAGGAGGAGCGCTAACATGGTACTCTCAACTGCCAGCCAGATCGATATCCACGTTCGAAGAGATGGCGGACAAGTTCGCCACCGCTCATGCAGGAGCAAAGAAGGCCGAAGCTAGGGTCGACGATATCTTCGCCATCACGCAAACAACGGGTGAAGGACTCAGGGACTTCCTGACCCGATTCAACAGGGTAAGAATGGGACTGCCAAACGTATCAGAAGGAATGGCGGTCGCAGCTTTCCAAAACGGGTTAAACAGAGACGGATTAAAAGCAACCTAGAAGCTGCTCAACCGACTCATGAAGTATCCCCCCACCACGTGGGAAAAGATTCATAATGCCTATTGCGCCGAAGTGAGAGCGGATGAAGAGGATCTTAACGGTCCAACCCAACAACTAACGTCAGTACAATCAGAGGTAAGGAGGGATCGACGCAACAACGGGCGACGGGAACCACTCCCACGCTTCAATAGAGAAAGGCATCAGCCTTACGTCAGAACTCCCAATCCGCCTCCTCCAAGACATCCAGATGCCGTGCAGCGACATGCCGCCCCGCTTCGGAATGAAAGAGGTATGCCCCCATTATTATCCGCTCATAACTTTTGTGTCTCCCCTTCAGAAATAGTGTACGCACTGGAGAAGCTAGGCACGAAGGTGCAGTGGCCACAAAAAATGAAATCAGATCCTAGTGCAAGGAGGTCGAACGTCCTATGCGAATTCCATCAGGAAAGAGGACACAAGACCGAAGATTGCATAGGTCTACGACAGGAGGTGGTCAGAATGCTGAACCAGGGATACCTGAAGGAGCTGCTCAGCGATAAAGGAAGGGCTAATTTCGCCAGAGGACGCGACCAATCCCAAGGACCACCAAAACCATCTTCTCCAGCACGCACCATACAGATGATCGTCGGTGGCGGCGACGACTCGGCAATCAACCATGTAAAGTTCACCACCACACACAAGTTAAAGCGCACGATCGCTCACGAACGGTATGATGACTTCGAAGACAGTATCACCTTCGATAAGTCTGATGCCGACGATTTGTCTTTCCCTCATTATGATGCTTTAGTTATAACTTTACGCATTGCTGATACTGATGTGAAAAGAATCATGGTAGACGACGGAAGCGGCGCGTGTATTATCCACCCAAGAGTCCTCATGAGAATGAGGCTCGAAGATAAGATAATACCGCGTTGCATAACACTAACGGGTTTTAACAATGGAGTAGAGCGAACCTCCGGAGAGATATCACTGCCAGTCTTGGCGGGAGGAGTCACGCTGGAAACCACATTCTACATCATGAATCAGGAAACGACCTACAATGTCATCATAGGGCATCCATGGATACACGTCATGCGAGCCATCCCCTCGACTTTTTATCAAGTAATCAAATTTCCCACCCCATGGGGAATATTCAGCATTCGAGGTGAGCCACGTACCGCCCAGGAATGTTACCGAATTGCCCAAGACTGCACACATACCAAACAGCTGAAGGGAGCAAGCGCGGAAGCATAGAAATCAGCCATGTCGGGAACCAAAATCAACCCGACGACAGAGGTCATAAGGGACCCAGATGTCGTAGAAGCTTGCAAAGCGACAGTCGAGAACCTCGACCCGGTCCAGCTGGACGGTACCGACAGTTCAAAGAAAACCTACATCGGGCACAACCTCTCCGACCCAGGTAAGACCATGAATTCTTAACTAACCATGCAGATTTATTTGCCTTCTCTCATTCAGATATGACGGGGATAACAAAAGACATCACAACTTACAAGCTGAACGTGGACCCACTTTATCCGCCCGTACGGCAGATAAGGAGGAAATTCAATGCCGCGATCAACGAGGCAGTCAGTGAAGAGGTAGATAAACTACTAGCCAATGGTTCCATTAGATAATCGAAATACCCCCAATGGGTCGCCAACGTGGTCATGGTTAAAAAGAAAAGCGGGAAATGGAGAATGTGCATAGACTTCACCAACCTGAACAAGGCATGCCCAAAGGACTCCTTCCCATTGCCCCATATCGACCAGCTGATCGATGCAACATCAGGGCATGAACTGCTAAGTTTCTTGGACGCCTACTCTGGCTATAACCAAATCCTAATGGCCGAAGAGGACCAAGAAAAGATAACTTTCATCACCCATCAAGGGACGTACTGCTATAAAGTGATGCCCTTCGGACTGAAAAACGCGGGTGCAACGTACCAAAGGTTGGTCACCAAGATGTTCAAGGAACAGCTTGGTAAGACAATGGAGGTTTATATCGACGACATGTTAGTAAAATCGGTAAAGAAGGAGGACCATATTGACCATTTAAAGCAAGCCTTCGAGATACTGAGGCAGTATGGGATGAAGTTGAACCCAGAAAAATGCGCCTTCGGCGTGGCCATGGGAAAATTTCTAGGCTTTCTCGTATCACAACGAGGCATCTAAGTCAACCCGGACCAGATCAAGGACATAGACACAATACCCGAGGTTCTGAGCAGCAAGAAGCAGGTACAGAAACTAACAGGGCGAATAGCCGCCTTATCAAGGTTCATCTCGCGGTCCTCGGACAGATGCCACAAATTCTTCAGTGTGCTGAGGAAAGATCATGGGCTACAATGGAACGAGGAATGCATCGAGGCCCTAAGGAAATTGAAGGCATATCTATCTTCGCCGCCACTGCTCGTCAAAGCAGACCCAGGCGAGTGCCTACTTATGTATCTGGCAGTGTCCGAAGTCGCTGTCAGCACCGTCTTGGTCCGCAAAAATAAAGGTACGCAATATTATTATATCAGCAAAACGTTAGTAGATGCCGAGACGAGGTACCCACACCTTGAAAAACTAGCTCTGGCGCTGTTCGTAGCTTCACGAAAGCTCAGACCTTATTTTCAATGCCATCCCATAAAGGTAACAACAACCTTCCCCCTAAGAGGCATCCTACACAAACCCGAACTCTCGGGTAGGCTCGCCAAATGGGCCATAAAGCTTAGCGAGCATGACATAACCTACCACCCAAGAACCGCCATCAAGTCGCAGGTACTCGCCGACTTTGTTGCCGACTTCAGTGCAGGGATATTTCCAGAGGTGGAACAAGAGGCCCTCCGCGCCTCTGCTCACATCGACCTCTGGACCCTCTACACTGACGGCGCTGCGAATGCCTCGGGATCGGCTGGGATTCGTCCTCGAAGTCCCCACGGGCAAAATAATTCGCCAGTCCATACGATGCCCCGAGTTTACTAACACCGAGGCCGAGTATGAGGCTGTGATTGCAGGCATGAAACTAGCCATCAAATACGGGGCCAGTCGACTCATCCTCCACTGCGACTCTCAACTCGTCGTAAATCAAGTCATCGGGACTTACCAAATCAAATAGCAAAGGCTACAAAAATATCAGTCAGAAATCCGCAAGCTGATGCCTGAGTTCGACGAATGTCGCTTCGAGCAAATCCCCAGGGCACAAAACGTCGAGGCAGATAGCCTAGCTAAACTAGCCTCAGCCACCAAAAATATCAACAAAGAAAATATGGTCACTCTCCTCCATTCGGCCGTCGACCACGTCGAGGTATTCTCTTTAAACTTGACTTGGGACTGGCGCAACCAGTTTGTATCCTACCTGCAGGACGGAACACTACCACGCGATAAAAAAGAAGCCAAGAAACTCCGGGTGCAAGCTGCCCGGTACAGCCTGATAAATCACGATCTCTACAAGAGAACGTTTGGTGGTCCCCTTGCTAAGTGCCTCGGGCCACATCAAACGAGGCAAGTACTATAAAAGGTGCACGAGGGACATTGTGGCGCCCATACAGGGAACCGCGCCCTTGTCCGATGCCTCATCCACGCCGGTTATTACTGGCCTACCATGAAAAAAGAGGCAGCAGATTATGTTCGAAGATGCGAGCAATGCCAAAAGTACTCCCCCATGATACACCAGGCGAGGGAACTCCTCCATTCAGTCACCTCGCCATGGCCCTTCATAAAGTGGGGAATGGATATAATCGGCCCCCTATCGGCAGGACGAGGAAAGGTACACTTTCTTTTAGTTTTGACTTACTATTTTTCTAAATGGGTGGAAGCAGGTGCGTACACACAAATACGCGAGCAAGAGGTCATCGCCTTTGTATGGAAAAATATCATATGCCGTTTCGGCATCTCCAAAGAAATCAGCTGTGACAATGGGCCCTAGTTCATCGGTAGAAAAACAACTGAATTCTCCGAGAAATGGCACATCAAGCGGATACTCTCCACTCCGTATCATCCCGCCGCCAACGGCCAAGCCGAGTCTTCCAACAAAACAATATCGAACATATTGAAAAAGAAGCTCGAAGAAGCTAAAGGGCTATGGCCCGAATTACTACCTGAAGTATTATGGGCATACCGGACTACGCCCAAATCCAGCACGGGAGAAACACCGTACTCACTGGTCTACGGGACCGATGCAGTCATAACCGTCGAGATAGGAGAACCAAGCCTGAGATATTCCCATACCAGCGGAGCAGACAACGACGAAAGCAGGTTACAAGATCTAGACGAAGCCGAAGAACGAAGAGACATGGCCCATATAAGAATGACAACCCAAAAACAGCAGGCAGAAAGATATTACAACAAGAAAGCCAAAGTAAGATCGCTCAAAGTTGACGACTACGTCCTCAAAGCCAAAACACTGGCATCGAAAGACCCGAATGAAGGAAAATTGGGGACCAACTGGGACGGACCATACAAAATCATAGCAGCGGCGAACAAAGGAGCGTTCCAACTAGAAACGATGGAGGGAAAACCGCTCCAAAACAATTGGAACGTCGCCCACCTCAAATACTTCCACTTCTGAAAGGCATCTCCTACGTCGTACTCTTTTTCCCTGACCCGAGTTTTGTCCCAATTGGGTTTTCTCGGGGAGGTTTTTAACGAGGCAGAAAAGGGGATACCCGGTGGAACAGGAGTGCAGGTTCACCATATCGGCCAGTCTACACGGTCCACAGGCCAAAATAGTGAAGGGACTACACTAGTTCTTCTCCATTGTATGTACAGATGTCTCCATTGAATGAACAGAAATCTCCATTGAATGAACAGAAATCTCCATTGAATGAACAAAAATCTCCATTACACGAACAAGGGTTAATCTCCATTACACGAACAAGAGCTAATCCCCATTCCACGACGGATACTACTTCGACGACAGTCGAAGCAACATCCTAATGGCCAAGGCCATCGACATCGGTTCGACCTCGCTCGAACCACGACGGATACTACTTCGACGACAGTCGAAGCAATATCCTAATGGCCAAGGCCATCGACATCGGTTCGACCTCGCTCGAACTACGAAGACGACAGTCGAAGAAACATCCTGATGGCCAAGGCCATCGACATCGGTTCAACCTCGCTCGAACCACGACGGATACTACTTCGACGACAGTCGAAGCAACATCCTAATGGCCAAGGCCATCGACATTGGTTCGACCTCGCTCGAACCACGACGGATACTACTTCGACGACAGTCGAAGCAACATCCTAATGGCCAAGGCCATCGACATCGGTTCGACCTCACTCGAACCACGACGGATACTACTTCGACGACAGTCGAAGCAACATCCTAATGGCCAAGGCCATCGACATCGGTTCGACCTCGCTCGAACCACGACGGATACTACTTCGACGACAGTCGAAGCAACATCCTGATGGCCAAGGCCATCGACATCGGTTCGACCTCGCTCGAACCACGACGGATACTACTTCGACGATAGTCGAAGCAACATCCTAATGGCCAAGGCCATCGACATCGGTTCGACCTCGCTCGAACCATGGCACGACCCTTTGACGAACGACAAGAACAACCTCTACGGAGGCTAAGCAGTACAAAAGAAAACCCAAGAAAGGGAAGGCACCAAATGGACGAAGCAGCAAAAATAAAATTTATATTACAACAAAAATATATTTACATTCGCCCCCGCGGACGAGCTCCAATACACTATACAAGCCAAAAATATACATTGTACAAGTTTATAACTGCCCGTCACCCCCTGGGAGGTAAACGTCATTGTACCAGGAACTGGAGTCGAGCCGGTTGACATCTTCAGAAGCAGGCCCCTCCCCATCGGGAGAGTCGGGGTAATAACCACAAGCCTCACGAGCAGCGCGAGCCTCGTCTCGCCGTGCCTGAACTTCCTCCTCCGTCGCCCGGCCCGCGGCATGAAGCTCTCTATACACGTCGAGCTTAGCCTCCGCAAAAATCCATATTTCATGCGCACTACGACGCGTACTCCGACCAGGCGAGGGACGAGATGAGGAAAGCTGAGAAAGTCCATTGTTCTCCGCTATCCTGGCGACGAGCTCGGCGGTCAGATCCGCCACCCTCCGCTGCAGGTCGACGTTCTCCGCCGCCACCCCACGGCTCAGCTCAAGCTCGTCATCTTTCATCCTGAGAAGCTCCTCCAACTCGCTGTTACGGGCCACGGCCTTCATCAGCTCGCTATCCGCCTCCTCCAGCTCAGCTCCCCTGCGTTCCAACTGGGACTGCCCCCGTTCAACCACCGCTCGGTGCTTAGAGCGATACTTTCGATACTTTTTTAGCATCTTTTTGTAGAGGGCCGTCCGTTTTTGCTCACGGCGTCCCCTCTCCACCTCCAAAACAAGGGTCTAAAAAGAAAAGAAGAAATAAGCACGCCTCAAGTCAGTCTTACAATACGCAGAAGGGAGAAAGGAAACAAGGATTACCTGCAAAGCCATGCCGGAAACCCTTCGTGGTAGCTCCGCATCCTCCACAGTACTGAGCGTCTTGCTCTCGGAGGCGGCGTACAGTAGGGTAAGGGCCGAAACAGCCTGCTCGCTATTCAACAGCAAGTTGTAAGCCGCCGGAATCGTAATACGACGGTCGGACCCATCCGTCGTCATCTCCACGTGGGTAAGGCCACCCACAAACTCGTCAACATCCTCCTGAGCGATGTCAGAGTCCGATTTCTCCGCTTCCTCGCCAGGTCCTTCGATGTTGGTCGATGACCCTCCCTCAACGGCACACGCGGAACTAGCACCGGGAACGACACTCCTCTGTTGAGCCGACCTCCCAGATAGAATGGCGTCGGCCATGAATGGTCTGTGCGTCGGCCGAGGCACCTCACTTCCTTCGGCTTCGGAGGCCACCCCCTTGCCCTTCTCGAGCCTCCTCCGTTTTCTTTCTAACGATTCCTCGCCATCGGAGGGTTCATCCAAGGGTTGCAGAGCCGGCGCCAGCGATGCCGACTCCCACATAACCATGGTCGTAGATGTAGCCCCCTGTAAAGCAGCTGGAGGGAGATCCTCTCGGACAGACTCGATCAGTATATCATGAGCGTCCGAGGCAACGTCGGATCGCTTGAGAGCGGGGACTGGCGCCCTCTTCCTAGAAGCGCCTCGACCTATCGCCATAAAAATAAGTGAGCAGGGTTGCAGAATTTACAAAACAAAAATCGGAAATCTACCTGAAGAGACTTTGGGGCCATAACGCTGCATGAAGGCAGGCCAAGTGCGGGTCTCTTCCGCGTAGGGAAGCAAGCCAACAACCCATCTCCTAAGGTTGGCAACAGGCCGGGGCGGATGAGCCATAGCTGCAATGCAAAGGTTAGAATTGCGACAGTCACGGGTAGCACGGAATTTGACAAACTGCAAATACTTACGTTTCGAGTTCCACCTCTCTGGGAATTCGGCAGGATTAGAGACCACGTGGTCGGTCCTAATGAAAAAATATTTGCGCCAGAACCCACGACCCGCTCGGTCGTCGGTTTTCACCACCAATCCTTTCGTACCACGGCCTCTCAAATGCACCATGGTCCCTCTTAGATAGCAGGCACTGAACAGTTGTAGGAGGTGATGGATCGTGACTTCACATCCGGCCAACTCCGCGTACTTGGTCAGCTGCCGAAGCACCTTCAGAGTATACAGCGTAAGTTGAGCCGGACACACGTTATAGAACCGGCAGAACTCCTCCGCCAAAGGGAAAAGAGGGAGGCTGTAACCAATCGAAAAGGGGTATTCATAAAAGGTACAATACCCTGGCCTATGAACATCCACGTGATCCCTCCCCGCCGGAACCATCTCTACGTGGGCCGGTATGCCGTATTTCACGCGGAGGTCATCCAAGTGATTCTGTGACGACTCGAAAAACTCTGGAGCCGGAATGGGAGAGTCCTTACTGAAATCACTTCGAGATAAGATATGCTTTGGCAATAATGCTTCCACAGTAAGAGGACTGATGTCCTCTTCCTCCTCCACCTCTCCACCATCGGAAGGTAGCGGCACGTTCAATGGGGCAGCCGCCAGGACCCTCTCGTCGCTTCGACGATGTTTAGGCATGATCTCGGTGAAGAAAAAGTTGTGCACAACCCAACAAAAGGAAAAGGAGATTTTCGATCGAAGGAAAATGCACCAGAATGTGAAAATATACACTGAAGGGTTGGAATGCTCTTACAAATGACCAAAGTTTGAATCAGGTTAAACCCTTCTCCTATTTATAGGGTTGGGTGGCGCCAGAATCGAAGTGGCAGACGTCGAATCGGCGCGGAAAACCAAGCGCCAAAAGCTTCTGATTTCCTGCCTCGAGAATACACGCAATGATGACGCATACGAACGCTGACGTCACACGGGAAAGGCGTTTCGCTTCGACGCTCTGACAGTCATGATTACTGTCTCCCGCCTGTCACGTCACAATTCTTTGACAAAGTCAAACTCTCCCAGAACGGAGGTACCGATTCCGCCCATCGAGGACGCATCTCGCTGCGACCCCGACGAGCGGAGGGACTAACTGTATGGGGTCGAATTTGACCGACCACGTCCCTAAGCCAGCACGACCGACCGAATATATGTGAGTCCGGCTAGAAGGACGATTTAGGAATAATAAGGGGACGACTTCATGATCACGTCGGCCCTTCTATAGCATGTACTTTATTTCTGTCTTTCAATATTTAAGTAAGGATCCTCTATTATATAAAGGGGGGTCCGAGCCTTGTAAAGGGGGGATTCATTATTGAAAACACAATCTCTCTCTCTTATCTCTCGAAGATTATCACCTTCTCTCTCTCCGATTTGTATTATTGTTATCTGAACCAATTGCCAAGATCATCCTAGGGTTTATTATCTTCGATTACGATTTACCTCTTCATCTATATTGATTGAGTTGCTTAAAAAGTGTTAAACAACTTTTGAGTCAAACAGAGTCCGAGCAAGGTAATGTGTGTATGCAGACTTCCCTACCTTGTCCCTCTAAAATCAAAATAATTTATTTTAATACAATTTATCATGTTCAGGTAAAGAAAATTTTATATAGTTATACGTTTTCGAATTGGGACAACTTATGGGATGTGGGAGTAAAAGATATTAGTATATGCTAGTGACCAGATTGAGACAGTAGAAGAGTACACAAGATTTGCTGCCCTAAATTAATGGTCCAGAGCCAAAAGTGAAAGGATAAAAAGGGATGGGTTTAAAGTGTCCCTTCTTATTAAAAAGGGGGTTCTAATTCTAAATTTAGAAATATCCTTAAAGTGGTCCCAACGAAAAAAATATAAAGGGTTTGGCAGCTAGTTTAAGGTGCCACGTATGGTTTCTTATGTCTTTATCTGTGTGGTGAGCTGGAAGGTGGGCCACCACTATAGTCAAGCGTCTGCGGTCTGTTCTTGTTCAATGCTAATCCCTAATCTAAAGTATCTGTTCTTCCCTTTTGAGTTATATAATATTGTTTCAACCGAATTAGAGATAATTAGAGAAATGCCATATGTTTGGACTAGTTTTTGAAAACATATGTTTATAGAATATTTGTTTGAGAATATATTGAAAACAATTGTACTAATCTTTTGAGTATCTACCTTTAAGTTGTTATATCACTACTATAATCGATGAAATTTCGATTGATTATATTCATAAAAAAAGTGGACTAGCTAGTAAAAAAAAATAGGATCTTCATTTGGGAAATGTCAACACCAAAAATGCAGTGACGTTGAACTCAAGAGCATTGGATATAGGGCATGATATTTAGGAGAGCGGTCCCAATTTCATTGGAACTAAGTTCATGCACCTTGTAATAGCTGGAATTTTCTTCTTCTTTCTTCACAAATTTTAGTTTGTAAGTAAACATTGGGACATTTTCTTCATTAGTCATAAGTTGAATCAATGGAGACAACCAAGGCTAGAATATAATTTAGTGGTATGAGTAAAAGTTTTTCATATAATTGGTATAAGTTCGATTCTCACTGTTTTTTTCCGTCGCCTTCCTCTTCCCTCACCGGGCCTCACATCATAGAAGAGAGCTATATAAGAAAAAGTCAATGCTGCGTTATAGTCCGAAAAAAAGTTTTCAATCACATTACTATATCAATTCAAATACACAAATTTAACCTTGGATAAGATCACTATACGTTTCAATCTAATGCCATCGGATAAAGTCATTAATTACAAGACCTAAACTTCAAATTAATCCAAGAAATCAAGATAATATGTTAAACATAATAAACGATAGGACGATAACTAAGTATGATACATTGAATTTTTGCATGTTAAAAAGACACTAAAGAGGGAAAAAAATTAAAAGAGGAAGAGAAAAGAGAATCAAAGGCCTAAACAGGTAACAACAGTCATAAAATCAACAGTTGTGATGTTATAGTTTAAATTGTAATCTCTTGATTATCAAAACCGTTAATAATCATAGGTCAGAGTTTTAGGACACATATCTTGAACAATATTATATATATCTTCAGTAAAAGAAATAAGTATAGAAATTTATTTATTTTCCTCTTTATTCTATTAAACTCTTCAATTCCTCTTTATTTGGGTAAAAAGATAATAGTTCAAAATAGTTTTGCCAAAAAACTTCTACAGTACTACTTTGCAATAATGTAAAATGAAGAAAAAGAAATGAAGTAAATGTGCTTCGATAAACGGGTAAATCCAATAGGGTATAAGGAATTTAAAGAACCAATACAAGACATTTGCTTTCAGTTGCAATAAAAGATCTGGAAAGTGTCTTTAATTTGGGCAATGAATGTACTCTGTGCCCTTAATACAGCTCATGCATTGATGAAAAACTCTGCTTATTACCAACAAGGTTGTGAAGGTATTCCTACTTCTTTAATTTCACGGGTTCGAGTTCTAAGTACAGATTAATCTTTGTTAGGTAGCGCTTTACCTCTAACATGAGACTTTCCGGCATGATTTTGAATTCAGTCGGGCCTCAATGCGAATACCGGACATTAAATTGGGAAACAAAAGGAAAAAGAAAAACTTTGGTTATTGTTGACCTTGATATCTTTGACTTTCTACTGATTTATCTTTAGCTTTATTTAAAGCTTTGGTCCGACTATTAAATAAGTTCAATATTCCCTGGGTTGTTACCTGTCCAAAGATTTAGGCTTATCCATTCTTGATTCATCCCACTTGATTACTATTTCCATTTTGGATAAACTCACATCTAATACTTGAAATTAACTATTAATACTTCACGTTTAAGCAAATATCCTGTTCTCCACTGTATAGGAGCTAGTAGAGGATAATTGTTTTGAAATCTTATTTTTTGTGTAGTGGTAATTTTGTAAATCAAAGTTTCTTGGTAACCTTGTGCTGAGAACAGTTTGATCTGCAACAACAATACAATACCCGCTGTAATTTTATAAGTGGGGTCTACGAAGGATTTAGTGTACGCAAACCTTACCTCTACCTTTATTCAAGACCATTGAATTCGTAATACAATACCTCTAGTGCCTCTCGTTCATTAACTGACTGTAGAAGATTTTAATTTTGGATTAGTTTCATCTTAAAATCAGTAATTAGAAAGACTCAATATCTATGGCTTAACACAGTTATCACTCCTAGATTATTAGAGGTTTCAGGTTTGAATTATGTAAATACTAAAAATTATGGCAGAGATATTTCCTCTTTAATGAGCCTTACAATCTAAATTAGTCGGCCTCAATACAAATACTAAATATCGGATGAGAAAAAAAAAATTAAGGTGACAATGCCTTCCTCTAAACACTAGCAATCAAGGATTCCACTCTTCCTGCAAGATAAAAGAAAAAGGGTAGTGAAATCTAAGTTGACAGGAGCCAAAGATTTACAGTAATTAATTCAAGGGGAAAAAAATACAAAAAACAAAGAAGAATTTTTGAAATTGTGTATAACTTCTTCGACAGATTTGCCTCCATTTCCCACTCAATTACACAAGTCTTTGAAAACATATATTTTTAAAAATATGTTACTTTGTTCACTCTCTATTGAATGTGATGTTTCACTTGAAAACAAAATTGACCCACGTTGATAATTAATATCAGATTCTTTTCTTAAAATGCAAAAAAAAGAATAATGTCATTATACTTCTCTATAACTTTTAGTTATTTAAGTTTTATTTCAGAAAACAAAACTTAATATATCTCCGCAAAAAAAAAAAAAACATTAAGTGCAATATTAATTAATATGCAGTATAAATTACTCGCGCTTCCCAATTCATATAAAAGCGATTGTACTTTGAGATAACGTAAAATGTTTTATCCAAAATTATTTTAAACGACTTACACAAAATGCAGATAACTCAAGACCATTCAAATTATTGGACATAAAATACAGTCAAACCTCTCTATAACAATCTCGTTTTTTTTTCGATATTTATTGGCTTTTATAGTAAAGTATTTCGAATTAATTCTTATTTTTATTGTGTTGTTATAAATGACATATATTATAGTAACATAATATAAAAATCGATTTTGAGAAAAACTTGGATTTTATAGTAATAATATTGTTATATATAAATACTGTTATAGAAAGGTCTGACGGTATATTGGTGTCTAATGAAATGCTTTGAACTCCATATACCTAATCAAATAACACAAACAAAAATTGAGACGAATAGAGAGTAAATATAAAATATTCTAACCACATATCTACATTACATAAAATGTTGGCAAAGAAAGGAGTAGAATCAAGTGGGAAATCTCCAAACTCCATTACTCTCATGTCTTTTCCTTCCACATAATGACACAAAATGACTACGACACCATTCCACACGCAACACCCGTCCCCTCTTTTGAAAGACTTATTACCATACCAAACCCCTCAACGTCGACTTAGGCACCGTTTGTCCATAATTTTTTTTCTTTCTTTTTAATTTTTTTTTAAAAAAAAGGAATTTGTTAATAAATTTTTGTGAGTTTTTGAAAAAAATTTGAAAATAAAATTTTCAAATTTTTTTCCCACTCATAAAGCTGAAATATTTTTTCAAGTGAAATGCATGTCTAAACATAATTTCAAATTTCATCCATTTTTTAACTTAACTCCAAATACTACTTTTTTTACCAAAATTACTATAATATTTATGTCGAAATGCCTACTCAGGTGCATGACAGAGCTAGATCTCTGAATACGCGTTCGGACGAATTAGGTAGCTTTTATTTAAATTTTATGTATCTGTTTTTAGAAAAATTTATTAAATATATAAAATATCTGATTATAAATTCTTAAACTAAAATATGCTATATTCGGTAAAAATTCGAAATCCGTAAACTTGAAATTCCGGTTCCGATACAATAGGTGCAAGTCACTTCCAAGTTCCAAGTTCTCTACCCATTCTCTGAATGTGCGTTTCTTGCAGGCAGATATTGATTCACTTGTCCCTTTGCTTTTTTGCAAGGATTGCATAATATTAATGTATGTGCTTTAATTTGTCCCAACATTTTACTGCTCCTTCGTACTGAAAATCATGGCAGAATTTGAAATACAATTGTCAAAATATTTCTATGCGGTTGGAAAGTATTGAGTTGAAGTTACAAAAACAACATCTCAAGTTCAAGTTGAGAAAAAAGTTCGTAAAATTGAAGATTTGAAAAAATTCACTTAACACATTTTAAAAATTATTTTTTATTTCTCACTTGCAACCCAAACCTCATGATCAACTACTATTTGGAAACAATTATTTT
>NC_031996.1:30008473-30008736 GCF_001879085.1 Nicotiana attenuata | reverse complement strand
AATGGTAAAGGATATTGTGGTATTAATGAGATCCTCCACTTTAATTATTAATCATGGAATATAAGCATCAAGTTAGTTTGTCCTTAATACTAAACATTAATATTCAAAAATATTGTATATTTTTTGTATTTGCCTAAACATTAGTGGTACAATTATCTATGTTGGTTGAAAATAATAGATAAATAAAATAATTAGATTGCGTGCAAATTGAATTGAACACTATTTATACAAAAAAGAAATTGTGCGAGCTCCACCCCCCCCCC
>NC_031996.1:29958526-30008453 GCF_001879085.1 Nicotiana attenuata | reverse complement strand
CCCCCCCCCCCCCAACCCAACACACACAAAAAAAAAATATCACAAATTGAATTGAACACTATTTCTCAATTTTTATTATTTTTCTCACTCACAAACTGTAAGATCTTTTAAAGTGAAATATATATCTAAAGATAATTTCAAATTTCAAATATTATTTTTAACTTAACAAATACTAATTTTTAAAAATGACAATTTTTAAGTTGAAATGCTTACTTATAGCCTATTTGGCCAAGTTTCTTTTTGGTCCAAAAGTGTTTTTTTTTTTTTTTGCCAAAAGCACTTTTGGCCAAAAAGTGCTTTTGAGGAGAAGCAGAAGCAGTTTTGGAGAAGCAGAAAAAAGTAGCTTCTCTCCAAAAGCACTTTTTTGAGAAGTACTTTTGAGAAAAATACACTTAGAAGCAGTTTTTTAAAGCTTGGCCAAACACTAATTACTGCTCAGAAGTGCTTTTCAAACTAATTAGCCAAACACAAATTACTTCTCACTAAAAATACTTTTGAGAAAAATACTTTTGAAAAAAAACACTTCTCAAATAACCTGATTTTTGTAGCTTGACCAAACAGGCTATTAGTGTTTCAATTCATTGCTAAGACTTCGGCTTTATCGATTGCTCGCCTTTTGATGTGCAATCAATTAAAGTGATGGTTGTAATTCCCGTAAACCTCTCCTAAATCCTCCCTGCCTCACCAAATCTCCCTTCGGCTTTCCCCTACAAGAACCTTCGTCCTCTTCTCCTCTACAATCTAGGCCTGACATGATTTGGTAAATTCTGAATTATCTTATCGAAATCGAATATTTTGATATTTGATATGTTATTGGTTTAAGTTTTAAAAAAGATTGGTATTAGGTATGATATAAGATATTTTAAAATAAAATACCGAAATACCAATATTATATCGAAATATATATTATATTACATCAAATACATATTATTAATTATGACATAAATATAAGAAATCTAAAATTTTACTTTCCTTTATTTTCCAAGTCAATCAATTAACTCTAAGCAAGTAACAAAACATTTTAGCGATCAAATTTATTCGTTTATGTGTAATTTTCTCTCTTTAGGTTGATATTTGTTGGTTTTGGACAAAACTTTTGTTCACTAAGGTTTTTAGTTTTGTACTTTTGAGTACTTTAATTAAGAATATTACACTATATGACTCTATGCACTAGTTAGTATTCAAACCGAATAAATCGAAATTACCGAACCGAATAAATCGAAACTAAAACGGAAAGGAGAAAAATCGAACAATAACGAATTTAATTAGGTACGGTATTGATATAGCATTTTAAGAAATCGAATACCGAAAATACAGAACTGAAATATATAAATAAGTACCGTACCAAAGAACACCCCTACTGCAACCCCTTTATATACCTATCTTTTCTTCCTCTCTTTTTTATACAGACAAAAATTGATCCCTCTTTCTTTCTTTGTGTACAGAAAAGATAAGGTCGAGTGCATAGTGTTTCAGTTGTATATTCATTTCAAAACAAATACTCTGTTTCTGAACCTCAGTTTGCTCTGTTTTCCCCAATGGCTTCTTCTGTTTTCTTCACTCTTTTCACTTTCTTCTTACTCTTCCTTTTCTCCTACGCAGAAACGTTAGTTTTCCCTTTAACACATTCTTTATCAAAAACCCAATACAACAGTACTCACCATCTCCTCAAATCCACCTCCGCTCGCTCCGCCACTCGTCTCCACCACCACCGTCATCCCCACCGTCAAGTTTCCCTCCCTCTCACTCCGGGAAGTGATTACACGCTCTCCTTTTCCCTTGGCTCTCAAACTATTTCCCTCTACATGGATACTGGCAGCGACGTCGTTTGGCTCCCTTGTCACCCTTTTGATTGTATCCTCTGTGAAGGCAAGTATAATCCTTCCACTATTCCTAACCCTGGTCCACTCAACCTCACCTCCGCTGTCCCCGTCACGTGCAAGTCGCGCTCCTGCTCCGCCGTCCACTCTTCTATGTCTTCCTCTAACCTCTGCGCTATGGCGAAATGCCCGCTCGAAGACATTGAAATTTCCGATTGTAAATCTTACACGTGTCCACCTTTTTACTATGCTTATGGCGACGGGAGTTTCATTGCAAAATTATATAACGATAAATTATCAATGCCAACGTCATCGCCGTCATCGCTAATTTTGCATAATTTTACGTTCGGGTGTGCTCACAGTGCACTAGGTGAACCTATTGGAGTAGCCGGTTTTGGCCGTGGGAAACTTTCTTTACCGGCTCAACTCGCTATTAACTCACCGGAAATCGGAAATTTCTTCTCTTATTGCTTGGTTTCTCATTCTTTTGATACTACAAAAGTTCATAAACCGAGTCCACTTATCCTCGGTCGTTACTCAGTTGACGAAAAAATGAAGCAGATGAAGGATTATGAAATTGGTTATGCTTATACTGCCATGCTCGAAAATCCAAAACACCCGTATTTTTACTGCGTCGGACTTGAAGCAGTGACTATCGGAAAAATGAAGATTCCGACGCCGGCGAGTTTGCGGCGAGTCGACGGCAGAGGAAACGGGGGAATGGTGGTGGATTCTGGTACGACTTTTACTATGTTGCCGCATGTGTTTTATGAAACAGTGGTAACTGAATTTGATAAACGAGTTGGACCGGTTTATAAGCGAGCGAACCCGGTCGAGGAACGAACCGGGCTTAGCCCGTGTTACTATTTGGATAAGGGTACTTCAAATGTGCCACAGCTGCTTTTACATTTTGGGGGTAATTCCAGTGTGGTTATGCCTAAGAGGAATTACTTTTATGAATTTTTGGACGGTGGAGATGATGGGAATGTGAAAAGGAAAGTGGGGTGTGTGATGCTGATGAACGGTGGTGTTGAAGAGGAAAGTGGGCCCGCTGGGTTAATGGGAAATTATCAGCAACAAGGGTTTGAGGTTGTTTATGATTTGGAAAAGAAGAGAGTTGGATTTGCCAGGAGGAAGTGCGCATCTTTGTGGGATAATTTGAACCAGCACTAACATGCGCCGCTGCGTGGCTGATCAGATTGACATTGACTTTGACTTTATGGTGAAGTCAATTTGGGTCGGGCAAATTGTCCAAGTGAAATGGGTCGGGTTAGGGGTCCAGGGATATTTTGAGAATAAGAAGTGGAATGTGGTTGATATCTTTTGTTTGGTCATTGTATAGCTGGAGTTTTGGTACATATTAGACAAAAATAATTTGAAATATAGAAGGGAGAAAATGGAGGCAAATGAATAAAATGTGGATGTAAATTTGTGGCATTGGATTTGTTAAGTTCTTTTTTTTTTTGTAGATCATGTAAACTGGTGGTGAGTGTAATTATTTTTTGAAGATATTTATGATATTTGCTTGTGTAATTATAAAAAATTAATAGGACATTAAAATTAAAACCAATCACATGCGCTTGCTGTAAAAATTTTTGAAAGTGTTTTATTGAAATTCTTTTCTGAAGTTTTTAAACAGGTATTTATATTTGTGAAAGGAGCCTTTCGTATTCAAATAATTTTTGTGGAAGCATACAATTATTGTACATTCTCAAACTCCAAACTAAACAACGGCAGGCTCTTGCTTGTAACAACTTTTAACTCTTTCTTGAGAAATGCTGAATACAAACTCAGGTACAAAGTCACATGATACGAACATTTCGTAATATAGACATTATCTCATAAAGAGTTAAAGTTTCATTCCAGTAAATTTATTGAATTTCGATTCAATACTTCCCACAGCACGAAAGGAACAATTTGTAGGAACCAGAAACTGTTTACCTCGTCTTACAGTCATCATGCCAAAGTCAGCTTGAGTGAATCTTCAGCAAAGTAATGAATCGAAAGATAGTGTATCGTACTATTTCATCAAATTTATGTTTTTGTGCCGTTTCTACTTGTGAAAGTAGCACTGATGTATGTATTAGGGCAGACTATTTATATAACACCGGTAGAGGTGGGACCCTTCGTCGAACTCTGCAACAACAACAACAATCCAGTAGAATCCCACTAGTGGGGTCTGAGGAGGGTAGAATGTACGCAGACCTTACCCCTACCCCGAAGGGATAGAGGATGTTTCCGGGAGACCCTAGGCTCAAAGATAATAAATCTCTAACCACAACAAAAACAAAAAAAATAGTATCAATATCATTAAATATAACAAATAAATAGAAAGACCAAAATATAAAATGCTTTATTCACCGAATTACTTTTTATTGTAGCATGTGTACTTGTTGAAAATCATAATTCTCCTCGAAGCTTCAAGTCAAATCTTTTTTACATGCCCCACTAACAGGAGTTTATTAGACGCACTCAATAAAATATTTAGTGTGTAAAAAAAGTTCATATTTGTCAAAAAAAAAACTGGCCTCAAACTCAGTGGTAAACTATGTACTAAGCCTGTGGAGTTGAATCAGTATTTCAATGTTACAGAGTAAATACTGAACTTTTATATTTACATATAGTATTTGACATTAAATAAAAGGAAAATAAAATAATACCGAAAAATGCATTTCAAGTTAAATAGTGAGAAAGTTTTTATATTATAAAATTGTTAAGTTCGTATTCATAGACAATTCAACTTTCATATTTTTTTAATTCAACTTCAAATATTTTCCACTTTAATTCCAATATTGTCCAATAACAAATTTAATGGAGTTAGGAAGGAGAGCCAATGAAGCTTTGGACGTCAAAGTAAAGGGACACGTGGCAAGAAAATGACAAAGCACGCCGCCAATGGGATTTCAGATATTGCAGAAACCTGACGTCATATAAATAGGAGTCGCTAGTTTCGAAGACAAAAAGGTGGCCCTAAAATTTAAAAACGTGTGTGTCCGCTCATCGCTTAGCTGTCTCCCACTGTGTATTTTGTGCACGTCCCTATTAATTACACATACGTGTGCACTCATTATTATTTCTCAATCCTTTTTCTTTTGTTCTTTCTTTTTTTATGATATGTCCCTCTCTCTCTCCATTTCTTATTCCAAATTGTTTGCATTAAACATTCTGCACTACTCCTACGTATAATTTTCTTCATTTTGTATAAGATCTTTTTAAAAAAATGATATTTTAACATTTAGACTCTTCATTTTAAACTTTATATTTACTTTTATAATCATGGAAAACTATAACACGGCTAAGACGACAAAGCCTAAGTGTTTGACCACAATTTTTTTTTTAATCTTTTGGTTAAACCAATTAATGATAAGATAGAGAGTAAATCTGTTTAACCAAAAAATGGAATTTTAGTCAAAGCTTTATTTTTAGAAGAACTCGAGTTACTGATAATAAAAAATAAATAAAAGAAATTAATTTTGACAACAAATGGATAGCAGAAAATAACGTAATCCAGTATATTCAGTTGATATTGTGTGTCCCTACAAATGACCAATCTTCTCCTTTTTATAGCTATCTCTAAGATATACGTTTTACCTTTGTCATAATAATGTTATTATAGACAATTAAAGGCATTAAATGCTACGTTACATAATCATTGCAATTTAATACAGATTCTCTAACGTTTTCAGTATTTAATGCTTATTAAATACTGTATCTGTACTCTCTTGTGCTGTCAGATTCATTATTCTTAACTTTTAGATTTAAATAGGTACGAGCGTCGAGTATTTATCCGTTCGTGCCTTTGTTTGTGCCTCTGCTCGTATCTGTTGCAACTCGTGCCTCTTTGCTTACCATCATTCTTTGACCAGCCTTCGTGTCATGACACGTCATCTTTCAATCACTTCAATATGTAAATTCAATTTTTCCCAATACAGATAGTTCCCCCACTTGCCATTTATTCATCAATTGAATATTTGGGAAGTGGATTTTATTAAAGCAGGAATATTTGCCACCATTAATGCTACGATAGAATCAATGCTTCAATTGTCACTTCCATTTAATGCTTATTACACGTGGCATCCTTTTATTGGCTCTGCGACTTTGCAACGTTTTTAAGGCTTTTTTACGGCTTCACTAATCACGAAGTGATAGTTCTCATTATGACCTTTCCATCATTGTACCTTTTCTTTTGACGGTTGCTTCCTAGTATAAATATAGTTTTTCACCTTTGTCTTTTCCACATAAAGCTTTCAGAGTATTCAATTCTTGTTTCCATCTTCTTCATACTGTTATGGCTTCATCAAACCCTAACCCTAGACGAGTTTCTATTGTTGATAACTTTCCTTTTGCCCCTAGTAGGAGCAAAAGAGGAGGTAGACTACGTAATTTAGGGTCTTCATCCATACGTGGTTCTTCTCTTCCTCCATCTAGTTCCAGTCTTTCTTCTAGAACCAGAGGTTATCTTTCTCAAAGATCTTCTTCTTCTAGGGGTAAGGAACCTTCTGAACCTCTTCGTGAGCCTTCAATAGATGAAATAGTTCCTGCGGAATTATCTTTCTACAATGATAGAGAATCCCTTAGAAATCAAGTGTCTTCTTTAGATCGTGCTGATATCTACCCCACTCAAATTATTGAGGGTTTGATTACTTTGGTTCGCAAAGAATGCCATTGGAGTCATGACTTCCCTATTATAATTAATGCAAATCAGAGAATTACTTCCTATTTAATGGGTTTTTCTTTTGTTTATACATACCCTTTCACACTAGGTTTCAAACCTGCCATTGACCCTGTTATCCTTGAATTTTGTCTTTTTTCAACGTTTGTTTAGGTCAAATTGGCCCTCTAGTATGGAGGGCTGTTGCCTGTTTGAGGCATTTATCCAATATGGCTGGTGTGCCTTTTACTTTCTCCCATCTAATTCATCTTTACTCCCCCAGACTCTTTCGCAATGGTGTTTTCACTCTAGTTGCAAGGAGTAAAAGAGTTTTGGTCAATCCTGAAGATGATAAAGACCGTGGCTGGTACGCCAAGTTTGTTGCTGCCCCCACTGTTGGTTTAGTGGGTGATGAGAATGTTCCCTTCCCTGAGAAGTGAAATTTTGCACGTGAGTTTTTTTTTTTTATAACTCTCTCGTACCTTTTTTTCTTTTCAATTTTGATGATTAGTATCCTAATTTTCCTTTTCTTTTCCAGCAACCATGTGAATTGTTGACGATATTCCCAATTTTCGTGGTTGGGTAGGAAAGCTGTTGAATACTGCCCCAATGGAGGGTAGATCTTGGAAGACTCTTTCCCAACGATTTGGTTGGAAAGTGAAAACTCATGGTGAGAGTTTTTTTTATTTCACATATTGCTTTTTTTTGAACTTATTTTAATCCTTCTTTTTATCAGGATTTGCAGTTCGAGGGATTAGTGCCGAGGCGGTCGTGGCTTCTCGTATTTCTTTGGAAAGGGCCCAAGAAATAATTTTGGGCTCTTCATCGAAAAGAAAAGTCATTGATGACCAAGACTCTGAAGAAGAGGAAGATGGGGGTTCTTTGGTAACAAGGCCACTGGCTCGTAGACGTATTATCTCTGATGATGAAGCATCCCCCCGCCGTTCTATTCCTCTTACCGAGTCTGTTGAAGCCCCGGTGGTGATCCCTGATGATGCTGGTGATGTTCCCGCTGCTGCTCATGATTCTGTTGAGCAATTTTTTAACCGAGGGTTTGGTAAGATTTTGGTCCGGTTTCTGATGAAGCACCCCTGGCTTCTTTTTCT
The DNA here is from genome assembly GCF_001879085.1 of Nicotiana attenuata. Classification (NCBI taxonomy): domain Eukaryota; kingdom Viridiplantae; phylum Streptophyta; class Magnoliopsida; order Solanales; family Solanaceae; genus Nicotiana; species Nicotiana attenuata. The sequence goes on along the minus strand of NC_031996.1, from coordinate 30,000,876 downwards.
ACTTCCGTTCCTGTGACTCCTTCTTTGCCGATCGTGGCTGTTTTTCGTTCCTTCTCAGACTGTTTTTACTGCTTCTACTGTTCCTCCTTCAACAATTCCCCCTCCACATGTTCATCATACTGAGGTTGGTTCCTCAAGTAGAGGTACTGCTATGAAGCAAGTCACCATTGAAGTTCCTGCTGAGGGTAACCTTTTAAGGAAATCAGGTCAAGCAGACGTGTGGCTAAAACCTTTGATTGGTCCAGTTGAGAGAGCTAAGCTTGATAGCCACAGTTCCTTGACCTTGATGAACGATATAGTGCATGCTTCTTTAAAGGTATCCCTTTTTCAAGCTTTACTTTATCCTTTTATTTTCAGAGTTCTCATTTTTCCCTTCTCTTTTTTGCTTAGGTCAACTTAATTGGCACAGAGATGATGAAAAGAATTACCCTCTCAGAACAACTAATGCGTGATTATCAAATGGAGGTAGATAATTGGAAGGGACAGTGTGACAGTCTTCAAATCGAGGTGGAAACCTTAGAAGAAAGTAAGAGTACCTTAGAGCAGCAGGTACGAGCTTTGACTTCAGAATTGGCAGTTGAAAGAGCTTCTTCAAAGCAAGCAGATAAGGAAAAGGCTCGTTTGGAAACCTCTTTTTCCGTGCAATTGTCCAAGGCAAGTGAAGAAATTAGAGAATTGAAGGCTCTCTTGAGTGAAAAAGAAGCGTATGCTGGTGAACTCGTGCAGAATTTGACTCAAACTCAAGAAGACCTTCCGGTATCTTCTGAAAAGGTTTGTTCTTTAGAAAATTCCCACGCTTCTCTTCAAGATTCTTGTGAATCTGCCTTGGCTGAAAATGAAAAGTTAAGAAATGAAATTGCTGACTGGGAAAGAGATTATGAAATCCTTGAAGATAAAACTGTCATTGAAGTGAGTTGGGCGTTTTAAATTCTCGCCATGATACCCTTGTTGAAGCTAGCCAAGAGAACTTTAACTTGGAATCTGAGTTAGCCAAGATCAAAGAGACTATTGAGAAGACTCAGCAGAGCCAAGATTTTTCTTCTCCCGTGGCTGAAGCTTCTGAAAATATTGAAGATGATACGGCTATCCTCACTCCTTCAAGTCAAGCTGAGCCCGCTGCTGTTGATGTCCATACTTCAGTTCCTTCAACTTCTCAATGAAAAGTTTATGTTGTTTAAATTCCTTTGTTGGTTTTTCTTTCTTTTGATGGTATGTGGTGGAAACCCTTGGTCTTTTTAAGGGTTTATTGAAAACGTTAAGTCCCTAGACCTTTTATGGGGCATTTTGTATAAACAACTTTTGGTTTATGACTAAGTTCATACTTAGTCTAAACTTTTCTAATATGAAGAAGTTTTCGTTGCTGTTTGAACTTTTGTTTTGTTTATTCTTGCCTTTATTTTTTAAGGACTAACTGAATAACTTCCATTTTTATTTTCAAAAATCCTTTTCTTTTTAACTTCATGAATACTTGAATTAATCATGAATTTTATAAAAGAGAACCCTTTTATATTCGACACTTAATGAAGAAGACGTCTCAACTTCATAATGGTGTTAATATACGATGAAAGAAATAGGAATACACATGTTTCTTGAAATAACTTTGCCAAGTTTTTATTTGAACTTTGTCTAGTTTTGAATAACACTTTACATGTATTTGAATTACTTCTATAACTTTCTCGTAACTGTTTTTCTTATAACAGATTTCAAAAAAGAAAATGAACACACGGTTTTTATTTATAACCCGTTTCAGTACATTGCTTTTACCCTAACTATAATAAGGTTTTTGTTTGGCCTTAGCTCGTGACTTTACTCTGCACTTGACTCATTCAATGAGTGAACTTCTCAGGCTTGATCTTTGATTATTTCCCAATCTTCTTTGCCTTCTTTATACACATGTCTATGTATATTATATAGTCCCCCAAGTATTTGAGCTTTGAAGTATGAAGTCTCGAGCACTTGATTGTTCCTCTCATTTGGTCCTTTCCCTGAAACGGAAAAACATACGGGACGCAGAGGTGCGATTATAGATGAAGACTGCTTAACCCGTTTCAATTTCTATCAGAATAATTGTAACCCTATACCGGGAAAATTGATTCCACGTGCCTTGCGGGTCGTGACTCATCATTTAGTACGGGTTAGCTTTTTGCCTATCATCTAAAATCGTTAGTAAAACTTTAATAATTCAAAAAATAGAATTTTAAAATGAAGATACCTGACCGTGGGTATTCTTTTAGAATAGTATCTCTTCAGGTGAACAACATTCCGATGTGAAGGTAATATCTTGCCATCCATTGTCTCCAGCTCGTATGCTCCTTTTCCCGCAATACCATGAATCCTGTAAGGTCCTTCCCAAGTTGGACTTAATTTTCTCGTATTAGCCGCCTTTGTGGATTGAAAAACTTTCTTGAGTACGAAGTCCCCAATCTTGAAGTATCTTAGCCGTGCCTTTCGATTATAATATCGTTTCATGACTTGTTTTTGTGCTTCCATTCTTATTAATGCAGCTTCTCTTCTTCCTTCAAGTAAGTCCAGGTTTATGCGCATTTCTTCTTCATTAGATTCTTCTGATGTCTGCGTATACCTCGTGCTTGGTTCCCCTATCTCAACCGGAATTAAAGCTTCAGCTCCATACACCAATGAGAATGGCGTTTCACCTGTGCTTGTTTTTGTTGTAGTACGGTATGCCCATAAAACACCAGGTAGCAATTCTGGCCAGTTACCTTTAGATTCCTCTAATCGTTTTTTCAAATTGTTGACATTGACTTTATTTGTTGATTCAGCTTGTCCATTACCCACCGGATGATAAGGTGTAGACGTAATTCTTTTGATCTGCCAACTTTCGAAAAATTCTGTGATTTGAGCGCCTATAGATTGTGGCCCATTATCACACACGATTTCCTTTGGTATACCAAATCGACATATGATATTTCGCCAGATGAAATCTCTGACTTCTTTTTCCCTTACATGTTTAAATGGTCCTGCTTTTACACATTTAGTAAAATAGTCAGTGAGTACAAGTAGGATTTTGTACCTGCCCTTTTGCTTGCGGTAGTGGACCCACGATATCTATTCCCCATTTCATAAAAGGCCACGGTGCAATGACCGGATGTAACAGCTCCGCAGGTCTATGCATGTTATTACCATATCTTTGGCACTTATCACATTTAGTCACGAAGTTCTCCGCTTCCTCTTCCATTTTAGGCCAGTAATAGCCTGCTCTAATCATGGTTCTTACCAGCGACCTTCCCCCTGCGTGATTTCCACAATGCCCCTCGTGTATATCTCTCATCACAAATTTCGTTTGAGAAGGCCCGAGGCACCTTGCTAAGGGGCCACCGAACATTTTTTGATAAAGATTACCCTGCATTAACCAATATCGAGCAGCCTTTTTTCGAAGTGCGTGAGCTTTTCTCTTGTCTTCGGGGATGGTACCATACTGCAAAAAAGCGACAATTTCGTTTCTCCAATCCCAGGTTAAGTTATTGAAATTTACCTCATTTTTGTATGGATCAAGTACTGAATGAAACAAATGGATTACAGAAGCATTTTTTTACTCGCCACGTCTGCCGCAGATGCGAGATTGGCTAGGGCATCTGCTTCGCCATTTTCATCTCTTGGTATCTGCGTGACTTTCCAAGTTTGAAATTGCCTAAGCAAATCCCGTACCTTTTCTAAGTATTGCTGCATTCGTGCTTTCCTGTCTGTATAAGTCCCCAGTATTTGGTTAACTACGAGCTGTGAATCGCTTTTGATTACAATTTGATTAATGCCAAGTTCTCGTGCCAGTTCCAAACCTGCAATCACAGCTTCATACTCTGCCTCATTGTTAGTTATAGAATGGCATTTTATGGCTTGACGAATAGTTTCACCCGTAGGTGGCACCAAAACAATTCCTAAACCTGCTCCTTTTACGTTAGATGAACCATCAGTAAATAAGGTCCAAATTCCTGGATTAGACCCGTTAAACACCTGTAATTCTTTTTCCGCTTCTAATTGCATTCCTTGGCTAAAATCAGCTAAAAAATCTGCTAATACTTGAGATTTTATCGCGGTTCTGGGTTGGTATGTGATATCATATTCACTTAGTTCTATAGCCCATTTAGCTAACCTACCAGACAACTCATGCTTGTGTAATATGTTGCGTAATGGATAAGCAGTTACTACGATAATGGGATGACATTGAAAATAAGGCCTTAGCTTTCTAGATGCCATGATTAGTGCAAGTGCAAGCTTTTCTAATTGAGGATACCGTGTCTCCGCATCTAATAATGATTTACTAACATAATAAATTGGAGACTGTTTACCTTGGTCTTCACGAACTAAAACAGCACTTACCGCTACTTCTGAGACGGCAAGATAGATGAGCAATCTTTCTCCAACCTTTGGTTTTGCAAGCAACGACGGATTTGACAGGTATGTTTTCAAATTTTTTAGTGCCTGTTGACACTCCTCAGTCCATTCAAACTGATCTTGCTTTTTGAGGGCAGAAAAGAATTTAAAGCATTTTTCGGATGATTTGGAAATAAATCTCCCCAAGGCTGCAATTCTCCCCGTCAACCTCTGTACCTCTTTTTTACTTGTAAGCATGTCAGGGATTTCCTCAATGGCTTTAATCTGTGCGGGATTCACTTCAATACCACGGTTAGAAACAAGAAAGCCTAAAAACTTACCTGATGCAACACCAAATGCACATTTCTCAGGATTTAGTTTCATATTAAATTTTCGCAAGATCTGAAATGTTTCTGACAAGTGTGATATATGGTCCCCTGAATGTTGACTTTTGATGAGCATATCGTCTATATAGACCTCCATAGTTTTTCCCAGATGATCTTGAAACATTTTGGTCACCAATCTTTGATATGTTGCACCAGCATTTTTAAGACCAAAAGGCATTACTTTATAACAGTAAGTCCCCCTATCTGTTATAAATGAAGTTTTTTCTTCATCTATGGGATCCATTTTGATTTGGTTGTATCCTGAGTATGCATCTAAAAACTTAACAACTCATGTCCTGCATTAGCATCAATTAGTTGATCTATATGTGGTAATGGAAAAGAATCTTTAGGACAAGCTTTGTTAAGATCTGTGTAATCTACACAAACTCGCCATTTACCGTTCTTTTTAGGTACCACAACAGTGTTGGCTAACCAATTAGGATACTTTACCTCACGGATAGACCCAATGTTTAATAATTTTTGGACCTCATCTTGAATCACCTGATTTTTGAAAGTTCCTTGCTTTCTCTTCTTTTGTTTGATAGGTGGATAAGACGGGTCTTCATTTAATTTGTGAGTCATTACCTCCGGTGGTATACCTGTCATATCAGAATGGGACCAAGCAAAACAATCCGCGTTAGCTTTTAAAAATTCAATCAACTTACGCTTCATGTCTTGGCTGAGATTGGCCCCTATGTAGATTTTCCTTTCAGGCCATTGTACAAATAATACTACAGCCTCCAGCTCTTCGATCGTTGTTTTGATATTTTCATTTTCTTCTAGTTCTTCAATGGAATCGGGCCTTGAATCTACATCTGTTCGCCCTTGTTCAGTTGAGGTTTGCGTTGTGGTATCCTCAACTGAATTCTGTAATTGCTATTTTTCTTCATTTCTCATACTTGAATCTGCTACAGAGTTGATGCTCTTGGATGTCTGTTGATCTCCACGTATTTGACATATTCCCCATGGTAATGGAAATTTAATGACTTGATGTAAGGTCGATGGAACAACATCCATCTCGTGGATCCATGGCCTCCCTAGAATTATGTTGTAAGCCATTTCCAGCTCCACTACCTGAAACTTCGTATCTTTGACAACTCCTTCTGCGAATGTAGTAAGTATTACTTCCCCTTTCATCACAACGTTGGAATTGTCGAATCCAGACAAAGTATGCGCTTTTGGTACTAATTTATCCTCAGCTTGCATCTCATGTGGTACTCTTAGTAGGATAATGTTCACGGAACTACCTGGATCAATCAAAACTTGTTTCACATTAGTGTCATGTATAAGTAAAGATATTATCATTGTGGAGTTAATACGCCATCCGCATCTGCATCATCAAACGTAATGCTTTCTTCCTCTAAGACATGTCGCACCCGCTTCCCGTGGGTAATTGTGACTTTGGAAACTTTATTGGCTGCTGTGTACATCACACCATTGATTTCTTCCCCTCCGCGTATAACATTGACGGTTCTTTTGGGAGAAGGCGATTTTGGAGGCTCCTGCCTATTCTTCATGTATGCTTGCTTACCTTTCTCACTGAATAATTCGGTGAGATACCCTTGCTTCAATAGATGATCAACCTCTCCTTGTAGCCACCTACAATCTACCGTTTTATGACCATGATCATTGTGAAATTCGCACCAATGATCGGGATTGCGCCTGTTTGGATTCGATCTCATTTCTTTTGGCCACCGCACCTTGTCACCCATGCTTCTTAAAACAGCCACGAACTCGGAAGTGCTTACATTAAAATGATAACCGCCAAATCGTGCCTTCAAATTTTTATCATCATCTCGTGACTCTCGTGTGTTACGATCATTTCCATACCTCGATGATGAGCCCGATTCTCTATTTCTAGATCTATGATCGTACCTTGAATGATCATGCTTTGACCGTGAATCTTTTCCAACTGGGCCCATATATGGTTCGTACCTAATTTTACCGGACCTTTTTTCTGTTTCCGCCCGTCTTGAACTTACCTTTTCTTCTTTTTGAGATCGTGAGATAATATCTTCTTCGATCCTTAACTTCGTGCTATACCTGTTGTAAACGTCATTCCATGTCGTTGCTGTGAATTCACGAAGACTTTCCTTGAGTTGCCTCGTGGCTTCTGAGCTTTTCTCATTCAAATTACTAGTGAAAGCTATAGCTGCCCAATTATCTAGTACATGTGGTAACGTCATTCTCTCATGCTGGAACCTATCCACGAACTCTCTGAGAAACTCAGAGCCCCCTTGTTTGATTTTGAAAATATCCTCCATTCTCTGTGCTTTGATAAATGAATCTGCAAGCTCAGCAAAAGAATTTATGGAATTTTCGGGTAAAAGAGAATACCATGTTAATGCTCCCTTAGTGAGTGTTTCACCAAATTTTTTGACCAATACTGATTCAATATCTTGTTTGGTCAAGTCGTTGCCTTTTACACCAGTTATGAATGCAGTCACGTGGTCTCATGGATCAGTTGTTCCATCGTATTTTGGAATATCATGCATTTTGAATTTCTTTGGAATCGGTAGAGGAGCAGCGCTTGGCTTCCAAGGTTGCTGTGAATATTTATCCATATCTATTCCTTTGATTACAGGCGGTACTCCAAGTATTTTCTCTATGCGGTCACTTTGCTCCTTGAGCTGTTTCTGCAACGTTAAAACTAAATTTTGTAAATCGAAATTGACTAAGTTACCTGGTTCTCCCTCTCGTGACTCACTGGGGATTCCGCCACTGCCTGAATTAATAAGCCCAGAACGAGGGTTTTCCACAGTGTTGGTATTTGGAATTGGTGTTGATGGTGCAACAGGTAACTGGTTGGCAAAGGCCTCAAGAGCTTTATTGACCTGTTGAGCGATCAGCTTCTGCAAAGCTTCATTGATAGCTTCATTGATAGCTTCATCGTTGTCAAATTGAGCATTTGCATTTGAGTGAGATCCATCAGGAGTTCCTTCCCGAGACCGCCGAGGCGAGCTTTGTGGAGAAGAAATCGGAGGGTGAACATCTTGTAGGTCCCCTTGGAGTTGATGGTTTCCTTGGGTGTTATCGTTAACATTTGACATGATTGTTGATGTAAAGAAATAGGTTAGGTTAAGAAAGAATAGATTATCAGATTCCCGGTAACGGAACCAATTTGTTTAACCAAAAAATGGAATTTTAGTCAAAGCTTTATTTTTAGAAGAACTAGGGTTACTGATAATCAAAAATGAATAAAAGAAATTGATTTTGACAACAAATAGATAGCAGAAAACAAAGTAATCCAGTATATTCAGTTGATATTGTGTGTCCCTACAAATGACCAATCTTCTCCTTTTTATAGCTATCTCTAAGATATACGTTTCGCCTTTGTCATAATAAGGTCATTATAGACAATTAAAGGCATTAAATGCTACGTTACATAATCATTGCAATTTAATACAGATTCTCAAACTTTTTCAGTATTTAATGCTTATTAAATACTGTATCTGTACTCTCTTCTGCTGTCAGATTCATTCTTCTTAACTTTAAGATTTAAATAGGTACGAGCGTCGAGTCTTTATCCGTTCGTGCCTCTGCTTGTGCCTCTGCTCGTATCTGTTGCAACTCGTGCCTCTTTGCTTACAATCATTCTTTGACCATCCTTCGTTTCATGACATGTCATCTTTCAATCACTTCAATATGTAAATTCAATTTTTCCCAATACAAAATCCTAGCCAAACTAATCAACTTTAGATCTAAGCATATTGGATACTAGAATCAAATGAGGCTGAGTTTATATAACATTTCTTAGAATGATTAAAAGACATCAAACGTAAATGATAAGCTTACATCTTTGATATATTGCTCTGTACTTGTAAAAGCAAAGAAGAAAAGGAAGGAATCTCGTTGATAACTATGAGATCTAGCTTTATTGATTCAACAACGGTGTTTACAAAGGTTTGTAACCCGTAATCTAGGCTTCTTGCTTTGTTACTCAGAGGTCTCCTCCAAGTCTCCTGCTTCTTTATCTTCTCTGGTATCTCTTTCCCTTTCTGTATATATATAGGAAAACAGAGTATTTTTGAGAGAATTTTCTGTATTGTATTTCGTTTGTTGCTTTGTACAACACTATCCTTTATATACAAGAAGGAATGTTAAAAAGAATCTTCCAGCTCACTAACTAACTCCAGTTGTCCTATACATTATTGGCTGGTCTATAACTAATTTATATTCTCTACAAAAACAAAATAAAAGAATAATACAGCATTATCTATAACTTAGTATCCTCTTTCTAGAAGCTCCCAAGGTTCCTGAATATTCCTCAGTAGGGCCTTAATGTATAGAATCCTTTTGGCCTTATACGTGTAACTTTTGGGCCCAACTTTGATTGTTCTTGGTTGCTGAAGTTCCCCTGCTCAGAAGGCCCAATAGAACTTTTTCCTTTATCAAATATAGATAATAACGAAGAAGCCCTAACCTTGTTTTTATCGAACACTTTCCCTTTGTTGTCTGATACCTTGTTCATCTCATCACCCCCCCTCAAGCTGGAAGGGTGAGAATCAACCCCCAACTTGCCAATGATTTGTTAATGTTGAATGCCAGTCAAGGGTTTAGTAAAAACATCGGCGAGTTGAGAAGCAGAGGGAACGAAATTCAGAGAAATGAGGCCAGCTAAGAACTGTTGACGGACAAAATGACAAATCAAGCTCCACATGCTTGGTTCGCTCATGGAAGACGAGATTTTTGGCGATGTGGATGGCTGCCTGACTGTCTGAGTGAAGGGAGACTCGAATTGATGGAGACACAGTAAGATCGGAAAGAAGACGAACAAGCCAAGTGATTTCTGCTACAACTCGTTGCATAGATCTATACTCTGCTTCAGCAGAGGAAAGGGAAATCAAAGGTTGCTTCTTCAATTTCCAAGAAACAAGGGAGCCACCCAAAGAGATAAAATACCCACTGACGGAGCGACGGGAGTCTGGACAAGAGCCCCAGTCGGAGTCACAAAAAGCAACAAGCTTGAAGGAAGAATCTGCCTGGTCTAATGACTAAGCGAGCTATAAACCTATCAACAGTCCCATTAGCATTGTACTTGACCTTATAGACCCACTTGCAAGGCAAAACATTCTGTCCCCTAGGTAGTTCCACAACCTCCCAGGTTTGGTTGGCTTCCAAAGCCTCAAACTCTTGTGACATTACCTCCTGCCAACAAGGATGTAAAGATGCCTGGGAAAAACTAGATGGTTCTTGACTGTGCAAAACTGAATTGAAAAGAGTCTGATTTTAGTGAGACAAAGCAGAAAATGGGTAGGTAGAAGGGGAAGGGGAAGCTGCAAGACAAGTAGTAGTTAGATCAGTTAAATAAACAGCATTGCATATATAATCAACCAAATAAGGTGGGGATTGGTAACTCTGGTTGACCTTCTGAGTGGAAGTACAGGACTAGGGGAACTAGAGGAAGAAAGGGGAAAAATATGCCTGGAAGTAGAGTTGATTGACATAGGGCTGGAAGAGGAGGAAAAAGAGGGAGGAGCAAAAGAGGAGGGTGTGTGAGAGTGAGACAAGGAAATAGGAGAAGAGTGAAGATTAGAAGAGGAATGTGAAGGTGAAGTGTTAGAAGAGGAAAGTGGTTCACTAGATAGAACAGGTGATAAAGGGATAGGAAAAATGTGAGAAGCAGATGACAGGGAGGAAAAGGGATAGATATCCTCATAAAACTTGACATCCCTGGAAACAAAAATCTTATGGGAGGTGAGATCTAGTAATTTACACCCCTTTTGATTAAAGGGATAACCAATAAAAACACACTTGGTGGCTCTAGGATCAAGCTTAGATCTTAGGTGAGTAAGGGTGGATGCATAGCATAGACAACCAAAACATCTTAAAGAAGCATAAGAAGGTATTTTACCAAACAAAACTTCATAAGGAGATTTGAAAGCCAAAACTCTAGAAGGGAATCTATTGATGAGGTAAGTGGCAGTTAAAAGGCATTCCCCCCAGTAGGATACAGGTAAATGAGACTGAAAAAGAAGAGCCCGACAAGTTTCTAATAAATGTTTGTGCTTTCTCTCCACTACCCCATTTTGTTGTGATGTCCCAATACAAGTGGTTTGGTGTATGATCCCATGGGTTGTGTAATATTCTGAACATGATAGGCTGGTCCCTAATTCCTTTGCATTGTCTGATCGGATGATTTTAACTTTGGTTTTGAATTGTCTTTCCACCATAGCAAGAAAACATTTGAGAATAGGAAAGGCATTGCTTTTAGTTTTGAGCAAATAGGTCCAGGTTCCTCTGCTGAAGTCATCTACTATAGTAAGAAAATATTTATATCCGTCATGAGTGCTAGTTTTATATGGCCCCCATGTGTCCACATGAATAAGTTCAAAAGCTGAATTAGTGGAAATGTTGCTACTAGGAAAAGGCAGCTTGGCGTGCCTTGCTTTTGCACAAACATCACAGGCAAGATTGGAAGGAGATGACAAATGGAAATTTGATAGATTGTTTCATACTATTAAAAGGCAAATATATATATATATATATTACCCACCTTCCTCTTTATCCAACGGTCTTTAACCAGCATACCCCTCCTCGACCATCTTCCTCTTTACTTGCTCAAGCATGACCGCATATATTTTGCTGTGAAAGCCTTCTCGATGGCTCGATCTCGGCAGTGGTCAAGACGCTCGTTCCATTACGCCTTACGGGTACGTCCATGGCTTGGTCGACCCCTCATCGTTCCCTTTAATGATAATCCACTTGTGGTCAGATTTTGACCCATACAATTAGTACCTCTGCCTATGGGCGGATTCCGTTGATTCAAAAGCTAGGAGAAATCTAGTCATTATGCAAGGGTCGAGGTCCTTATGGCGAGGTAGCGACGTGACGATCCGGGAACCTCATTGGACCGTTACATCAGTTCATAGTTGGGTTGTCACATCAATTCATGACATCATGAATGCTTATTATACGTTATCATATCGCACGTTTCCCAGCAACGTAACGTTTCCTATGCCCCTTTCGTTTTCTGATTGTCGGCTCTTGGTTTTCCTGCTCAAGGCCTTTATCTCTCAATAAATAAGGGATAAACCCTCTATTTGATTGTTTCATTTTTCAATTATCAAAGAACTTTTCAAACTTCTTTCCCTTTCTATTGCTTCCCATTCTTCTGCTTCCGCCAGAATTCACTGTGATTACTACCCCTTCTCCCTTCGTCACCCTTGTTTATTTTGCTCTAAGAAGACAAATGGCTGGTGCTCCGTCCCAAACTGATAGAGTTGTTGAAGCTCTGGTGCCGGAAAGTGACATGCCCCTTCTTGAAGAGGGAGTGGAGGTGGTGGAAGACGAGGGATTTCCGACGGTGGATGAGATAGTACCCCGCTCGAGGAAGATGAGGACTGACTTTAATAGCCCTGCCGGAAACGAACCGGAGCCTGTCCCTTCCACTATGGATGAAGCGGCGATTACGATGCTCAAGGCTAAGTGGGGACGGGATACTGCGCATTTGTTATCGGGTACACGCTTCCTCTTCCCTCTCTGGTGGTAGACTTCTGCTGCTTCTACGAAGTGTGCCCGGCTCAACTCTCTCCGTACGCATAAAAACTCTTTCTTATGCTTATAAAGTACGCGGAGCTTGCCATCCGAGGAATTTCCTTGGGGCACATGCTTCACATCTTTGCCCCTCATTTTTTTCGGGGTACGATGATCCATATGCGCCATCGAGGAACCAAGAGTTTGGTGGTGAAGATGGACGATAAGGCTAATCGCCGCTTTTAGGAAAGCTACTTCTATGTGCGGACAGAGCACCTTGTGGCGGACCCGGCAGGGTTTCCAGAGACGTGGAACTTCGCTCGTGAGTTTTCCTTTGTTTACTTTGTGATTTTTCTTAAGGTGGTCGTCGATCGTCCTCCTTTAGGTGATATTGTTAAGGACTTGTTTTTGCTTTTTGCAGTCGAGAGACTACCTCCCCCGCTAGTTGCTGATATCCGTGAATGGGTGAGCGCAATTCTCCCCCATACGATGGGGATTCATGAGTGGGCGTCCTTCCATGAGAAGTAAGGGCGTAAGCCTCTTACTGGTGAGTCGGCCTGCTGCAATTTCTCTTTATTCTTTACCTTATAGTTTAACCTTGTCGTTATATGATCTAATCTTTCCTTGTTGGAAGGTCGGAGAGCACGAAGGACGAGGGCTCCTCCACTCGCATTCCGTCAATCGGTGCCTCTTGCCCGGCCTGCACCGAGGGCCGCTGCCCGGCCTGCACCGAGAGCTACTGCCCGATCTACGCCCGAGGCCAAAGCCGTGCGCGCGGAGGCTACTCTTCAGCCGGAGACTCCGATTCCCGCAGCCCGTTCAACGGGTGAATCTTCCCGTGCTGGTAGTGGAGAGGCCCCATCGAAGAGACTACGAGTAGTATTGGAAGAGGCTCCTCCAGCCAAAACATCTTCGAGAGGCGACCTTACCTTGGTGGTGCCCGAAAGCGGCGGTCCCAACCCCGTCGTGGAGGCTACGCCTGTTGTGAGCGATCAAGAGGCTGGTGTGGCAGAGAGATGGAGTCCCGAGGCTGCCGTTGCTATTTCGAGTGGCCTTTGGACATCCTGGCCGAACCGCACCCCTTCTTTGTCCGATGAGAGGGGGAAAGGCGTCATGGTTGATAATTATGAGTCCGAGTCGGACATTGATCCTGAGGACGTAAGGATGTTCGAGGAGGGCTTTACCCGAACTGTAGTGAGAGCGGGAGGCCCTTCCCGAATACTTGAAATTCCGTCGGATCTCAACCTGCTGCAAGACACAGTGGATTTTGTACCGCAATTTGACCTTCTATGCTCTGACTCAGAAAGCGGAGCTCTTCAGGATGTCAGCGATTCCGAGTGTTCACGTGGTGTGGCCGCGATGGGCCTAAGGGTGAGTTCGTTTTTTTTTTTTACTTTGTGAACTTTATCTTTACTGACTCCTTTCTTCTCTTTCTTCTTCTTTTCTCTTTTTCTTTTTAGTCTTACATGCTAGAGGTAGAGAGTGATCGTAGAGCTAAGACGCGGACCGAGATTTTTCTAAAAATGCTCGAGAAGTATCGGCGGTATCGCAACAAGTGCCGTGAGATGCACGAGCGGCTCAGGGCGGGTATTGGTATCTAGTCCATCACGGAGGAGTTAGAGAAAAGAGATCAGGAGTTGGTGCGGTCTATTCGCAGATGCAGTGAGCTCGAGGAGCTGCTTCGTACCAAAGACGAGGAACTCGAGGTGGGCAAAGTGGTTGCTGCGGAGTGCGAGGACCTTCAGGCGAAGGTGTTGTCTCTGCAACCCGAACTTGAGCAAAATGCTTCCAGAGTCAAAGCTTTTAGGATGGGGAAGTTGGCCGAGCTGGAAAAGAAAGTGGCCGAGATGGAAAGTGTCGAGGAGGCTCGGACGTCGTCTTTGGCGAGAGCGGTGGCGCTGGAGGACACTATCCGCATCCTTCAATTTGAGCAGGAATCTGAGAGAGCAACGGCCATGCTGAGGGAGGCTCGGCTTGAGGAGCGTATTGGTGAAATTGACCGGGAGTCTTCGAGCCTAGGAGACCGGGTCGTGGCACTCGAGGCCGAAAAGGAACAACTATTTGCCCAGGTCGAATTGCCTCTGCCGCGGTCCCTCGCCGCTTGTATGAGCTGTGGGTCCACGTCGAGGCCCAGCGAGATATGTACAAGGGTTTGTGGGAGATGGGGAATGTTCCAGAGGCCATTTGAAGATGCTCGGGCGAAGGCACGCGAGGCTCGCACTGCCTGCGATTACGACCCCGCGACACCGGAGGTTGGTGAGGGCGTTGATAACGAGGATGAGTTCCCTTCTGATGATGACGATGATGTTGGGGAGAACGGCGGTGGGGATAATGCTGAGTGAAGCTTTTGCTGCAACCTTTGTACTTAGTTTTTTGTTGTTGTTGTTGTTGTTTACTTTCATCTTTTCCTGAGGGCCCGTTTTGGCCTTTTATAGGGTGCTGTCGCGAACGTATATTTGAATAAAATAGTTGTTTCGCCTTCATTTGTGTATCTTTTGATTTTCATTGTGATGAGTCCCTGACCCTTTTAATTGTGAATCCGAACTTGCGAGTTTGGGCGAGGTTGACTTCTGATTTTCCATCTCAGGCGGAACCAACCTCAACTCGGACGAGGTCGAATTTTAAATTCGCCATATTGGGCAAAGTCAGTTTTGACTTATATATTCGAGCGGGATTGAATTCTGACTTACCAACTTAGGCGAAGTCAATTTTTCCATATGTATTCGAGCGAGGTCGAACTTGGAGTTGCCATCTTGGGCGAAAGTTTGACTTATGTGCTCGTGCGTGGTCGAAATTGGAGTCGCCATCTTGGGCAGAGTCAATTTCTGACTTATATATTCGAACGAGGTCGAAATTCAATTTGTTGATTCGGGTGGGCGAATTTTACTTTTACCTGGCGGTGGCCGATGGCCGTAAGGGTGTTAATTCGAGCGAGGTCGAAATTGTAACCAGTTGTAAATTCGAGCGAAGTCGAACTTCTTTTTTGGTGAAGGCCGATGGCCGTAAGGGTGTTATTTCGAGCAAGGTCGAAATTGTAACCCATTGTAAATTTGAGCGAAGTCGAACTTCTTTTTTGGTGAAGGCCGATGGTTTAGGTGTGTTATTTCGAGCTAGGTCGAAATTATAACCCGTTGTAAATTCGAGCGAAGTCGAACCTTTTATTTGTGGTGAAGGCCGATGGCCGTAGGGGTGTTATTTCGAGCAAGGTCGAAATTGTAACCCGTTGTAAATTTGAGCGAAGCTGAACTTCTTCTATGGTGAAGGCCAATGGCCGTAGGGTATTTTTTCAAGCAAGGTCGAAATTATAACCCGCTATGAATTCGAGCGAGGTCGAACTTCTCTTTTTGTATGGCGATGGTCGATGGCCGTAAGGGTGTTAATTCGAGCTAGGTCGAAATTATAACCCGTGGTAAATTCGAGCGAAGTGAAACTTCTTTTCATATGGCGATGGCCGACGGCCGTATGGGTGTTAATTCGAGCTAAGTCAAAATTATAACCCGTTGTGTTAATTCTATTGGAGAACATTCGCCGTGTTATTTATGCGTGCGTCGGGGCAAGTCCTGGTTTGCTTAATTTTTCTTTCATTTGGAGAATACTATGCGTTTCCTAGGTGAGTCCAAATTTGCTTAATTTTGCTTTCATTTGGAGAATACTGTGCGTTTCCTGGGTGAGTCCCAATTTGCTTAATTTTGCTTTCATTGGAGAATGCCGTGCGTTTCCTGGGTGAGTCCCAGTTTGCTTAATTTTGCTTTCATTGGAGATTTTTTTCAATAGTCGACATGAACTGAGCTATTTCTGTTATTTGTAATATGGTGCGGTTTAGAGGGTTTTGCTCGGTCGTTACACGCGAGAGGGCATGGTACAGAACCTTTTCCTGGAGTGTTTTGGCAGCGTTCGTCTCTTGCTCGCGTACCTATGCGAGTGCTCGTATTCCTGCTTCGAACCAATAAAAGAGTGTGATAAGATAAACCCAAACGAAATTGTCTGTTACCTCGGCCAGGCAAGTCGGTGAAAGGAGGAGCGGCGCTGTAGGACTTGTACTCGAATAGTGGTTTCTGATTTGGCAGCCATGTTTGGCTTTGCCATTTAATCGCGTCTTGACTTCTCATGAGTTGGGCTTACCTCGCCCGTTGGGATACCAAGGCCGAGTCCCAGTCCGATATGCGCAAACAATAAGGGAAACATGTTATACTTTGCTCATAAATCACCCAGTGTGCGTGATACGAAAATAAGGCAGGATGTGCGAGCTATTTAAAAGGGTTACGCAGTAGGCTATCATCCCTTCCCAAGAGGTGGAAGTACAGGCCGGTATACAAAGCGAATACATCGCATGGGATTGCGGTCATGCCAAGCGCATAATGACCGTGGTTCTACTTCAAACATGCATATGACCTGCCAAAACCATCGTTACAGGTGAGACATGGGTCTTGTATAGGCATCGGTCATGATTTTTATTTTGTGTAGGGATCTGACCTAGATTCGTACGGTAATCTCAAAAACTTATCTACCATTCTTTTCGAGTTGGTGTTGTTACTGAGATGGTGAGGTTGTAATAGCCTAGAAGTAATACTTGGTTGGTTCTAGATCTAAAGGAAACTAAAGAATCTGGCTAAGAAATCCCCACAGACGGCGCCAAATTGTTTGACCAAAAAAAGTTTTGAACCTTTTGGTTAAACCAATTAATGATAAGATAGAGGTAAATTCTAGCCAAACATAATCAACTTTAGATCTAAGAATATTGGATACTAGTGTAACGACCCGACCGGTCGTTTTGAGCTCTAGCTCGTCGTTCAGTGGTTTGAGGCCCTAATTAGCTTCACTTCAGGTATTATGACTTGTACGCATGATCGGAGTTGAATTCCGGGAAGTTCGGAGTTGATTTGGAAAGAGAATTCCCGTTTCGAAAGCTTTAAGTTGGAAGAATTGACCAAGATTGGATTTTTGAGTAAACAACCTCAGAATTGGGATTCGAAGGTTCCAACAGGTTCGTATGATGATTTCGGACTTGGGCTTATGCCCGAATCGGGTTTTGGAAGACCCGGGAACGTTTCAGCACCTATTGTGGAAGTTGGCATTTTTGAAAGAATTTCATAAGTTTGGGTTGAAGTGCATTTCAGTGTTATCGATGTCCGTTTGGGATTCCGAGTTTGGGAATAGCTCTGTATGCTAATTCTGGTGTCGGGAGCGCGACCAAAAGTGAATTCGGAGGTCCTTGGGTCATTTTGGAGTCATTTGGCTAAAGATAGAAATTTGAAGGTTTTTGAGGAGTTTGACCGGAAGTGGACTTTTTGATATCGAGGTCGGATTCCGATTCTGGAAGTTGGAGTAGGTCCGTAATGTCGAATATGACTTGTGTGCTAAATTTGAGGTCAATCGGACGTGATTTGATAGGTTTCGACATCAAATATAGAAGTTTGAAATTCTAAAGTTCATTAACCTTGAATTGGAGTGCGATTCATGGTTTTAGCGTTGGTTGATGTGATTTGAGGCCTCAAGCAGGCCAGTGTTATGTTATGAGACTGGTTGGTGTGATTGGATGGAGTCCCGGGGGCCTCGGGTGTGTTTCGGGGTGGTTTCGGATCATTTCGGGCTGTTCTGCAATAGCTGATGCTGGTATCTGGTGTTGTTCTTCGCGTTCTCGTGGAGCCTCTCGCGTTCGCGAAGAAGGATTTGTCTTCAAGGGCTTTGTTCTTCGCGTTCGCAAAGGGCTCCTCCCGTTCGCGAAGGACGAAATCTCTGTTGCATAGGTCTGACTTCGGAAGCTCATATCTCGCAATCTATAAAGAATTTGAAGATCATCCAAAAATGATAGTTGTATCCCGTTGTGTCTAGTTTTCAGAAAGGTAAATTAGTTAGCATTTGGATTTGTGTACAAAAAGTTATCTTTGGTACACTACAGGCTGTCCGGGAAGATGAAAAAGAAATTTGTGTTGCACAGGGCTCACTTTGGCAGCTTATATCTCAAAATCTATAAGGAATTGGGAGGTGACCAAAACATGAAAGTTGTAGATCTTGGTGTCTAAGTTTCAAAATATTAAACCATTTGTCATTTGTAGTTTTGTAGAAAACGTTATGACCATTATACTAGAGGATGTCTGAGAAGAGATTGGAAAATGATTTTTGGGAATTTTCTTCTTCGCGAACGCGACGTGGGTCTCGCGAACGCGAAGAAGAGTCGTCTGGGCAGTGTATAAGTGTAAAGAAATGGATTTGGCTCATTTCATCTCATTTACTCCATGGGAGCCGACCTAGGAGCGATTTTGGAGCTCCATTTTCATCATCCATGTCATGGTAAGTGATTCCCACCTATTGCAAGTTAATTACTTGGATTATATCTAGATTTCAACATGGAAAATCATGGGAATTTAGTGAAAATTGGGGTTTTGAAGAAAAACCTAGAAATTTGGTATTCTTGAATTTTGACCACGATTTGGGCACGAATTTGGGAGTAAATTATATATTTGAGTTCGTGAGGTTATGGGTAGACTTAATCTTCGAAAAAATTCGAAATCTGGGCACGTGGGCCCGAGGGAAATTTTGTCAACTTTTCAATCGGGGTTAGGAATTGTTATAAATTGGATTGTAATGAGTAATTTATCATATATTAATGAGTTTACATAATTATTGTCTAGTTTGGAGCAATGTGCATCAATTTGAGTTTTCGAAAGGGCATGGAATAACGGTTATGGAACTTCGGAGCGAGGTGAGTATCCTTTCTAACCTTGTAAGAGGGAATTTCCCCATAGGTGAATTAATTGGATATGTGCTGCTATTTGCGGGGGCTATGTACGCACGAGGTGACGAGAGTCCGTGCGTAGCTACTATTATGCTTATGTCCGGGTAGTCTAGGACCCATAAGCATGCTTCACTTGTAATACTTGTAAACTTATTGTTAGTTTAAATTGCTTAAATCATATCGAAGTGGCAAATGACTTTCTAAAAGAGTTAAACTTTATTTTCTTGACTTGTAAAAGAGAAATTTATACCTCCTTGAATAATTATTTCCCTGATGAAGTCTTGATTGACTGTTAAAATGTGTGTTTTTATGTGTACCTGCGTCGCATGTGTGATTCGCGAGCAGGGTGATTGTTTATTTATATTTGAAGGCGTCGCATGTATGATTCGCGAGCGGGGTAATAGATGCATCTATGGTTCGCGCCATTCGACCCTCTGGCAGTGCACAATTTAAATATTATTGGATCGGGCCGTACGACCTCGACATGATTTGCGCATTCTTTTAATGTTTGCCTTGAGATTTATAAATGTTGATTTTGTTCTCCCTGGCCTGAGATAAATGTATAAATGATGAAAAGGAATCTGGAAATTTCCTATGAAAGAAAGAATTGTTTATTTGCTTTATTCTACTGAGTTGCAACCATTTTATAAAAATCTTTGATTTATTATATTATTGGCGTATTATTATTGGACCACTAGTAAGTGTCGAAGTCGACCTCTCATCTCTACTTCTTCGAGATTAGACGGGATACTTACTGAGTACACATTGTTTTCGTACTCATGCTACACTTGCCGTGCATTTTTGTTGCACAGACACGTGTATCTCTAGTGGCCTAGTGGGCGTAGCAGCATGGATGATACGGAGACTAGGTGAGCTGCATTCCTCAAGGCGACCCACAGCCAGTATAGTCTCTTTCAGTGTAATGTAATTACTTTCTGTCCAATTTGTATTCTGTATAGTTATTGTACTTTATTTGATTTCTTAGTGATTTCTCATGCACTTGTGACACCGGGTTCTGGGATGATTATGGGATTATTTAATATTAAGTTTGTTAAAGACATCAATATCTATTCAGTGAAATTCATTACTCATTGTTTAATATATAAAAGAAACGATTTTAAAAATATTAAAATAAGAAATTACTAGTAAATTGGTGTTGGCTTGCCTGACAATGGTGTCCTGCGCCATCACGACCCTTAGTGGATTTTGGGTCGCGACAACATGGTATCAGAGCACTAGGTTCCCTTAGGTCTCACGAGTCATGAGCAAGTCTAGTAGAGTCTCGTGGATCGGTACGGAGACGTATGTACTTATCTTCGAGAGGCTACAGGGCTGTTAGGAGAACTTCCCTTCTTGATTCGTCATCGTGCGATTTGATTCCATTTAAGGCTCATGCCTTCATTTCCTTTCCATTCAATCTTATGCGATGCGAAACGTTGGTCATGAATCGGCGAGTGAGTAATTGTAATGGTACTACGAATGTGGTGCGGGATGTTTCTCCCTGCGTGGTTGTTTGAGCTATTGTCGTCGCCTTGTGGAAGTATATTCTATCGTTTCAGCTTAGTAGCTGTACTTTTGGGAGCTCTGATACTGGGCACAAGTTGCCACGATGCTTATGAATGGTGGTCGCGCAGTATTGATGTGATGGTAGGATGCTTGCCTACGCGTCGGGACAGTGAATGACTTGAAGGGAGGTTTACTCAGTGCATGATTTAGAGAAATCAGTATTTTATTTCCGGCGGAAGAAAGGCTATCGGACTAAAAATGATCAGGTTTGGGTTGATGGAGTAACGAGGCTTGGTATTTGCGAGTGTGGTGGAATTTACATCAGCGACGCGGTGTCGTCGTCCTCGATTGAATGTGTTAAGTTTGCCGGTGTTATGATCTTCTTCAATTCGCCTTTAGGCAGAGTATTGTGGAATGGTGTCAGGGAACGGCTATAAGAGATCGCGAGGTGCGATAATTCAGGATTGAATCAATATTTCTAGTGTGACGGCTCGAGAAAGATGATCTTCGGAAAGGTCTAAAGTAGTGGCGATCTGTTGGTGCAAGTACACAGAGATAGATATTGATTTAAGGCAACAATTGGGCGGCAAAAGGCGATGAAGGACATGTGGGAAGTGTCATGCGGTGGTTAACTTCTAGAAGGCCAGGTGTAAGAAGCGGAGGTCGAGAAGTTTCTTAAAGAGGGGAGTTTGCCCAAAGCGGGAGAGTGGCATATGGGTTCGGTGGCAAGATGACTACACCCCCTTGAGGAAAGTTTGGAGTGTGTTGGGAATTTTAATGGATGGTGAATGGGTCTACGAGCTTAATTTAAAATATTGGCTAACATACGGCGGGAGATTTGATACGACAGGAAGGAGTTGCTTGATGTGAAGAAGGATACAACATGACTTCGAATTAGAAGATATTATCGCACATTTAGTTGATGTCCATAAGAAGTGAATGGACTAGTACAATTGGTGAATGAGTACGGACTCAGGATGAGTTATTGAAGTCGTAGTGATTGTACCCCGTGCAGCAACGTTGGAAGATGTCGGCGCGTAGTTTCCGCAGTAGGGGTTGTCTCCGGTGAGCGGATCAATGGTCGTGTGGTTGGCAAAGCTTCTGCGGAGGATTCTACCGGCTACTGTAAGGAGATCAGTCATGTGAATATGGTTAATGATTCAGATTATTCATAAAGGGTTTTACAGAAGGATTTCGGGGAATTTGGCGGTTGATTGCGCAAGGTTATGTCAATAAGAGATAAGAATCTTGGTGGGTTCGGAGTTGTGTAATAGTGGCTTCAAGCTAAGTGGGAGAGTCCCACCGCCCATGGTTGGATTGCATGGTCGTCTATTTGTGAGATTTCCGGTTATTAGCATATGGATGGGTTATTTCAGCTAAGGGAAAGGAACATAAGAGGTAATTTGAGCAGAGGAATTGTTAAAGGTGTGCTATAGTTGGCCTTATTGACTCATGTTCAGACTTGGGGAAGGGTACAGGATTTATGCCTTGTGTAGATGCGGGTTTCAAGGAAAGTGATTCGGTCGGGTGCTTCGTCGAGAGGGTGTTCATGTGCTAGAAGATTCATGGAGTTGATTATATTCGGGACCAAGTCAGAGTGGGTGGCTCTCAACAACGATCCTAGTGGATTCAAAAGTTATAGTGTGGTGCCTAATGATTTCGAGCCCATAAGTATGGTTAATAATCGAGCTTTTGCAGCAGAGTATGAAAAGAGGCTTGGAATGTTATATGATATCTTCGGCTTATAGTGTAACATGTGGAGGAAAGAGAGAAAATGACTTCGGATTCGTAGAGGAATTATCAGAATAGGTGTATCAGTTGAAGTTACGAATGTACGTGCAAGGAGGGTATAAAACGGTTTATGGGTTTGGAGAAAATGGGGTCTCACGGAATGGGGTCACTCAAGATGAGTGCAGATTTAGGTTGGTGATGTAAGGAATGGAGCTAATATTAACTCTGAGACAAGATAAGGATTAATCAAAAGAAGTTAGATTGGTTAACCGTGTTTGAATTGGTATAATGGTGGCGGTAATTAGTTCCTTCAGCGTGATTAAGTTGTGCATGTGATTTATGGTTGTGCGTGCGAGGCTCGACGACCGCCGTAATTGATTTTAGTTGGAAGTATTCAAGTAGTATGGCCTGTATGTGTAGGTGAATCCCGGAAGGGTTATGGTGGTTCAGACCACTACTTGAGGATTTGAATGTTCCACGGTTATGAGAAGTTATTTTCGTGTTGCTATGGTTCTCTTGGAATGAGTCAAGTAAAAGGTTCTGTATAATGAAATGTATACTCTATTAGTGGTTCAAAAGTTATGGTGAAATCCTTATACTGTCGCATATTGGCATGTTAGGTGCAGTGAGCGGCATGAGGAACCGAGGTTGCGGTGCGGTGTTGGCAAGGATGTTTGCGGTCCGGTGTTGGCAAGGATGTCACAAGCTCGGAGGAACAGGAAAGGGATTTGAATGTTAGAGTAAGCTGGTATTGTCTTTAGCGTCACCTGAGATCGGTGTTTTGTGAAAAAGGCTTTGTATCCTGGTTATTGAATCTTGATCGCTTTTCAGCATTAGTGGGGCCAGTGGTATGGATGTGCAGACTTGTTACCTGGTGCGGAAGGTCGTGAGAGCGCATGCTACGGGAAGGTTGTATTGGTGTGACATGTAGTCACTTGATTGATTGAAGATTTAAACCAAGTATGAAGATTTCGGTAATACCACTAATTTGAGAACTTATGCCTGGAGGGCACTCGGTTTATTGGGTTGTGGACGGCGGCGGTTTACTCCAGTTATGATGGTTGTCCTTGTGAGTTACAGGAAAAAGGGTTATTATGGACCCAGGAAAGACTATTGGCCTAGTTCGGTAAGATCAGAATCGACTTGAGGTTTGTGAATGGATTTAAATATGAATATGGGCTCTACATCAGGCCAAATGTGTTCATTTCAGCATAGCGTCCCTTATGGAGGAGTATTCGAATGTGGGATGTTGTTTGCTCGTCGGCTATTTCATGTAATATTGTATTGTGCCATTTGAGTTGTAAAACGGCTTGATAAATTTCTTATGCGTTGAGGTTTCGTGTAGCGATTGTGTCATATGAGCAGGATAGCTCTTGAGATTCAGATCATATATCGCACCTCAGTTGTGCATGAATTTTGTGGCTTATGGCTATATGTCTCTCCAGGGTTGGTATTATGCACTTAGTGTGCTTATGACCGATATTTAGTATTTTGTTGTAATAAGCAATTTAGCTCGATGTGTATCTCCTTATATGAATTTTATGTGTGGATCGGGTGGCACGCCGCCATGGGTATGTTATTTGGATCGGGTTGCACGCCGCAACAGTGTGATATTGAATACAACCTTCTATATTCTATTTTTGTGTGTCTCGTTTCCCACTTTCTGAGGAAAGTTCATATTAGTGCGTGAGTTGAGTAGTCCCTGCCAGAGTTCGTTTTCCTTATATATCACGTTCGAGTTCATAGCCTATTGGCACATTCTGGCATTATATGAGACTTTTGATCATGTTCGGGGTGGCTTATTGCCTAAGCAGTTCGTACTGGGTGAGACGAGATCATTGGATTTAGGATAAGTGGAATCTGATTATATGCAGTATATTAAGGAGCAAAGACCATTATTTGGTTCATAATGAGGTAATGGTTCTTGTCAGGAGTATAGACTCAATGATTGTTGACTCGATAGTTGGTTATTTCTACACATCTCTTCCGTCGTGGCGGCATTGCGAGAGTTAGAACAGGACTTATATATGTCATGGGGTGCATTGTGAGCATCAGATTCGGGAAATGTCGGCTATTATGATCAGAGAGTATTATTATGATCATGTGAATGATGTGGTGCATGGTGTGAATTCAGTAAGGGTATGCAGTCATGTTCTGGTACAGCGTGTGGTGATTGATACGGTGTTCATATGTTGAAAACAGGCCTGGTAGAGAATTTCGGATGTTGAAACTGGGCTCTAAGGCTTATTTGCCTAAATAAAAGAGGTTATCTTTAGATTTGATCGAGCTAATGTGCCCAACTGAGTTGTGGTAGCACGGGTAGGTGCACGAGGTATTAAGCGGCGATTTCAGACTACTTCAGTGCAGTTCTCAGCACGTTCGAGGACGAACGAATGTTTAAGTGGGAGAGAATGTAACGACCCGACCGGTCGTTTTGAGCTCTAGTGCATCGTTCACCGGTTTGAGGCCCTGAGTAGCTTCACTTCAGGTATTATGACTTGTACGTATGGTCGGAGTTGAATTCCGAGAAGTTCGGAGTTGATCTGGAAAGAGAAATCCCGTTTCGAAAGCTTTAAGTTGGAAGAATTGACCAAGATTGGATTGTTGAGTAAACGACCTCAGAATCGGGATTCGAAGGTTCCAACAGGTTCGTATGATAATTTCGGACTTGGGCGTATGCCCGAATCGGGTTTTGGATGACCCGGGAACGTTTCAGCACCTATTGTGGAAGTTGGCATTTTGAAAGAATTTCATAAGTTTGGGTTGAAGTGCATTTCAGTGTTATCGATGTCCGTTTGGAATTCCGAGTCTGGGAATAGCTCCGTATGGTGATTCTGGTGTTGGGAGCGCGATCGAAAGTGAATTCGAAGGTCCGTGGGTCATTTTGGAGTCATTTGGCTAAAGATAGAAATTTGAAGGTTTTTGAGGAGTTTGACTGGAAGTGGACTTTTTGATATCGGGGTCGGATTCCGATTCCGGAAGTTGGAGTAGGTCCGTAATGTCGAATATGACTTGTGTGCAAAATTTGAGGTCAATCGGACGTGATTTGATAGGTTTCGGCATCAAATGTAGAAGTTTGAAATTCTAAAGTTCATTAACCTTGAATTGGAGTGCGATTCATGGTTTTAGCATTGTTTGATGTGATTTGAGGCCTCACGCAGGTCCGTGTTATGTTATGAGACTGGTTGGTGTGAGTGGATGGGGTCCCGGGGGCCTCGGGTGTGTTTCGGGGTGGTTTCAGATCATTTCGGGCTGTTCTGCAATAGTTGATGCTAGTATCTGGTGTTGTTCTTTGCGTTCGCGTGGATCCTCTCGTGTTCGTGAAGAAGGATTTGGCTTCAGGGGCTTTATTCTTCGCGTTCGCGAAGGACGAAATCTCTATTGCATATGTGTGACTTTGGAAGCTCATATCTCGCGATCTATAAAGAATTTGGAGATCATCCAAGAATAAAAGTTGTAACCCTTTGTGTCTAATTTTTAGAAAGGTAAATTATTTAGCATTTGGATTTGTGTACAAAAAATTATGTCTGGTACACTATAGGCTGTCTGGGAAGATAAAGAAGAAATTTGTGTTGCACAGGGCTGACTTTGGCAGTTTATATCTCAAAATTTATAAGAAGTTGGTAGGTGACCAAAACATGAAAGTTGTAGATCTTCGTGTCTAGTTTTCAAAACATTAAAGCATTTGTCATTTGGAGTTTTGTACAAAACGTTATGACCATTATACTAGAGGCTGTCTGAGAAGAGTTTGAAAAATGATTTTTGGGAATTTTCTTCTTCGCGAACGCGACGGGGGTCTCGCGAATGCAAAGAAGAGTCGTCTGGGCAGTGTATAAGTGTAAAGAAATGGGTTTGGCTCATTTCAACTCATTTACTCCATGGGACCCGACCTAGGAGCGATTTTGGAGCTCCATTTTCATCATCCATGTCATGGTAAGTGATTCCCACCTATTGCAAGTTAATTGCTTGGATTATATCTAGATTTTAACATGGAAAATCTTGGGAAATTAGTGAAAATTGAGGTTTTGAAGAAAAACCTAGAAATGTGGTATTCTTGGATTTTGACCACGATTTGGGCACGAAATTATGAGTAAATTGTATATTTGAGTTCGTGAGGTTATGGGTAGACTTTATCTTCGAAAAAATTCGAAATCCGGGCACGTGGGCCCGAAGAAATTTTGTCAACTTTTCGATCGGGGTTAGGAATTATTATAAATTGAATTGTAATGAGTAATTGATCATATATTAATGAGTTTACATAATTATTGGCTAGTTTTGGAGCAATGTGCATCAATTTGAGTTTTCAGAAGGGCATGGAATAACGGTTATGGAACTTCGGAGCGAGGTGAGTCTCCTTTCTAACCTTGTAAGAGGAAATTGTCCCTAAGGTGAATTAATTGGATATGTGCTGCTATATGCCGGGGCTACGTACGCACGAGATGACGAGAGTCCGTGTGTAGCTACTATTATGCTTATGTCCGGTAGTCTAGGACCCAAAAGCATGCTTTACTTGTTATATTTGTAACCTTATTGTTATTTTAAATTGCTTAAATCATATCGAAGTGGCAAATGACTTTCTAAAACAGTTAAACTTCATTTTCTTGACTTGTAAAAGAGAAATTTATACCTCCTTGAATAATTGTTTCCCTGATGAAGTCTTGATTGACTGTTAAAATGTGTGTTTATATGTGTACCTGCGTCGCATGTATGATACTCGAACAGGGTAATTGTTTATTTATATTTGACCGCGTCGCATGTATGATTCGTGAGCGGGGTGATAGATGCATCTATGATTCGCACCATTCGACCCTCTGGCAGTGCACAATTTAAATATTATTGGAGCGGGCCATACGACCTCGGCATGATTTGTGCATACTTGTATATATTTGCCTTGAGATTTATAAATGTTGATATTCGTTCTCCCTGGCCTGAGATAAATGTATAAATGATGAAAAGGAATCTGAAAATTTCCTATGAAAGAAAGAATTGTTTATTTGCTTTATTCTACTGAGTTGCAACCATGTTTATTAAATCTTTGATTTATTATATTATTGGCGTATTATTATTGGACCACTAGTAAGTGTCGATGTCGACCTCTCGTCTCTACTTCTTCGAGATTAGACGGGATACTTACTGAGTACACGTTGTTTTCGTACTCATGCTACTCTTGCTGTGCATTTTTGTTGCACAGGTACATGTATCTCTAGTGTCCTAGTGGGCGTAGCAGCATGAATGATACGGAGACTAGGTGAGCTGCATTCCTCGAGGCGACCCGCAGCCAGTATAGTCTCTTTCAGTGTATTGTAATTACTTTCTGTCCAATTTGTATTCCGAACAGTTATTGTACTTTATTTGATTTCTTAGTGATTTCTCATGCACTTGTGACACCGGGTTCTGGGATGATTATGAGATTATTTATTAATAAGTTTGTTAAAGACATCAATATCTATTTAGTGAAATTCATTACTCATTGTTTAATGTATAAAAAAAATAATTTTAAAAATATTAAAACAAAAAATTACTAGTAAATTAGTGTTGACTTGCCTGACAATGGTGTCCGGCGCCATCACGACCCTTAGTGGATTTTGAGTCGTGACAAGTAGAATCAAACGAGGCTGAGTTTATAAAACATTTCTTAGAATGATTAAAAGAAATCTAACGTAAATGGTGAGCGTACATCTTTGATATATTGCTCTGTATTTGTAAAAGCAAAAAAGATAAGGAAAGAATCTCGTTGATAACTATGAGATCTAGCTTTATTGATTCAACAACGGTGTTTACAAAGATTTGTAACCCGTAATCTAGGCTTCTTGCTTTGTTAGTCAGAGGTCTCCTCCAAGTCTCCTGCTTCTTTATCTCCTCTGGGACCTCTTTCCCTTTCTGATTTATCTTTCATATATATATATATATATATATATATATATTCCCCTTTATCCAACGGTCTTTAACGAGCATACCCCTCCTCGGCCATCTTCCTCTTTACTTGCTCAAGCATGACCGCATATATTCTGCTGTGCAAGCCTTCTCGATGGCTCGATCTCGGCAGTGGTCGAGACGCTCGTTGTCATTACGCCTTACAGGTACGTCCATGGCTTGGTCGACCCCTCATCGTTCCCTTTAACGGTAATCCACTTGTGGTCAGATTTTGACCCATACACTAAGGACATTCTAAGAGCCCGTTTGGCCATAATTTTTTTTTTTCTTTTTTTCAAAAGTTTTTTTTACTTTTTTTCGAAATCAGTGTTTGGCCATAATTTTTCATTTTTCACTTGAAGATGAATTTCGAAATTTTTTCAAAAATCTGAAAAGTTCCCAAAAACTGTTTTTTAAAATTCACTTAGCCCACTCAAAAATTCAAAAATAGCTCAACATTGTATTCCTGTTAAAAAACAGCCCTAATTTTCAAATACTATTTTCACTTGAATTCATTTTTTATTTATTTCTGAAATTTTATTAATCTTATGTCCAAACGCCCACTATGGTCAATGAAGTGAAAAAAGATTCTGGAAGACCAGAATTAAAATCTTATCAAAGACAAAAAGAAGTAAAGTACTCTTTTCCCCCCTAAGATACGATAGACAGAATAATTCAATACATATGGGATAAAATGTAACAGAATTTGGATAGATTAATAACTGCGCTTAGCTTGACCAAAAACCACCATTAATTATAGAAAAAGATTGAATTGCCAGTTTGCTCCTTTAATTTATTTGTTCTCATGTCGACAAACAAAAATAGATTCACAAGAAAAAAGAAAGAAAAATAAATTAATTAGTAGTCCATGGCCAACCACTACAAGTATCAATGCTTGGCTTTGCTTCAACTCATGACAGCCATTTGAAAAGTTTTTGAAAGAATGCCGCACATATATGTCATATAGAGCTAAGTTCCAGTTGTCTTTTTAAAATTTATTTGTTTCTTGTGCTTTTTGGTAGGGTGCAATCTCTTTCTGTAATAGGCTAATAGCAACAAAATAGTTGTCACGACAAACTTAAGTGAAACCCTAGTCCTATATGCCACTTGAAAACCATGTACGGCTAAAATATAACCAAGTGGTTCAACCATTTTTGTTGTTGTTGTTGTTCTTAAGGCCACTTTATTTTGTTAAATAAGTCAAAAAGGAAGAAGCTTGAGTGAATCCCCTGAATTAAAGAAAAATGTCTCACTTCATGTAGCTTTTGTGGATACAAAGAGAGAAGTAATTGAATCTTGATGTATTTTTTTCTTTCGACTCGATCATTGCTTGAAATAGTTTTCGATAGACTCTCGGCTCATGACAACCATAATCAACAGTAGTGAAAAGAAATACGGTAGTAGAGAAGCTATGGAAAGAAGCAGGAACAACCACAACAAATAACTGGTAAAAATAAAATCTAAGAAAAAGAAAATACGTGAATAATATAGATACACCTGGTGTGAAAAAGAAAGACGCTCGGCTACCTATTAACATTCTACCTTAATTTTCGACCTCCGTACTCTCTTATCGAAAATCACTGTACTCTGTGGTTAGAGATCCTTTATAGCTATGTTGCGCGGACTCTCCAAAATGAAGGTTTTTATGGTTCTAAATTTAATAATGGATCACACACTCAATGCCAGTCTTATGGGAGAAATTCAAAAATAGCCAGATTTACAAGTGGTCGTTCAAAAATAGCCCAGTTTCAAAAGTAATCGAAATTTAGCCACTTTTCATGTAAAGATAAATCTGAGCAATAACACTATTCAAAACCCGAAAAATGCGCCAGTATATTATGCTGGAGTTCCAGCATAAGTATACTTGAACTCCAGCATATTATACTGGAGTTCCAGGATAAGTATGCTGGAACTCCAACATAATATGATGGAGTTCCAGCATAAGTACACTAGAACTCCAGCATAATATACTGGAGTTCCAGCAAAACATACCAGTCCAGTATAATATGCTGGAAGTTCATATACAAGTGCTCGAATCTCCAGTATATTATCCTGGAACTTTCCGTGTGTTGGAGTTCCAACATAATATGCTGGGAGTTCATACACAAGTACACCGAACTCCAGTCTCCAGCATAATATGTTGAGAGTTCATACACAGGTACACCGAACTCCAGTATATTATGCTAGAACTGTCACTGTTGCAGCAAAATAGTGACTATTTTTCATTGACTTGTTAAACGCTGGCTATTTTTGAATGACCAGTCCGAAAATTGGCTAGACCTGCTATTTTTACCAGTGTTATCGACCAACTTATGGGCTTCGACTAATTTAAGTTTGTCGAAGAATTAAAGACCGCTCAATCATTGTTTGGTCAATTATTAAAGGGAAAATATACCAATCCCGTTGCATATTTTAATGGATTTAAGAACAATTATATATGTACAACAAACTTGTCTTGGTCAAACACAAGAGAACGAGTGATTGCTATTGAAATGATTGTGATGAGCAAAATTTATCTTAAAAAACAAAAAACTAACGAGACTTAGAAACCATGAAAATTAAAATAGTCAAAAGTTTTCTTCAGTGGATCTTAGGGACTTTAATAAGTTATTACGGAATTTGTATTCGCAACCGTAGCAGAAAAGGAGGCCAAGTGTGTTTATATTCTGTTAATAAGATCAACAATAAAGCTTGTCATCAAAAAAATATTTAAGCAAATAAGTAAGAGTTAAATCTTTTTAAGGGGATTTATTGTAATTTCGGTGAAAATCAGAAATTGATTCCTTAATAATCTAAAAATACATTTATTTAGATAATAATTGTAAGTTATTTGAATCTCTAAATAATAATAGTATCATGTAGAAAAAGAACTACTGTGTATTGGTGCGTGAAGAAATCATCTCCTGACTATCGCAAAAAAGCTTTGTAAATAAAAACTATTTATTCAGCAAGAAAATGATAATTCTAACTACTTAGGTGGCTGAAGCAGCTCTGCTTGAATTATTTGGGGCAAGTGCACAATTAGTCAGTCTTAGGGATGCTATTTAGAGATTAATCCGTACTTATTTTGTCCTGAATCTTAAACTAAAAATTTTAATTACAAGAAAACTGAGGACATTTTTGTTCTGAAAATTTGGACTAAAAAACTGAATTTCAGGATGTACGGGCAAATTCTTAAATAGCAGCCTGGTTAACTGTTATTATTTTCACAAATTATTTTGTGATTTTCAGGTGATCCAATGAGCACGATCCACTTTAAAACTAAACAATTGGGCCAAGCATCCAAGTACACAAATAGCCCCGTTTGAGGCCATTCTCTATATTTTGTCACGTTTTAAAAAGTTTTGGAAATATAACTATGCGTTACACGTTGCGAATAAAGAAAACTTTACACTACACTGGACAATGTTAAAAAGGAAAAATGATATTGTATATTCGCTTTAAAAAAATTATCGAAAAATTATTTATATTTTGTATAAAATATAAACAAAACTATATTTGTACAAACTCTCTCTATATATATATAATTATACAAATTTTTTATACTTTTTCGGCTCCCGAATGTAAATAGTTTCTAGCGCCGGCTAAAGTGATAATACCCCTAATTTTAAACCATGCTTGGTCATAGAAATTTTGTAGTTCTTCAAAATTTCTAAACCCCAAAGTTTAAGCTAGCGTTTGGTCATAGATTCCCAAATTTATTTTAAAAAACCTGATTTAGGTGAAGTTTGATTTGAAGATGAAAATCTGTTTGGACATAATTTTTCAAAAATTATTTCACTTTTTTTTTTGAAAAATCATGAAATGTAACTCATACTCATAAGTCCTAAAACTATCAAAAATACCGAATACATACCAAACAAACAAACTTGCTAATCCTGTATGTAAGAACCTTCATCGATGTCATTATCATTATCACAAACCATAGTCCTGAACATAGATATGTTTGGCACAAAATTATTATTTTTATAATGAACTGCATAATACACTATCCTAAAATCATAACCTGATATTTTAATATCAACTGCTAATTACACAATTACTGGCCAGTATAATTCGTCAAATCGCAATAATATTACAGGATCCATCAGTCCAAAAGAAAATGAAGTAATTAGTTGGTCGATTTGTTGGGTCATAATAGATGGTGAGCTTTTTTATAAAATACAAAAGTTTGGTGAACATAGCACGGGCTAGCCAGTTTTCAGACTGATAATCGAAAAATAGCCAGCGTTAAGTAAATTATTGAAAAAGGAAAAATTTAATATAAGAACAATTGGGTTCCCTACTTTTCAATTTTATAGCCCATATTTCAATTTACAACTAACTAACCCAAAAATAATAGGCTAAGATCGAACATCCAATTCCAATAGGTTCTCGAAATTACTATTCAATTCTTAAAAAAGATTGCTCAAGCTTTTAGTTAATTTTCGAATCAGTAACTGTAACTCAAATATTAGTCCAACAAACCAAATTCATTTGGGTGGTGAAAATTAGATTATTAACAAGCTTAAATATGTGGGTTTAAATTCTGAATTTGATTTTATGAGAAATTTGGAGTGGGTATTATTTAGACTTGTTAGAAATAGTATAAGGAGGTTGTATATAAAATTTGAAGTCAATAATGGAGATTTGGACTGGTTTTGAACAAGAATTGCAACTGCAAATTGTGGAAGAAGTTCGTCTACAGACGCTTGTATAAAGGTGTATAAAAGTGTATAAGAAGTGTTTATACACTCATATACACTATTATACATAATTATACAACAAACTGACATCGTCTTCTTCCTTGCGTCTTTTCTGAAATTTAACCCAAGCTTGCTAAAATCTACTCCAAATCACTTCAAATTTAAAATTTTAACTCCTTCTGATATTTTCAATCAATTGGAACAATACCCAATTCAAACAACTAACAAACTCAAAAAATCCTATTTTCGAAAGCAAAACTTTGAAAGGCCTTCAATGGTGGACTTCTACACTTCAATTTTCTTACATTGCAACCAGATAACGCAGGGGGAGAAGCAGAAAATACACGGCCGCTTGAAGCATATGTAGAAGAACTGAGAAGAAAAGAGAGTGAAAGCAATGGTTGTGAGAACACAGATTTAACTCCATGGGTTTTGGAAGCAATGACTATAAGAATACAGATTTTGAATTTGCTAGTGCTTTCAAAATATGTATAATATAGGCTAGGTCGGGTAAACTTAAAAACATGAGCCATTTTTTGTTATGGAGTGAAGTCACGTGTATTTTCTTGTAATTCTTTCATTGAAAAATAGCCCCTATTTTTCTGCAACACGAAAAGTTCCAGCATAATATACTGGAGATTGGTACACCTATGTATGAACTTCCAGCATATTATGCTGGAACTCCAACACACGAAAAGTTCCAACATAATATACTGGAGATTGGAGCACCTGTGTATGAACTTCCAGCATATTATGCTGGACCAGTATATTATGCTGGAACTCCAGTATATTATGCTGGAATATATTATACTAGAATTCCATGATTCTTTTTGGAGTTTGGGCCAAAAATAGGTCTAGAGCTAGTTTTGGGATTGAAAATTTTGTTTTCAAAATCTGCCAAAACATGAAAAAAATCTATAGGCGGAACGGCTTCGTGGCCACTTAGACTTGTAGGACATTTGAAAGCCGATACATGAACTTTAAACTTTCCCATTTGAACACTCCAACTCATGATTCCCTTGACTAATAAATACATTTGTCCGCTGACCATACCTATGTGGCAGTGACAAATGTGATGTGGACAAATGCGTGTCAATCACGCAGAAAATACGCGTGAATGCAATAACTTAATTAAAGAAAATACTTGATCAATAGGGAAAAAAATTTAAAAAATGAAAAAGAAAAGGAGTAAAAAGACCCCTAGCGTGTCAGTACTCATTTCCGCTCTCTTGCTTCTCTTCAACTTAAGCGAGGAGAGAGAGTGCATCAGAGAATTTAATTCCGGCTAAATTCGATATGAAGATTGTGTAGTTTTACTTATATCTTATGTGGAGTTTATAGAAAAAATGGGGTTATGAAGATTGGAGTTTTCTGGTGGTCAAAAAGCACTCACCACTCTAACCACCGGTGATCTGAAGAAAATCCTATCATCGGATTCATCTTTGTCAAAACACATAAAAGGGCAGATATTTGCAATAGTATCGGGCGGCCTCCGTTGTTTCAAAACCATGGATTCCTATTGATTTTTTCTGAAATTCCAAAATGATTTTTTTTTTCTAGTTTAACCATTGAGCATAGTGGTGTTGTGAATTTGATTTAGAAATAAGAGAAAGAAAGAACACTGAAGAAAAGAGCAAGAAGAAGAATAAAAATAAGAAAAAGAATGGAGGTGGGTGAACGGAAAAGAAGTGAGATAGGTGGATACGAGTTATTGGGGTAGTAGAGTCTTTTTCCTCTCTTTCTTTTTCTAATTTGTAACTTCTTTTTTGCTGATTATTGATTTAAAAATAGGACCATAAGTAACACATGTTAAGTAATAAATAGTCTAGTATATGACGTGTTGTACATGTCAGTGTAATTGATATACATACATTACTGGATGTATTTATTAATACTCATTCCGTCAAGTTGGAGTATTCAAATGCAAAAGTTTAAAGTTCATGTAGCGGCTTTCAAATGCTTACAAGTCTAAGTGGTCAGGAAGCCATTCCGCTAAATCTATAAACAAACATGTCTTGCCAAATTTTTTTTGGAATAAACTTAGACAAAATATATGACCAAACAGGGACTAAAGTGTTCGGTGAACTTGAATGAACATTCCGAACAATTAACTACTTTGAATGAACTTGAATGACTTACACCCATAGTCATAATATTTTTTTTAATAGTTCTTTTACAATTTTATTGGATCTAAAGTTTCCAGTTAACTTGGCTGAAGAAAAAGAAGGAAGCTAGATTTACTTAATAGTTCTTTTACAATTTTAATGCTATTTTTTTTGCAAATTGCATGTAGCTAAAGAAAAACAAACAGTTTCCTACTTTCCTTAGTGTAACACGTTTCAGAATCAGAATATGCATTTCTCTCGGATTGAGAAAAGGTATTTTCTGCTTTTTGTTAACGTGAATGGTTAATTCATTGTTTATTATCATTACTAACCCAAATTCTACCTTTTTTGTTGTACTAATACTAAATATTATACCTTGTTTGTTGTACTAATATTAAATGTTACTAAAAATAGTTAAGCTATAGTTAGCTGTCATGTGATTTCCCGGGGTTTCTTGAAAATCAAACATTCGAAAATAATTTCATTCCAATTTTCACAAAAAGAATGGCATATTTGTTGTTCACAATTTCACCCATTCAATTAGCTCAAATGCACCCAATTTATCTCTTTCTCTTCATTCCTCAATCCCTTCATTCTCTTCCCTTCTTTGGGATTCTTCATTCTTTTCCAAATTTTATAGGTAAGTTCTCTCTTTTGATTTCTATTCTCATTTCTATATTCTTGAAATTTGATTGTATTTTTCTTGTTTTGACCCTATAGTGTTTTGTTTAATTCAGTTCCCAGAGAGAAGAAAAATAATCTGTTTTGTAATTGATATTCATTACTTTGTATTTTAGCTTTGGTTTTGTAATTACTTAATGTTAGTCTTGTATTTTCGCTTCGGTTTCTGATTGGTTTGTGCTTGTTGTTGCTTCTTCCTTTTATCTTTCCTGAGCTGAGCGTCTACCAGAAATAGTCTTTCTGTCTTCTTAAAAATACGGGTAAGGTCTGCATAGACACTACCTTTCCAGACTCCACTTGTGGATTACACTGGATCTGTTGTTGTTGTAAATTTTCTTGTTAAGTTAGGTTTTGATATCCGTGTTCCGAGGGTTCTTTGATTTAGGCCCCTATTGATTTATTCCCTGGGCCTCTAAAGCCTGACATATTATACGATGAGTACTGTGCGGAGATGCAATGTTAAGTTGGATGTGCGGTGATACAAGATTGGATAAGATCATAAATGATCACATCCGTTAGAAGGTCAAGTAGCGCATATAGAGGAAAAAAATGAGAGAATGTCGTTTGAGATGGTACGGTCACGTGTTACGTAGGCCTTCAGATGTACCGGTTCTCAAGTATGAAAGCATGACGAATGAAGGTGTTAAATGGGAAAGAGGTACACCAAAAATTACGTTGAAACAAGTTATCTCAAAAGATATAGAATATCTCAGAATCCAGCAGGCAAATCTAGCAAACTATAGGAAAAAAATGTAAAACTTGAAAATTAATATAGCTGATATCAACTAGAAGACTAGTGCTTATTAGAACACTAGTGTATTAGAGATAAATCCACAAGAGTAAATTAATTAAAGAATCCCCTAGTATTAGATAATCTTTAAGTATAGAGAATTAAAATATTATGGACCTAAACAGAACATTCATGATATTGAGGATTATACACCCGACCCCAACTAGCTTGGAACTGAGGTATAGTTGTTGCGGAACATGTCCAGCAATGTTGAATACACTTACAATGAAGTGTTTCTTTTGCTTGTCAATAAATTTAGTAGAGCCTTGTTTAGTTGATTTCACGAATTGAAAAGTTATTCTATTGTTGTTTGTTTACAGTTTAAGTAGCCACACATGCAAACATCAAAAGAAACCTTAAAGGAAATATTAATTTCCGCTGGTATTAGAGGGAGCAAACGATCTTCGAGTTCTAAGGAAAGCCAATCTACTAAACAGAAGGCCAAAATTCTCCATCCCCCTATTGAAACATTTTGGCAGTTACCTCCAACAAAAGAGCACAAGAAGTCTACCGGATCGAGAACCTTAAAAACCATTATGTCGTTGTCGTTAAAGAAGGGAGTTCAAAAGAGCAAAAGTCTACGAACAATTCTTGAAGGATCACATGAGCCTAAAGATGAACAAATTGTTGACTCGTTTCGTCAGTTGCTTTTTCTTGAGGGTCAGCTGCCAGGAAAACACAGTGACTATCATACACTTTTAAGGTATGTTTTGTGCTGTTAAATTTTATCATGTTGTCAATCCAGTAAAATTTGTAAGGCGAATATTTTCAGTTAGAAAAGAGTACAGAAATTGAGTTTGCTGTTCCTATTTGTGATATACAGATTTCTTAGAATGAGGGACTATGATCTTACAAAAGCGAAGAATATGTATTTGAACTATCTGAAGTGGCGAGAGGAGTTTCATGTCGATGCACTTTCTGAGGTGAGCTACATTATGCTTGAAGAATTTATGGTTTGGGGAATTTCCTACATTTATTTAAACTTTATCGACAAGTTCCTTTATATTCGATAATCCTTTGATTGTTTGTAATTTTTGGGGTCGAATCATGCTGCAGGAACTTAACTTTGAGGAATTTAATGAGGTTAAAAAGTGTTATCCACATGGATTTCATGGAGTCGATAGATATGGTCGACCAGTTTACATTGAAAGAATTGGAATGGTAAATCTCAATAGGCTCCTTGAAGTAACTAGTATTGAGAGATTTGTGAAATATCATGTGACTGAACAAGAGAAAACATTGAACTGGAGATACCCTGCTTGTTCACTTGCTGCAAAGAAGCATATCGCTTCCACTGTCAGCATCTTGGATGTGAAGGATGTGGTAAAAATCTGCTTGTCTACCATTTTATCTTTCGCTTATTTGATAAGAACAAAATATTTGCACTCTTTTAAAGTTGCTGCCATATGACCAGGAGGTCACGGGTTCGAGCCGTGGAAACAACCTCTTGTAGAAATGAAGGGTAAGACTGCGTACAATAGACCCTTGTGGTCAGACTCTTCCCCGGACCCCGCGCATAGCGGGAGCTTAGTACACCGGGCTGCCTATTTGCACCCTTTTGTGTGTGATCAAGTGCTAGTCCATGTCTGTACTATATTCTTCAGTTTGAGGCTTGCAGCTCGGCTAGCTTGATTTATAGGTGTTGAGTAACAATACTATTTACTGAATCTCAACCAAAACCGGGATCATGGGATATGAATGTATCTTTCTTATCTCAATACCACTGCATTTTACTTTGCCTTAATTTATCTCTACCTTGCTGTCAAATGGTATTAACAATTCAGTAAGCCTCATATTATATCTTATCCTTTTTCAGCTATATGAAGTAAGAAGCATAATATATTGACAACCCCTTATCCATTTCATAGTTTATTGAATGTTTTGTTTGGATTGGTTTCCTAAGCTATCTTAATAAAATAATTTGATCTATGTCAACGCGTTGAAACAAATTATAATAATTTGATCTATGGATATATATATGTATCCGTGCGATAGTTCCTTAAAGTTGGATTTTTCATGTGAATTGGCAACGGTTTTTACTTGATTCTACATTCATCCTCCTGTTATGAATTTTACATATTAAATGGTTGACTTGTTGGAGATCAGCTTGTGAATATAATTGAATGTACTTATGTTGTTTCACTATGTCAGTTATAAGAGTTTCATTCAATGAACTTCAGAAAAGTTAGAACTTCTTTGATGACAACTTACCATGCACAAGTTCAATAAATAAAACTTAGATTCTGCATATTAAAGTTAGAATTCAGCATTGCTGATAGCAAATTGATGCTTAGATTCTTTCCTATAAGCTTAAGAAACGTATCTTTTTTTGACAGGGAATTTCTAATTTTTCAAAGCCTGCGAGATATCTCTTTCTGGAAATTCAGAGGATTGACAGTCACTATTATCCAGAGGTATGTTAACATGGTGCAAGTCAAATATACATTCTTGACGATCAAGTTAGACTGTAAAATTCCCTTATGTTTTACTTGAATCTCCGTCGACAGAATAGTATCATTTTCTGATCATTTAAGTGTAATATCCTTCTCCTTCCCTTGAGTTATCTTAACTTGAAGTCTATTGTTGGTTAGTCTTAATACTGACCTTAATCTGTACTAAACACAGTTTCATATTCTATGGTTGATCAACTTTTAATGAACTTCCAAAGCTTTCTTTCTTCATGGTTTCTTTTACTAAACTGAAGCTTTTGTTGATTAATCTTTTTCTTAATGATTTACCTTTAATTCCATTTCATCATCTTCGCTTTTGCAGACGTTGCATCGCCTTTTTATCATTAATGCTGGATCTGGATTTAAGGTCCTATGGAAAGCAATCAGGACATTTCTTGATCTACGCACCCTAGCAAAGATTCAAGTACTTTCCTTCCCTTTCCTTTAACAAATGTTTCTGGAGTAATGTAGGCCAACCAGGGAAGAAAATAAGACTTTACTTTACGGCGTATACCACAATTACAGGTTCTTGGTAGCAATTACACGAAGACCTTACATGAAGTTATTGATCCCAGGTAAATATTAAGCAGCTCAACATTTTTCCAATTTATGTTTAAGCATGAATGGATGCACGTACACGTATCTGAGGTTGCTGTAGGAGTTCTGATGCATGAAATTGCTTCCGCGCAGTAACCTTCCAACTTTCTTTGGTGGCGACTGCACATGTTCCGACTATGGAGGTTGCCTCTTTAGCGACAAAGGACCCTGGAATGACCCTGCCGTTACAACTATACTTCAGGTTTTAACCTGTTGCTATGATTCAAATTAAACAAAGTACATGTTTCCAGTCATAGAAGTCACATTTTTTGTAGGCAATGGTTGAAGCTGAAGAGGAGAATGGCGATGAAAAAAAGAACGGTTGTGCTGCAAAAGACGCCTCTGGTGGTGTTACTGTAAGCAAAATTGTAGTTTCCTGATAACAAGTGTGACAAAAATCACATAAAAATATCTAGGATTCGAGGGTCTCATCTCGAGCTTTGTAAATGCAACAGGATAATGTACATATTAAGGATGTTTATGATGTCACTCCATCAAGAAATGATACATTTGAGGTAGCAAGACTTACTAATCAGCCATTTCTACAGAAGATCCTAACACTTCAAAGTGTTGTAAATGACACAAAAACAGTAAGTATTTTCTTTTCATGTTTTTTCCCTCTTCCTGGTTCTTTCTCTTTGTGGAAACAACGCCTCGCAGAAATGCAGGGTAAGGCTGCATACAATAGACCCTTGTGGTCCGGCCCTTCCCTGGATGTCGCGCATAGCGGGAGCTTAGTCCACCGGGTTGCCCTGGTTCATTCTCTTTACTATAATAAATCTTTACTAGTTTTATGGTACAGAAAATCCAGGCATTGGAAGCTGCTCTTAAGGACACGAAATCGGTTAGTATAAAAGAATTGCAAAACTTTTAATTGTTGCTGGAAACAGAAATTGGATGATCATTGGTTTTTCTTTCAGGTTATAGAAGGACTTGGGCAACCAATTGAAGACTTGAAAAATC
This sequence comes from Nicotiana attenuata, assembly GCF_001879085.1. NCBI lineage: Eukaryota > Viridiplantae > Streptophyta > Magnoliopsida > Solanales > Solanaceae > Nicotiana > Nicotiana attenuata. The sequence goes on along the minus strand of NC_031996.1, from coordinate 29,960,528 downwards.
AAATTATAGTATCAAATATAAGAGGCTGAGATGCCAAATGAAGAGTTTCAATCTTTTTCCTTATTTTTGAAGTTTCTTAATGTTGTCAACTGAATTCAAATAAAAAGAGCAACTATGTTAAGTAAGGCAGCCTATTTTACAACAATATTCAAGTAAAGGAATCAGCTATCTTTAACTTTGGTATGTTACATCCTGCCTTTTCAATAAGGCAAGTATATGCATATGTGTTGATATTGTTGTCTTTCCTGAGTCGAGGGTCTATCGGAAACAACCTGTCTGTCTTTTTAAATGTAGGGGTAAGATCTGTGTACACTCTACCTTTCCCAAATCCCACTTATCAATTGAAGACGGGATAGATAAAAAAAGTTATCTGATATTTGTACTGGTAGAGGGCCTACCTGCGAAAAGACATAGTCGAAATGGGGAAAAAATGGCTTGAATCCAGTCGCCTTTCGCTAAGGGGTTCAAAAAAAAAGTTAAAAATTTTAAAACAGACTGTGACCAATTGGAATTAAACGGGCAACCTCACAATGATTTTGATCCTCCCTGACCATTAAACTATACTTTTGGATTGTGTTAAGGGGATTCAAAATATAATATATAGAGGCATAAAACGGATTTTGCCTTATATATATAGTGTAATTTTCCGGTGATAGGGGTTCGGGTAAACCGCTCCCGCCCCTAAATTCGCCCCTGGCTTGGACATCAGCATTATGTAAAAAGGAAGATTTTTGGTTGAATGTCTATGGGATTGTGACTTAAAGTATTACATACCAAGAGCTTATCATAATAAAGAAATTTGAGCTGCTTTAGATAAATTAAGGATTTTACACAATGTATTCTCCCTTTCTTCAACCCCAACCCAAAAATTAAAGGAAAAGAACCTTTCATTTAGCCTTCTAGTTAAAACTGAACAACTTGAAAACAAGAAAAGAAAGATTACCTACACGTTGGATTCAAATTCAACGACTTTTTGGACTAGGTAAATATATGAACCTTGTTAGTTTAATATGATTATAGTAGTTAAATAATATATCAGCATAATTTCCATGTAAAAGAGCACATATAATGTACTTATTCAAGGATTATAATGGAAAAATTGTAATGAAGAGATTATAATGCAATGGTTACTTTCTATTAGATAATTCCTTTAATTTTCATTTATGTATTATTGATATTCATATTATTATTTCACATTTTGCTCCGCGTAAAATAAATATAAATTGTCGCATAACTTATGTGTGTATATTTTATGCAGACAACAAAAATAGGATGCCTTAAAAATGTACTAATACGAATTTCTTCAACCCGGCATCTTCAGTTTTACATTTTTTTTCAAGCGCAATCCACAATTCTTTTGACGTCTCCACGCCACTGTAGACATTATACAGATCGTCCTCCCAGGATAGAACGAATTACACACTGGTGTAGTGGTACTTCAAACTCCAGTGTTTCAACAAACACAAAGTTCGCTAGCAAATCACACTTACTGTTGCTTTCTTTGATGTTAAGAGTATACAGAAGAAAGGAGGAGGACTCGGAAAATCGTATAAAGATTCTGAGAGAATGGACTTGTATTTATAGCCAATGTTGGGCTGAAAACTGAAGAGGTGCAATTCTTCAGAATGGCTGTTTATGCAAAACGGCCATAGCATAAATGCTATAACATAAATGGCTAATTTATGCAATAATAAACCGGGAATTATAGAGGGAAGACTAATATTCTGTTATTAAAACATATATTTAATAACAATTCTGTTAATATTTACTATTAGCAAATAAATTTGATCCAAAAAATTAATCAATCAATCGATCATTTGACCAAATCCGAATCCAACGCCGAAGCCGAAGCCGAGCCGAGCAGAGCGAGCGACGACGACGGCGCGAGGCTTGCCTACTTCTCAACTCTTTAAGAGCTAGAAGAAAAGCAATTGCTTATATACTCATCAAAAACTTCTTTCTCTTCCAATATGGGACAATGTCCCTTTGTCGGGGGGGGGGG
>NC_031996.1:29945634-29956048 GCF_001879085.1 Nicotiana attenuata | reverse complement strand
GGCTTCCTTCCTTTCCATTTTTCATATGGAATGGAATGTGTTTTGCTATGGGGTACTCGATTTAGTATCCGGTTAGCCATAAGAACGGCTTCCCCCCACAAGTTCTGTGGCAAACCAAAACTTAACAACAATGCGTTCATCATCTCCTTTAATGAACGATTCTTTCTTTCAGCAATCCCATTGGATTGGGGCGTGGAAGGGGCCATTGTTTGATGAATAATTCCATATTCTAAACATATTTGTTCAAAAGGAGATTCATATTCACCACCCCTATCACTTCTTATCATTTTGATTTTCTTGTTAAGTTGCGTTTCAACTTCATTTTTGTATTGCTTGAATGCGTCTATTGCTTCATCTTTACTATTAAGTAAGTAAACATAGCAATATCGAGAACTATCGTCAATAAAAGTTACGAAATACTTCTTTCCACCGCGAGATGGTATTGACTTCATGTCGCAAATATCTGTGTGAATTAAGTCTAAAGGATTTTAATTCCTTTCAACTGACTTATAAGGATGTTTAACATACTTAGATTCCACACATATTTGACATTTTGATTTGTCACATTCAAACTTAGGCAATACTTCCAAGTTAATCATTTTTCGCAAGGTTTTATAATTGACATGACCCAAACGTATATGCCATAATTCATTTGACTCAAGTAAGTAAGACGAAGCTGAAATTTTATTATTATTCTCAAAAACCATTACATCATCTTGAAAAGGCCCTCAGTTAGGTAACCTTTTCCTACAAACATTTTATTCTTACTTATTACAACCTTATCGAATACAAAAACACACTTAAAATCGTTCTTGACAAGAAGTCCAGCAGAGACTAAATTCTTCCTAATCTCAGGAACATGAAGGACGTTTTTCAACAGGAGCATATGTTGCAAAGGCTTCCCTAACAACACAAACATGGCGAGTGGCTCCAGAATTATTCCACCACTCCTTAGGATTTCCCACCAGGTTGCATTCAAAAAGCATAACACACAAGTCATCAACATCTTCATGCTTTTCAACCATGTTTGCTTGACCTTCCTCTTGTCTTTCTTCGGAACACGGCACTCCATTGATTTGTGCCTAGCTTTCCCACAGTTGTAGCAATTTCCGTTGAACCGCTTCTTGCTTGGGTTGCTTTTCGGTCCAGAAGCCTGCTTCCTTTTTTCTCTTATTTTGAGAAGTATCCTCAACAATGTTTGCTCCCATTTTTGTTGAACTTCCACGACCTCTCTTTTCAGCAGTTTTATTGTCCTCTTCGATTCTAAATTGAACAACGAGATCATCAAGCGATATCTCCATGTGTTTGTGCTTCAAGTAGTTTTTGAAGTCCTTCCACAAAGGAGACAACTTCTCAATCATCACTGCTACTTGGAATGCTTCATTGATGACAAGACCTTCAACGAAGCTTCTGTTAGTAAAAATACTATAATTACTACTTTCAACATCAATATTAATTCGATTTATACCTTCAGCAAGGAGATCGTGAATAATCACTACAATTCCTGGACTTGGGTAATACAGACTTGCTATCTACCATTTTGTGGTCTTAAAACTTAGCGACAACGAATTTCCTCAACCCGGCATCTTCAGTTTTATATTTCTTTTCAAGCGCAATCCACAATTCTCTTGACGTCTCCACGCCACTGTAGACATTATACAGATCGTCCTCCAGTCCGCTAAGAACATAATTCTTGCACAGAAAATCAGAATGCTTCCACGCCTCAATCACGAGAAAGCGTTCATTCTCTGGAGTTTCTTCGGGCATAACAGGAACATCTTCCTTAATGAACTTCTGCAGACTTAAAGTAGTCAGGTAGAAGAACATCTTTTGCTGCCACCGCTTTAAATCTAACCCAGAAAATTTTTCGGGTTTCTCCGCCGGTGCCAATGCCAGTGTTCAGCTTGTCGACGCATTGGCAGTCACCATCGGAACAACTTGGTTTCCGTTATCATTAGTCATTTCTGTAAAAGAATGACACAAGCAAACGTTAAAATCACTTAGATTTTAATCTCCAACGGAGTAGAAAATCACAAAGGTTTTAATCTCCAGAACAGTGAATATAACACAAATATAAAAAATATATTAAATATATTAAATTCATTAATCTTGTTAGTAAACTGTATTTGTAAACTAATTTTGGAAAAGATAGAATAACATATAAACAGAAAATGTAAACGAAACAAAAGTTAATCCGAGCTCACTGAATTCACAGTGTTTCCTTAAGGAATTTAATCCCCTCCTACTACCTAAGGTTGTGGATTATTTCCTCCCAGGATAGAACGAATTACACACTGGTGTAGTGGTACTTCAAACTCCAGTGTTTCAGCAAACACAAAGTTCGGTAGCAAATCACACTTACTGTTGCTTTCTTCTATGTTAAGAGTATGCAGAAGAAAGGAGGAGAACTCAGAAAATCGTATGGAAATTATGAGAGAATGGACTTGTATTTATAGCCAATGTTGGGCTGAAACTGAAGAGGTGCAACTCTTCAAAATGGTTGTTTATGCAAAATGGCCATAGCATAAATGGCTAATTTATGCAATAATAAACCAGGAATTGAAGAGGGAAGTTTAATATTCTGTGATTAAACTGAATATTTAATAACATTTATGTTAATATTTACTATTAACAAATAAATTTGATCCCAAAAATTAATCAATCAATCGATCATTTGACCAAATCCAAATCCTAATCCGAATCCGAATCCAAATTCCGAAGCCGAAGCTGAGCCGAGTCGAGCGAGCGACGACGACGGCGTGTGGCTTACCTTCTTCTCAACTCTTTAAGAGCTAGAAGAGCAATTGGTTATATACTCATCAAAAACCTCTTCCTCTTCCAATATGGGACAATGTCCCTTTGTCAAGGGGAAAAACTTAAAATTTCACTTAAAATTTTCATTACCCTCCATTTTCCATTCACCCTCTTTTAAGCCATATTACATGCTTAAAACCCCAAAATCCCCCACATGAATGGGGAATGGCTATATCACGGAAATATGCATGAAAAATTGTGTGATTTGCAAGAAAGGATTAATTGCATCTGGATAAGTAGGTTTCCCTTTGAACATTCCGTAGTGAACTTATGTTGGATATAGTCGGTCAATCGGTAGATTTGATATCTTTCAACCGTCTAACTTTGGTGTATACCTAGACAACCATAAGTCACACAACCAACCCTTAACCATCTTTGGTTCTCATTGTTGTGTTCGTTTCAGCCATGAACACCGCCTGGTTTCATATATGCGTAGAGAACTGGACTTACAAAATTCTCCTTGAAGCACTAACACTTCACACTTACATAGGTGATTCCTAAACATGTCATCCCGTAGATACACTATTTGATATACCCCGTATCAAATTTAGAAATCATTAAAAAACCTTAATGCTTTATCCTTGGTACTGTACATTGTCTCATTACGAGAATGGACCAAAATTTTAGTTGACAATGTTGAACCGTCATTAATCACTTTGTTTGATCTCCTTGAACCTAGATCTTGGGATCTCCAGTCTTCTAGGTAGAGTTACCGCCACAATGACTTGTTTTCGGCCATAGTCCCATTCCTCTTGATGATTTCTCGACTACCTCTCTTGTTAGGCCTTTTTTAAGTGGATCCGACACATTATCACTTGACTTTACATAGTCAATCGTGATAATTCCTCTAGAGAGTAATTGCGTAACGGTTTTAAATCTTCATCGTATATGACGAGATTTTCCGTTATACATAACGCTCCCAGCCCTTCTAATTTCCGCTTGACTATCACAATGTATGCATATTGGTGCCAATGGTTTGGGCCAAAATGGAATATCTTCCAAGAAATTCCGAAGCCATTCAGCTTCTTCACCGGCTTTATCTAAGGCTATGAATTTAGCCTCCATTGTAGATCGGACAATACAAGTTTGTTTGGATGACTTCTTAGATACCGCTCCTCCACCATTAGTAAATACATATCCGCTTGTGGACTTCGAATCAGCTGATCCGATAATCTAATTTGTATCATAGTATCCCTCGATCACCGCAGGATATTTACTATAGTGCAAAGCAAAGCCCTGGGTATGTTCTAAATATTCCAAAACTCGTTTCGTTTCCTCCAATGAGATTGACCTGGATTGCTCGTGTATCAACTCAATTTACTTATAACACAAGCTATATCTGGTCGTGTACAATTCATGATGTACATTAAGCATCCCAACACACGAGCATAATCCAATTGTGATATGCTTTGGCCTTTGTTCTGTTCTAATGCAAGATTCACATCAATTGAAGTCTTTGCAACTTTAAACCCTAAGTGCTTGAACTTTTCAAGTACTGTCTTAATATAATGAGATTGTGACAGTGCCAAACCTTGAGGAAACTTATGGATTTTAATCCCTAGAATTAAATCAGCAACTCCCAAGTCCTTCATATCAAACTTCCTAGTTAGCATACGCTTAGTAGCATTTATGTTGGCAATGTCATTACTCATTGTCACACCTCCTTTTTACACACTTACCCTGAGGGATAAATGTATAAGGGAGTTTTTCCATTTAAAGTGACATTATTCGAAATGGGATTATTTATTTATTTAGAGTCGCCACTTGGGATAGGATTGGCTTTTGGTGTCCCAAGTCACCGGTTTAACTTGAATCCCAAATCGAGGAAAATTTTCGACTTCCCAATTGGAGTCTGCGAACCAGAAATTCTGAATAAGGAATTCTGTTGACCCGAGGGAAGGTGTTAGGCACCCTCCGATCCCGTGGTTCTAGCACGGTCGCTTAAACTATTATATTTGGCTAAAATCTAATTTTTATACATGTTCCAACCTATAGTGCAATTTTAAGATTATTTACCGCTTTTAGTTAAATTTTAAGAAAGTGAACGTCGTTTAAAAACGTGTTTTCGGATCACGTCACATGAAATGCACCCAGATCCTCGACACATTTTTATTCAACGTTTTTGGATTTGGATTTGGGTCGCATGAAATGCACACCCGTATTTAGGAAGGTAAAATTATTAAAAAGCGCGCCTAATGCGACTAACGGGTTATTATCTTTGCGGAGGACCGTGAAATTCGCTAAACGGCATGCCCCAAGTTCTAAGTATTCTGATAGGAGTATTTAATGAGGGCCCCGCAATTTATGTATTTTATTTGGCGAGGCTCATCTCATTTTTATTATTTAAAGGATGTCCTAAAGCAAACTAAGATTTTCTATTTATTTTTGTCTCTAACAAGGCCTAAATAATTAATACCATCAATTGCTATTATTTAAAGTATGCAAGGATTTTGGGCCTCCAGTTCAAGTCCACACCCGAACAAGAGGAGAACCTCTTAATTCGAGCATGCTACTTAACTAGCGAGCCCTAAACCCAAATTACCAAATTAATACTATGAAGTCCAGCCCTTAGCATTTTGGGCTTTAAAATGCATCTAGGAAGAAGAAGAATAAGCAGTTAGCTTCATAAAAAGCTGTCTCGTGTGCACAAATTTGGGCCCACACCATATGCTCCAATTTGAACAGTCCAAAACCAACAATTTCAACAAATGAAACAAAGAATCCAGCAGATTGAGCCTGGGACTCGGCCCAGGAAGAAGAAAATTCATTGAGCCCTTGAAAGAGCTATCTGACGCTGGGCCTTAATTAGACCTGGCCCAGCTCTTATTTAAACAGAGGTTCTCGTTGGGGCTCTTAAACGAGTCCTCATCTAGTGCAGATCCTAGATTATTGATTTTTAATTCACAATAGGTTTAGTTACTAGTGATCAAATAGCTGATTCTGAATTCAATTTTATTCAGCTCATTCAATAGTTGATGAAGCTGGTAATCCTATATGCTTGTGTCTAAATCATTATCTTTGAAGGCCAACTTACAAACACTAAACGAGTAGACTAAAGTACCAGCATATTTGAACTATGAGATGCATTGGACTTCACAGCGATATAACAACATGTCATTTTTGAAGTGAGTTCAACATATTATTCTAATTTAATCTTCAAATCAACATGATAGCAAATAGTGAATTAATGCACCATAAATGACATTTCTACTAACTACTCCTAATAACTCGACTGTTTAATGATTAATTACAAAGGAAGATCTAGAATCAGTCTCTTCACTTATGCTGTTGATAATATTGAAAGCTAGACTAGTCACCAAACGAAATTATACTAAACTAATGGATAATCAGCAATTCAATACAAATCAATAGTCCAAAGACCAACAGTCCAATAATCACAACATCACAAATCTAAACAGTCCAGTCCAGTCCAAGTTATACAGTCCGAGATTCACGTAAATACAAAATCAAAATTAAACTACAACATATCATTTAACATCTAATCAGCTATGGAACATGGCAGTTCAAACAGGTGCAGCTCAAGGAATATATTTTATTTCATTTCCACTTCAAAGGCTACATCAAATCAGGTTCGAATGTGTACCTGGAAGTGTAAGGTAACAAAAGAAAAGAGGAAGGTCAGCAGCAGTTCAAACAGCAAATCACAGCAACAGGAGTCAGCAGTATCACAGCAGTTCAGCAACAGAAATCAGAGGTTCACAAGCTCAGAAAGCCATATTAACCAACCAAGACCAATTTCAATCAATGAAACAACCAAAACAGTTCTAATACACCCAAAAATAGCTCGAATTTGAACCCAGGACACTTCCGAGGCTTCAACACTTAAAAGTCAAGCTAAGAGATGAGAATTAATGCCTAGAACTCAAAATTAACCTAGAAAATTCAATGTAACAGTGTTTTGTTTTGGAGTTTTCTACTGGTTTTTCTCTTTTTTGTTTTGATTTTTTTTGTTTTGAAGGACTATTAAGATCTGAAACTTAGATTTGAATTCCTTAGGATTTGAAATTCAAATTTGGAGGATCAGCTTTTTCAGGGATGGTTGTTTGGAGGAATTAAAGGCTGGAAGTCTGGAGAACTTTTCAGAGGTCTAAACTTGTTTATCAAGGCACTAAGCCTCCCTTTTATAGGCAAGAATAGGGGCAGAAGGTTCTGGAGATTTTTACTCATCTTCCCCCCCTTTTTATTTTCAGAAATTGTACTTTAATCCCTAATTTATGGCTTGTTGCCTAAGTTACTGCATTAAAAATGCAGAAACTTACACTAAGGCTCCCTTCTAGAAGGCCCTAGGGTGTTCTAGCCTTGTTTTCTACCTACTGAATACCTATACTACCCTTGTTTTTGTTTTGAAATCACTGGTCTTAACAAACTGAGTCATTTCCAATGCCCAAACTACCCCTGATTACCCCCTGAAATTACTAACACTAGTTAAACTATCAGCTATAACCAAACAGCCTACTTAACTATGGTTAATCAATCAAGGTTAGAACCAATTATTTACAATCAAACAGACCCTAAAATCAAACTAACTGGACAGATTTAGCTAATTATGAAATTAGATCTAAAATCAAATTGCAGTAAACAATCACGGGTCGACTAATTGAACCAACCACAAAATCAAACAGAACAGAATTAAATCATCACATGAAAACTAGAACAGTATCAATTAGCATGAAGAAAATTATTCAAACTAGCAAAAGCTTAAACTAAACCCTATGACACTGAACATGCTCGAATCTTGAGTTTAATGATAAAGAGCTCAAAACACAACAAAATTGACAAATTACTATTGACTAACAGAGGAGGAATCAAAGAAAAATTTAAACTAAACTAAATTACCAGACCTAAAGTGCTGATTACTGCAAAAAAAAAAAAAAAAAAGAAAGAAAAAAACCAAAAACAAAACTAAAGCAACATGAATGACTTAATCAGAAATGAAAGAAAACTAATTCAAGAAAAAGGAGAAACTCACCTATGCAAGGTCGAACGGGGGACTGAAAACTCGATTCGAGCCTCGGAACAATGTTAAACATTTGTTCTTCTCAAAGAACAAACGAAACATTGTTTCGCGACTTGAATCCAATGCCGGACTCAAGAAATCGGGCAAAAATTGAGCAAAATGAATTTTTAGGGTTCTGCCGGCTCTGTGATTCGAGATTCGAGAAGTTCCGGTGATGTTTGAAGGAAACCAATGAGGGATTCAAGAAGAGGGAACCAGGAGAGTATAGGGTGTATTTTTAGGGTCATTTGGTGAACTAGGGTTTTTTCACCGGAATTTTTATTTGAAATTCGAAGCTTTCGGTGAGGATTTGAGGGAATTTAAAGTTAGATATGGAAAGGGGAGGAGGAGAGGAATCAACAGTGTAATTTTGGGGTGATTTGGAGCATCGCCGCCGGCGGAGGCGATTTCCGGCCGGCGGTGGAGACACGTCGGGGTGACGATGGCGTTACAAGGAGGGGGTGTACGAGGATGGAGGGTAATGGTCTAGGGTTAATGAGAAATTTTCAGACATTTTTATGTGTGAGATCCATCAGAGGCCGTTGGATTGAAAATAATAGACGGCTTGGATTGACTGGCTTTAAACGACGCCGTTTTGGGCGTCCCTGGACCGGATCAGGGGTTGGGCCTATGATTTGGTCCGGTTTAAGGTGACTTTTGGGCTAGAATTGGATTTTGGCCCAAAATTTGGTCCTTTATCAAGAGCAAGCTTTCTTTTAATTCTTTTTTTATTCTTTTCTTTTCCCTTTTTTTGTATTTATTTTGTATTTTACTTATCATTTTTGACTTTTCTGATTTTATTATGTAAAATAAAAGAACCAAATTAAATCTAAAATGATACTAATTAACTAATTCCTAATTTAAGAGGAAACTAAATCAAAAATGTAAAAAATATAAAATTTGAAATTGTAAAAAGACTATTTTGTCATTTTTCTCTTATTTTAGTAATATTAATTAACTAGTAAGACTAAAAATGTAAAATCGAATTTTAGATGCAAATGCACTATTTTTGTACCCCTTCTTTTGAATTATGGCACCTAAAATGCACACAAAAATACAAACAAGACACAAAATCATGCAATTAATTCTTAAAAATTCAAATAATAAAGAAAAATCCTAATTCTAAGGAATTTTATAGGAGTGATTTAAACGTGGCAAAAATCACGTGCTCACAGGTGCCCCTCTTTGCTCGAAGACACGAAGGGTTTTCGGGCAAAGATAAATTAGCACCGTGAAGGATTTTTGCCTGCTCGGCACTCCATGAGAAGCATTTTGAAAACCGTCTGACCGAACCCTGCTTCAAAGGTTGCCTACATATCCTTGGCTATAAAGGAATCAGGTAAGTGTAGTTCTGGAAGGTTTGGTAGCTGGGACTACCAGGAGCTATGAATTTCACTGTTGTTGCTGCTGCTACTGCTTGCTGACCTCCTTATTACACCAAAAGGAAAATCAAAGCTAAGCTAGCTATGCCTATCAACTATGAGTTACAAGATTCCTATCTATAATTCTCTTGAAACTTGATCTTGAGTCTTAGCTGATTTGGCTATGGACTTCGATCTGAATCTTGATGCTCGCAAGTTGTAGGTGTTTACTTCTTCATACAGCATTGGGTCGAAACAGGATCAGCAGAGATTGTGACTTCAATCAGATTTTAAGCAATCCGCACCCTTGCTTGCTTCGCATTTGAGTTCATTTCTTTTTTGTTCTTTTCTTCTTTTCTTGATTTTGGATCGAGATTCATTCCATTGGTCATCTCGCACCTTGTGTTTTGAGGTCAACCTGCTTAAGATATCAAAACAAACAAACGAATGAAATTTTCTACCCCAGTTTTCACTAGGAAAATTTCGTGAGTTAGTTGTGACACATATCTAAGCAGTCAAATTAGGACTGTGTAGGGAGATCCTCGGTTTTTTGGCCGGGATTTGGGAAGAAAAAGCTCCTCGGTATTTTTTGGCCGGGATTTGGAAAGAAAGGCTCCTCGATTTTTTGGCCGGGAGATCCTCGGTTTTTTGGCCGGGATTTGGAAAGAAAAAGCTCCTCGGTTTTTTGGCCGGGAGATCCTCGGTTTTTTGGCCGGGATTTGGAAAGAAAAAGGCTTCTCGGTTTTTTGGCTGGGAGATCCTCGGTTTTTTGGCCGGGATTTGGAAATAAAAAAAGCTCCTCGATTTTTTGGCCGGCCCGGGATTTGGAAAGAAAAAGGCTCCTCGGTTTTTTGGCCGGGAGATCCTCGGTTTTTTTGGCCGGGATTTGGAAAGAAAAGGCTCCTCGATTTTTTGGCCGGGATTTGAAAAGAAAAAGCTCCTCGGTTTTTTGGCCGGGAGATCCTCGGTTTTTTGGCAGGCATTTGGAAAGAAAAGGCTCCTTGGTTTTTTGGCCGGGAGATCCTCGGTTTTTTGGCCGGGATTTGGAAAGAAAAAGCTCCTCGGTTTTTTGGCCGGGAGGTCCTCGGTTTTTTGGTCCGGGTATTCGGAAAGGTAAAAGCTCCTCGGTTTTTTGCCGGGTAGATCCTCGATTTTTTTGCCGGTTATTTGGAAAGAAAAGGCTCCTCGATTTTTGGCCGGGTGATCCTCGGTTTTTTGGCCG
>NC_031996.1:29943454-29945619 GCF_001879085.1 Nicotiana attenuata | reverse complement strand
GAATCTCCTCTCCTATGTATTTGTTTTTCTTTTGGGTATTTTCTATTTTCTATTTTTTTTCTTCTTTTTCTTTCTTTTCTTCTCTTTTTTATATTTTCCTTTTTATTTAACAAAACGCATAAAAAAAATCTTGGGGAAACCTCCTTTTGGTTGTTTTCCTACTGCAAAGCTGTTTCAGCGCTTGCGCATTTCATTTCTTTTGGGCTGCACCTGCTTCTTGCACGGTTGCTCTGAATAAGACCTGTTTTCAACAAAGAATAATTTGTTAGTTTGAAACGGTGGTTGGTTCTGTGGCCTTGATCATCCCAATTGCTTGATCCCGGCCCCTTTTCCGTTGGGAACTTTGCTGCTTGTTGGCCTTGAGGGTGAATCTCTTTTCAAACCAACCGGGTCCAACTCTCAGGGCTTCATTATGACTCGCCCGTGTGGGCTTTGACCTTTACACTTTATTCTGCCCTTGTGACCTTTGCCTTTGACTTCCTTTCTTTTCCAATGTTTTTGCTTTGAAAGCATCAACCACCATGGTCAGTCGGGATTGGCCTGACGCACTCGCTGAGGCTGGGTATTTTCTTCGACTCTGACCAGGCGGAGCCCTGTGAAGCCGGTCCTGCCACCTTTTCTTTGTACTAGTTACGGAATTAGAGTTAAACCGAAAGGGATTCAAAGAAAGGTATGCAGCAGACAAGAATATGAGTTTAAAGAGAAGCGTCCCTTTCGGGTAAAAGAAGGACTTATCTGGGGTGCATGCTGGCTTCAAATGAACATGACATGCTTGTTGGAATGGACTCCCGACCCACACAAACTTTCCAGTTTCTTGTGAACTCATTGATCCGTATTTCAAAAACCAGGGAGCTTTGCCAGGACTCTTTTAGTGCTGAGATGTCTTCTTTTCGGCCGACAGCGCCCTTTGCGGGTTTTCGCCAATTGACCTCTCTCATTTCTCTTCTCACCATCGCCCGATAGTGCTCTTTGTGAGTTTTCACTAAGCGGACTCTCTCATTTTCAATTTCTCTACTCACCATCGCCTTATGGTGCCCGAAGGTTTTCACCGATAAGACTCTCTCATTTTATTTCTCTCAATTTGCATGGTGTCAGATTCCAACAATAATGTTTTCCACTTCCCTGCTTTTGCCAATTGATCGGAAGGACTTGGACAAGGTTTTGGGGTAAAAAGGATTTTGGGCGGAATTACAACTCTGGAACCATTTCGGCGGATTCATGGCCGAACCATTATATCATCTGCCCCAGTTTTATTTTTGGGGAAATTGGGATTTTTGTTTTGGTGTGACTGAAACTCAGCGAGAGGCTGCCTATGTATCCTTTCGGAATCAAGTCAAACGTAGTTTAGGCAAAACATTTGGTTTTGTTATTTTTGTTTTTGTTTTCTTTTTCTTTTTCTTTTCATCATATTTTTTCTTTTCTTTTCTTATTTTTCCATCATATTTTCTTTTTATTCTTTTTTTTGTGTACTTTTGGGTTCCAAAGAGGGTAGCCAAAGAAGCGTAACCGGCTCAAAGGGTTTACGTAGGGTTGATAGTATTTGGGTAGCGTAACCGGCTCAAAGCGTAACCGGCTCAATGAGATTGGAGTGCACAAAGTCTACTACAGCTTTCTTGGTGACCGACTTGAGAGTGATGGCCTCAACCCATTTTGTGAAATAGTCAGTTGCCACCAATATGAATCTATGCCCATTCGAAGCTTTCGGCTCAATCGGCCAAATGACATCCATACCCTAAGCAACAAATGGCCAAGGTGCTGACATCAGATGGAGCTCTGTTGGAGGTGCATGAATCAGATTACCGTGCACCTGACATTGATGGCATTTTCGAACAAAGTTGAAGCAGTCCTTTTCCATAGTTATCCGGTAGTACCCTGCTCGCAGAATTTTCTTTGCCAATACATAACCATTCATATGAGGTCCGCATACTCCTGCGTGTACTTCATGCATAATTCTTCTGGCTTCCTCGGCATCAACACATCTTAGCAAGTTGAGATCCGGGGTCCTTTTATACAAAACATCACCGCTTAAGAAGAAACCGCTCGCATGCCATCTAATGGTTCTCTTCTGATCTCCAGTGGCTTGCGTCGGGGTATTCTTGTGTTTTCAGAATCTCTTGATATCATGACTACCGAGGGCTGAAATGGTCCTCGGGGGTTTCCCGCCT
>NC_031996.1:29920435-29938908 GCF_001879085.1 Nicotiana attenuata | reverse complement strand
CACGCCCCAAGTTCTAAGTATTCTGATAGGAGTATTTAATGAGGGCCCCGCAATTTATGTATTTTATTTGGCGAGGCTCATCTCATTTTTATTATTTAAAGGCTGTCCTAAAGCAAACTAAGATTTTCTATTTATTTTTGTCTCTAACAAGGCCTAAATAATTAATACCATCAATTGCTATTATTTAAAGTATGCAAGGATTTTGGGCCTCCAGTTCAAGTCCACACCCGAACAAGAGGAGAACCTCTTAATTCGAGCATGCTACTTAACTAGCGAGCCCTAAACCCAAATTACCAAATTAATACTATGAAGTCCAGCCCTTAGCATTTTGGGCCTTAAAATGAATCCAGGAAGAAGAAGAACAAGCAGTTAGCTTCATAAAAAGCTGTCTCGTGTGCACAAATTTGGGCCCCCACCATATGCCTCAATTTGAACAGTCCAAAACCAACAATTTCAATAAATGAAACAAAGAATCCAGCAGATTGGGCCTGGGACACGGCCCAGGAGGAAGAAAATTCATTGAGCCCTTGAAAGAGCTATCTGACGCTGGGCCTTAAGTAGACCTCGGCCCAGCTCTTATTTAAACAGAGGTTCTCGTTGGGGCTCTTAAATGAGTCCACATCTAGTGCAGATCCTAGATTATTGATTTTTTAATTCACAATAGGTTTAGTTACTAGTGATCAACTAGCTGATTCTGAATTCAATTTTATTCAGCTCATTCAATAGTTGATGAAGCTGGTAATCCTATATGCTTGTGTCTAACTCATTGTCTTTGAAGGCCAACATACAAACACTAAACGAGTAGACTAAAGTACCAGCATATTTGAACTATGAGATGCATTGGACTTCACAGCGATATAACAACATGTCATTTTGAAGTTGAGTTCAACACATTATTCTAATTTAATCTTCAAATCAACATGATAGCAAATTCTGAATTAATGCACCATAAATGACATTTCTACTAACTACTCCTAATAACTCGACTGTTTAATGATTAATTACAAAGGAAGATCTAGAATCAGTCTCTTCACTTATGCTGTTGATAATATTGAAAGCTAGACTAGTCACCAAACGAAATTATACTAAACTAATGGATAATCAGCAATCCAATACAAATCAATAGTCCAAAGACCAACAGTCCAATAATCACAGCATCACAAATCTAAATAGTCCTAGTCCAGTCCAAGTTATACAGTCCGAGATTCACGTAAATACAAAATCAAAATTAAACTACAACATATCATTTAACATCTAATCAGCTATGGAACATGGCAGTTGTAGACATGTAATTTTTGACCCTCCCCGAAATTTCACCCATTTTAGCATGTAAATATTTAGTTTATGCCTAATATCGCCATTTAAGCTAATTTTGACTCTTTTACTTTTTTTTTCGTCACAAAAATAAAAATTACAAAAAAATATATTTTAGTTTACGTATCTTTGGTAAATTTCAATAAAAAAAATATAAAAATAGTACCTTATCTTTATTATTTTTTTTATAATCTTGAAAACACAAAAAAATAGTTTTATGTTTTATAGTTTAGTTCAATTAATTAAAATTAGTTTTATGTTTTTATATTATAATTGTACATAATTTTAGAATGAGGAATTAGTTTTAGGTTGGCTTATCCCGTCTTTATAAATCTTGTAGTCCATTTTTTTTTAGTCTTTGGCCCAATACCCTAGGCCCATACCCCTAACCTAATCCCTACCCCTATATATAGTATCTAACACCTAAAATAAAACCGACACCCTATACACACAACAAAAAACGACGCCAAAAAAAAAATTCTGAGAAAAGAATGTGCCGCAATTCAGCAACACCACGACCCCCCTCCCTTTGAGCCATCATCTTCTTCAATAGAGCCAACACCTAAAAACGAGCTGATCTTCTTCAAAAAGACTTTAGACAAAAACCATAAATGGGAGACTAGTGAATCTTCGAAGTTGGAGCTTCAACTCCATGGGAGCAAGACAAAAACGCTAACTCCTTTTACCACTAAAAATCTCTGTTGCGTCTCCTTCAACCCAAAAACCCGCCGCAAATGCCATGGAACCCGGCTGAAATAACTCCAAAACGGCGCTCTTCTCTCGCCGGAAGTCCGGCAACTTCCAAATCAGCGTTCGCTTTCACCCATCACCACCACAGCAAGCACCACTCCGTCACCAGATTCGTCGGAAACACCACATGCACATCTCATGTTTTGAAGGTTAATTGGGCTGAGTCTAAGCAAAAATGTTTCCTGTTTCCTCCTTGCAATTCCGAGTTTCTTGGTTTCAATTTTGAGGTCCGTTCGAGGTCGCCGGCGTTAGTTTCTGATCCGATCACGGTCCGATCAGTTGTTCTTCCAACTTTCCTTTGGATTGCTGGCCATTAGGTACGTATCTAAGACTATCGTATATTATTATTGGTTTTGCTTTACATGGCTGGAATCTCTAAGAATTAGTGACAGTTAATAAAAATGGGCTTTGTTTGAAGTTAAGGTGATTTTTAACTTTTCTGTTGTCAATGAAATTATCCTTGAGTTGTTTTATTGTTTATGGTGGGTTAACTTAGTAAGCTTATGCTTGGTTATTGTTCAATTGAGATTTTGGTTTTATTAAATAAACTGGTCTAGAATGTTATCCGTTGCTCTATGGCCATTTGACTGCAAAATTGCAAATTGCTTGTGCTTTTTCCTGTGCTAAGTGATTTACGTTACTGTGACTTTGTGATTTAGCATATCTAATTCAAGACCAACCTTCCAATGGTAATACTTAATACATAGATATTAAATAGTTTGTCTTTTCTGTAAAAGTACGCATAATTTGGATTGTTAGATAAGAATTAGTATGCCATCAATATTAATGTTGCCGTAGGCCCTCCCATATCCCTTTCATAAATAGTCTTTAGATAATCCACATTGCTAGTTGTTCTCGGCGCTTAAAATAATGAACCATCATGGTTACGAGTACGGTACCAGCGACATAGTTATGATTTGTAATTGCTAAAATCCGGGGGTGCATTTCATGTAATCCTATTATAACAACTTCGAATAATGAACCCTTTAGAATAAATTTGAGGTGAGCTGTGTTAACGCAAATATTTCATGGCCCTCGTTTTAGTTAATTTTGTTTAAGACCTTAGAATTCGAGGCGTGCCATTTAACAAATTTCCATGGCCCTCGCAAAGTTAAAAATGCGTAGTTGCTTTAGGCGCGTTGTTTTAATAATATTACCTTCCTAAACTCGGGTGTGCATTTCATGTGACCCAAATCCAAATCCTAAAACGTTGAATAAAATGTGTTTCGAATTGCGGGTGCATTTCATGTGACGCGATCCAAAGATATATTTTAGACGACGTTCAATCTTCCTTAAAATTAATTAAAAGCGGTAAATAATTTAAAATTGCACAATAGGACAAAATATATTAAAATCAGACTTTAGCCAAATATAGCAGTTGAGCGACCGTGCTAGAACCACGGAACTCGGGAGTGCCTAACACCTTCTCCCGGGTTAACAGAATTCCTTACCCGGATTTCTGGTTCGCGGACTGTAATACAGAGTCAACCTTTTCCTCGATTCGGGATTTAAACTGGTGACTTGGGACACCATAAATCTCCCAAGTGGCGACTCTGAATCTCTTAATAGATGAATCCCGTTTCGATTGTCCTTTATTTGGAAAAACTCCCTTTATTATACCCTCTCCGGGGGTGTAGTAAAAAAAGGAGGTGTGACAGCTCTGGCGACTCTGCTGGGGAAGGGAACCCAGAATTTCGGTTCAGGGTTCAAGAATTCGAGCTCAGTTAAATTGTTATATTTGGCTTTATCTGATTTTTCTACATGTTCCATGCTATGTGCTAAATGTTTTGCCGCTTTGATATTTGGTTGAATTGTATAAATAAACTGTTGCGAATCCCTTCCTCTCTCTGAGTCTTCTACATCATGGAGAGGGGTGCACTTCGTGTAGCTTCTCTTCTGTTTAGAGTCTTTTCCCATTTAGAACGAGGTTTGGATAAGTTGCAAAGCCGGCGGAGCTTCTGTATCGCCGGTACGCTGCCTCCCCCTCGGCCCGAGTTGTCCGCTCGGGTAAGCCAGGTCTAGACCAATAAACCTAGGGTTTAAACCTAGAAGAACAAAACCTCATGCCGGATCCCTAGTAGGAACGTTTGTTTGCATCATGTGCATTTGACTTAGGGGACTCAACACAGGGGTTGGGTCCGTCTAGGACAGGTGACCTGAAATGAAAAGACCATCCTGATGTATCTTACGTGCTACTAGTGCATTCAATTGCTCGGCTTTGCATGTTGACCGGCTTGTCTAAATGAGTGAATTATGAAAATGGCAGTGTAGAGAGTTAATTACTAAAAAAACCAATGTCCAAGTAGTGCTGAAATGCTGCCGAATTTTTGAAAATGAAAGAAAAAGAAGAAAAGTAGTTTTTCTTTAGTTTGTTTTGTTTACCAATGGAAAAGAAAACGAAAAAAAGGTTTTATTTTCAAATTAGTTTGTTTATTTGCCACTGAGCAAGAAAATATAAAAAAAAAAAGAATCTTGCTTTCAGAAATAGTGTATTTGCCAACAAAAACAAAAGAGTCTTATTTTAAAAAATAGTTAGGTTTATTTGCCCGAACTACGCTGGTTTGATTCTCACCGGATGTGAGATACGTAGGCAACCCTCATCGGGTCCTACCACCCTTTTTAAAAAATAGCCAAAAAAATGTCAAAATTTTAATTTTTGTCATAAATAAAGTCGGGTGATGCCATTCTTGTCTAAAATAAGTCGAATGTCCCTAAAAGGACGCCGGAAGGCCGTTTTTGCAAGAACAGCCACCCTGAGTCATTTACATGGTTTGCGGGCACAACCTTAAAATCTTCCTCCCGGAAGTGCTGCGAGGCCGTATTTGCAAAACCAAGTCTTTGCTTTCTTAAATAAAATTTTGAAAAATAGCCACTTTTCTTTTAAGTCACACTTTCCTTAGAACTCCTTGTCCAGGATGACCCAGTTGACATTGAAACTTCTCAGTCTTGCGCAGGCCCGTGGCGATGCCGAATGATGCCCCGCGGGCCCCAGGGTTTGAAGCTTTGATGTATTCCTAGTTAATCGAGTCGGTATTTTTGTTTTTGAGTCTGTTTTTGTAACTCCCCTTTTTTAGAAAAAGAAAAACAAATAGTCTGGTAGCTTTTGTAATCGCAGTTGTTATTAATGAAAAATTGAGAAAAATTCCCCAAAAATTGTTTCCTTATTTTCGCATTTGTTTGCAGAACTACGCTCGGTCTGATTCACGCGGGGACGTGATACGTAGGCAATCTCTATAGGATTCGGCCGTAACTAAATAGAAAAAAGGAAAAACAAGAAAAGAATGAAAGGAAAGAGGTGAAAAACAAGAAAGGAAAGGAAAACAAAAGAGGGAAAAAGAAAAACAAAAGAAAATAAGAAACCAAACAAAAGCAAACAAGAGAAAATAAAAAGTGAACAAAGGAAAGAAAAGAGCGGAAAAACAATTTTGAGGAAAGGAGCGAATATGAACAAGGAAAAACCAAGGCAAAAGAAAAAAGAAAAGAGGGAAAAATAAGAGAGAAAAGAAAAAGAAAAGAGGGAAAGGCAAGAAACAAACAATGGAAAACACGAGGGAAGAATGAGAGGAAAGGCATGGCAAATAAAGAAAAATGAAAAGGCTGGGATGACGCATGCGACCGATCAAAAGCATAATAGGAACTGTTAACTGCCTAGGTGCATTCACTCCCCAAATGTGCGGGTACCAATATGTTAAATGCCCTAACGCTAACGTGATGGTTTCATTTTGTCATGTCATTCTAGAAAGGTGGTTGGTTTGTGGTTTGAAAGTGGTAACTCTTCTTTACAACACAAGGACAAAAGGCAATGACAAACAACAAGAGAACTGAGTTGGTTGATACCGGTGCTCGACAACAGTTTGTGGAACGGGATAATGGGTTGGTTGAAGAGGTGCGGATGCTGAGACAACACATGACAAACATGTATCGAGCTTGGATGACTGGAAAGGCGCCACCCCCGCCACCACCAATTTTTCCGGATGCTGCCCTTACCCAAACTCCCAACACAATGCCAGATGATCCTCCATATTCTCCAGATACACCCGCTTATCACAATTTTCCCAACCACCCTAGTAGCTCCATCACGCATCCTCCAGTTACTTCTCCCCAATATTGCCCTCCTGTCATATCCATTACCCCAAATAATGAACACCCATTCAAAGCTCGTAATGCCCAATTTCACCCTCCAGAGGTTGCCCACAGGGTCCTTGATTCATACAAGAAGAGCTCCCGGGATGAGCTCCATGCTAGAAATGAAAAGGTTACAGGAAGGGAAGGACGAGATGAGACGCCCAGGAAGCTGAAAAGCATAGAACTGTCCTTAAGGGACAAGCGAAGAGTGGGAGGCCAGGGTAGCATGACTTGCAAAGAACTGATTGTGCCACATGACGCCCGCCTGCCCGCAGGATTCAAAGTACCAAAATTTAACTTGTATGATGGGCGTGGAGATCCGGTAGCCCACCTGAGGGTCTATTGCAACGAAATGAGGATTGTTGGAGAGAAAGATGACTTGATGATGGCATATTTTGGTGAGAGCTTGGCTGGGGCAGCCTTGGACTAGCATACTCGTCAAGATGGTGATAAATGGCTTACATTGGGTGACATGGCTCAAGACTTTGTCCGATACTTTCAATGCAAATCAAGTGTTACCCCAGACTGCACCTCGCTATCTAAGATGGAAAAGAGGCCGGAGGAAAGCTTTAATGAGTTTGGGCTCAGATGGAGGGAGCAAGCTGCTCGAGTTAGTCCCCCGATCAGCGAAGAAGAAATGGTTAAGCTTTTTCTAGAGGCCCAGGGACCCACCTACTACAGTCATTTGATCCCGGCCCTGGGAAAGCCTTTCAATGATGTGTTAAAAATAGGGGAGCTAGTGGAAGAAGGAATCAAGTCAGGCAAAATCGTGAGTTGTTCGGAAGCCATTCAGAACATACCAGTAAGCTTGGTTGGAAGAAAGAGGAACAGAAAAGACGATCCGATAGGTTTTCCTGATCAACACTTCCAGCCTCGACATCGTCCCCGTGGTTATCCTTGTGCATTAGATGACCTTCCCTGATGCTACTTCTCTCCACAGAAATCCCAAAGTCGCACATCACATTCCAGTACCCAGCTCAAAATAATGCCCATATACCCCCGCGAGCTTCCCAAAAACACCCCGGCTCAGGTTTTCGGCCCAATCCAGCGTTTAAGAATGAGAGGTTACAGAAGAAGAGGACTTTCACTCCATTGGGAGAATTATATGCCAGTCTGTTCCAGAGGCTAAGAACACTGGGCATGTTGAAGCCGATTCAGATAAAAGTGCCGAACCCTCCTCCAAGGAAGTTCGATCCTTCTCAACAGTGCGCATACTGCTCAGGTGCCCTGGGGCACGACATAGAGAAATGTTGGAATCTGAAGAATGCAATTCAAAAGCTTATTGATGCAGGCGACATCGTCGTGCAAAATCCAGATGCAACAAACACTGGCCAAGATCCATCTCCTGTGCACAATGAGACGCATATGGTGGGTATGATTGATTGTGAGAATGAGCCGGCAGAAGAAACCCAGAAGCATTTTGCTCAGAACAACGTGATGAAGTCTTGTGAAAATTCCAGCAATCTTGGTGTGAAATTCAGTGGCTAAGACGCCGTACTTGGTAATTGGGAAGACGCTCCATCTCTGGGAGTTTTGGTGGTTTATTTTGTTGTCATTTCTGTTGTCCGGGTTATTTTAGGGTTGTAATCCGGATATTGTCTTGTGACTCAAACCCTTCTCTCCTTTCACCTTGTCTTGTTTGTCTCGTCGTAGTAGCTTGTGTAGTGTTGTTTAGGGGTTGTAACTCTAGTCTAGTTTGCTTGTTTTGTTGTTTAAACCCTTTCACCGTCGGTCTAATGCAATTCTCTGTTTCCTGCCATTTCTAGTCATTTTGTTTAGTTTTCTTCTCCTTTTGCAATCATTTTCATGCTGGTTCTGGTGGCATGACATGCACACATAATTCTCAGCCTGGTTTTAAAAGTCAGTTTAGTAAAGAAGCAATAAGACAATGTTGAAGATGTAAGGACAGTCGAGGGATTTTGAAATCTCTTCGAGCCCAAATTGTGTGAAACTGGGTCAGACGGAACATAAAGAAATACTGTGGAAATGCATCATGCCACAACGGCTTGAAACCAAAGGCAAGTTTGCCCCAAGTCTACAGGGGCCGTTCATGGTACCGAGATTGTTGTCCAATGGTGCCAGGTAATTGACAAATGTAGAAGGCAAATGTGTGGATATAGTTAGTAATTCTGGTGCAATCAAAAGATGTTACGTATGTTTTCCCCATGTTTGTTTAATTGTGTAGTTTGTACTTGGCATGTTTTGGAGATTGGAATGACGAAGGCATTTTGTTCTGCTATCCAAACACTATATCCTTTGTTACCCCTTTGAGCCTCGGTTATTTTCTTGCATACCCCTCTTTCGGAATCAACAATAAAACTCGTAAGCCCGAGCGGGGAGAGAAAGTGGAGAAATAAGAGAAAAACAGTGGGAAAAAAAAGAGAAAAGAAAAGAAAAGAAAAGGAAAGAGAAAAGAAAAAGAAAAGAAAAGAAAAAGAAGAAGAATAGAAAATAAAAAAGAAAAAAGAAGAGAAAAGCAAAAGAAAAGAAAAGAAAAGAAAAGAAAAAGAAAGAAAAGTGGAAGAAAAGGAAAGATCGCAACAACGAATGTAGTTTTATGACCTGAACTACGTTTGACTTGATCCCGAAAGGGTACGTAGGCAGCCTCTCTCTGAGGTTCAGTCACACTGAAATAAAAGTCCCAAAAGTCCCCAAAAAGGAAACTGGGGCAGAAGTTGTGGTTGTTGTGGGAAATCTGATTCTGAAAGTTGTAATTTTGAACCCATGATGAAATTGTTTTGAGCCTTTAATACCCTTTCTTTCTAACCCTATCCAAAAGCCCACATTACGGTCCAAAGGAAGACCTTCTGATCAATCTTCGAGAGATGCCAAGTCAAACGAGCAGAGGTGAATCATATCAGGGGGAACACTCCGGTCCAAACGAAGGAAATTAAAAAATGAGAGAGCCCTATCAATGAAAACCCTCACGGGTACCGTAAGGCGACGAAAGCTGAGAGAAATAAAAAATGAGAGAGTCTTATTGGTGAAAACCTTCACGGGCACCATAAGGAGATGGTGAGTTGAGAAAAAAGACCAAAAATAAGAGAGGCTTGATGGTGAAAACCCACGGGCACCACAAGTCGAAAAAGGATTGTGATTCAGATCGGGCAAGCGGAGCATTAAAGCCCAGTTTCATGGCGAAAAGGTACAACAAGAGCTGAACATCAGATTTGCTTAACAGAATAGGCTGCAGATGCATGTCAAGGTCATCAGAGTCGGTGTCCATATCCGATAGGTTTCTACTTTGTAGTTTTCTTGTTAGGAATCATCTCTTTCCATTGTCCTCTACTTTGTTCCTTTCGTCTTGTTTACTTCCTCATCCTGAGTCAATTCGGTCATAACAAGTGAGAAATGACTACAAAATCTGCCACCAGCTTTCCAATTGAACAAAACAGGATCTGGCCAGCATATCAAATCGTCATAAGTCAGGAAAAACAGCAGGCACACTGAGTTGGCAACAATCTACATGCCTTGGGATCCTTGTGAAATGCAAGGGCTTGGTATTTGTCAATTCATGAACAACGCAACAAATGAAGGGTTTGGGGTGAATGGATCAAAGGTATTTTTATTGAAACATGAAAGGTTTGGTACATATCAGATGGAGGGTGCTTGGTGAACGGATCAGAGGTATTTTATGCGTTAAGGAAAGTGGTTAGCTAGGTCTCCAAGTGAGAATCAGTTATCAAGGCAAGTGAAGGAACAATGCAACTTCAAGTCCGAGGCCAGTGATTAAGTCAAGATAGAACATCATGTACGCGAAGTGGGAGCAATAGACGTGCTTTGGGATTCATATGAGACATAAGGGTTGGGGGATGCCAGTTCATGCAATGCAACAAGTAGAGGATATCGGGAACAAGCAAGGTCTTCGAGTGGAAATCAGTCATCTTGGCAAATGCAGAAGCAGCCGGCCTCAAAGTTCAAGGCCACAAACTAACCACCACATTTTAAACTCACAAATTTTCTTTGTTTGAAACAGGAACAAAGCAGTGCAAGAAAGTTGGTTCAACAATAAGAAGAAAAGAGAAGAAAAGAAAGAAAGAAAAGGGAAGAAGAGGAGAGCCGACAAAAGGGAAGTTTCTCAAATCTTCGCCCTTGTTTGTCCTGCTAGCGTGCATAAAATGCTGCCATTGCTTTTCACATTTTTTCCTCCTGAGATAGACAACCTAGTCTGATGAATTTTCTCCTAGGATCACAATCTTAGTCCGATGAATTGTTCTCCTAAGATAGACAATCTTAGTCTGATGAATCTTCTCCTAAGATAAATGTCTTAGTCTGATGAACCTTTCTCCTAAGATAACAAAAGGGACCTAGTCTGATGAACTTTCTCCTAGGATCGAAATCTTAGTCTGATGAATTTTTCTCCTAAAATAAACAACCTAGTCTGATGAATTTTCTCCTAGGATCACAATATTAGTGTGATGAATTTTTCTCCTAAGATAGAAAACCTAGTCTGATGAATTTTCTCCTAGGATAGAAATCTTAGTCTGATGAATCTTTCTCCTAAGATAACAAAAATGGACCTAGTCTGATGAATTTTCTCCTAAGATCAAAATCTTAGTCTGATGAATGTTTCTCCTAAGATAGAAGACCTAGTCTGATGAACTTTCTCCTAGGTTCTAAAATCTTAGTCTGATGAATCTTTCTCCTAAGATAGGAAACCTAGTCCGATGGATCTTCTCCTAGGATCACAATCTTAGTCTGATGAATCTTTCTCCTAAGATAACATCGACCTACTCTGATGAATCTTCCCCTAGGACCAACATCTTAGTCTGATGAATTTTTCTCCTAAGATAGAAGTCCTAGTCTGATGAATTTGCTAGTCAAATGTCCTTAGTCTTACTCACAGGAGACGTACATTCCAATCAAGTCTTTAGTTTTACTCTTATCATTGCATCAATAGCTTAGGTGATCTATATTTTGCTAACAACTCCCAAATCTTCCTAGTGCAAACTGGGGCAGAAAATTTTCTTTGTTTGTTTATTTTGTTATAGTCAGGAGCCCACCTGGAGAACAAGGGAATACTTTTCCAGTTCAGCAATCAGGAGCCCACCTGGAGAACAAGGGAATGCTTTTCAAGTTTCAGAAGTCAGGAACCCACCTGAAGAACGAGGGAAGTGTAATTCAAATTTTAGCTTTTAGTTTTAATATTTGATAACATGCTGTACCCAGTCACCAAACTGGGGCAGAAAATTTTCTTTGTTTTTTTTGTTGCAGTCAGGAGCCCACCTGGAGAACAAGGGAATACTTTTCAAGTTCAGCAATCAGGCGCCCACCTGGAGAACAAGGGAAGTACAATTCAAATTTTAGCTNNGAAACAAGGAAAGAAAGAGCGGAAAAACAATTTTGAGGAAAGGAGCGAATATGAAACAAGGAAAAACCAAGGCAAAAGAAAAAAGAAAAGAGGGAAAAATAAGAGAGAAAAGAAAAAGAAAAGAGGGAAAGGCAAGAAACAAACAATGGAAAACACGAGGGAAGAATGAGAGGAAAGGCATGGCAAATAAAGAAAAATGAAAAGGCTGGGATGACGCATGCGACCGATCAAAAGCATAATAGGAACTGTTAACTGCCTAGGTGCATTCACTCCCCAAATGTGCGGGTACCAATATGTTAAATGCCCTAACGCTAACGTGATGGTTTCATTTTGTCATGTCATTCTAGAAAGGTGGTTGGTTTGTGGTTTGAAAGTGGTAACTCTTCTTTACAACACAAGGACAAAAGGCAATGACAAACAACAAGAGAACTGAGTTGGTTGATACCGGTGCTCGACAACAGTTTGTGGAACGGGATAATGGGTTGGTTGAAGAGGTGCGGATGCTGAGACAACACATGACAAACATGTATCGAGCTTGGATGACTGGAAAGGCGCCACCCCCGCCACCACCAATTTTTTCGGATGCTGCCCTTACCCAAACTCCCAACACAATGTCAGATGATCCTCCATATTCTCCAGATACACCCGCTTATTACAATTTTCCCAACTACCCTAGTAGCTCCATCACGCATCCTCCAGTTACTTCTCCCCAATATTGCCCTCCTGTCATATCCATTACCCCAAATAATGAACACCCATTCAAAGCTCGTAATGCCCAATTTCACCCTCCAGAGGTTGCCCACAGGGTCCTTGATTCATACAAGAAGAGCTCCCGGGATGAGCTCCATGCTAGAAATGAAAAGGTTACAGGAAGGGAAGGACGAGATGAGGTACCCAGGAAGTTGACAAGCACAGAATAGCCCTTAAGGGACAAGCGAAGAGTGGGAGGTCAGGGTAGCATGACTTGCAAAGGACTGATTGTGCCACATGACACCCGCCTACCCGCAGGATTCAAAGTACAAAACTTTAACTTGTATGATGGGCGTGGAGATCCGGTAGCCCACCTGAGGGTCTATTGCAACGAAATGAGGATTGTTGGAGAGAAAGATGACGTGATGATGGCATATTTCAGTGAAAGCCTAACTGGGGCAGCTTTGGACTGGCATGGTCGTCAAAATGTCGATGAGTGGCTTACATTGGGTGACATGGCTCAAGACTTTGTCCGATACTTTCAATGCAAATCAAGTGTTACCCCCAGACCGCACCTCGCTATCTAAGATGGAAAAGAGGCCGGAGGAAAGCTTTAATGAGTTTGGGCTCAGATGGAGGGAGCAAGCTGCTCGAGTCAGTCCCCCGATCAGCAAAGAAGAAATGGTTAAGCTTTTTCTACAGGCCCAGGGATCCACCTACTACAGTAATTTGATCCCGGCCCTGGGAAAGCCTTTCAATGATGTGTTAAAAATAGGGGAGCTAGTGGAAGAAGGAATCAAGTCAGGAAAAATCGTGAGTTGTTCGGAAGCCATTCAAAACATACCAGTAAGCTTGGTTGGAAGAAAGAGGAACGAAAAAGACGATCCGATAGGTTTTCCTGATCAACACTTCCAGCCTCGACATCGTCCCCGTGGTTATCCTTGTGCATTAGATGACCTTCCCCGATGCTACTTCTCTCCACAGAAATCCCAAAGTCGCACATCACAGTATCCAGCTCAAAATAATGCCCATCTACCCCCGCGAGCTTCCCAACAACACCCCAGATCAGGTTTTCGGCCCAATCCAGCATTTAAGAATGAGAGGTTACGAAAGAAGAAAGCCTTCACTCCGTTAGGAGAATCATACGCCAGTCTGTTTCAGTGGTTAAGGACACTGGACATGTTGAAGCCGATTTAGATAAAAGTGTCGAACCCTCCTCCAAAGAAGTTCGATCCTTCTCAACAGTGCGCATACTGCTCAGGTGCCCTGGGGCACGACATAGAGAAATGTTGGAATCTGAAGAATGCAATTCAAAAGCTTATTGATGCAGGCGACATCGTCGTGCAAAATCCAGATGCAACAAACATTGGCCATTATCCATCTCCTATGCACAGTGAGACGCATATGGTGGGTATGATTAATTGTGAGAATGAGCCGGCAGAAGAATCCCGGAAGCAGTTTGCTCAGAACAACGTGATGAAGACTCGTGAAAATTCCAGCAATCTTGGTGTGAAATTCAGTGGCTAAGACGCCGTACTTGGTAATTGGGAAGACGCTCCATCTGTGGGAGTTTTGGTGGTTTATTTTGTTGTCATTTCTGTTGTCCGGGTTATTTCAGGGTTGTAATTCGGATATTGTCTTGTGACTCAAACCCTTCTATCCTTTCACTTTGTCTAGTTAGTCTCGTCGTAGTAGCTTGTGTAGTGTTGTTTAGGTTTGTTCAAGGGTTGTAACTCTAGTCTAGTTTGCTTATTTCGTTGTTTAAACCCTTTCACCGTTAGTCTAATGCAATTCTCTGTTTCCCGCCATTTCTAGTCATTTTATCTGGTTCCTTTCTCCTTTTGCAATTCTTTTCATGCTGGTTCTGGTGACATGACATGCACGCATAATTCTCAGCCTGGTTTTCAAAGTCAGTTTAGTAATGAAGCAATAAAACAATGTTGAAGATGTAAGGACAGTCGAGGGATTTTGAAATCTCTTCGAGCCCAAATTGTGAAACTGGGTCAGACGGAACATAAAGAAATACTGGGGAAATGCATCATGCCACATCAGCTTGAAACCAAAGGCATGTTTGCCCCAAGTCTACAGGGGCCGCTCGTGGTACCGAGATTGTTGTCCAAATGGTGCTGAGTAATTGACAAATGCAGAAGGCAAATGTGTGGATATGGTTAGTACTCCTGGTGCAATCAAATGTTACGCATGTTTTCCTCAGCTTGTTTAATTGTGTAGTTTGTACTTGGCATGTTTTGGAGATTGAAATGACGAAGGCATTTTGTTCTGCTATCCAAACACTTTATCCTTTGTTACCCCTTTGAGCCTCGTTTATTTTCTTGCATACCCCTCTTTCGGAAATCAATAATAAAACTCGTAATCCTGAGCAGGGAAAGAAAGTGGAGAAACAAGAGAAAAACAGTGAATAAGGAAAAAGGAAAGAAAACAAAAGGAAAAGAAAAAAAAAGAAGAGAAAAGAAGAGAAAAGGAAAAGGAAGGGGAAAAGAAGGGAAAAACAAGAAAAAGCATAGAAAATAAAAACAGAAAAAATAAAAAAAGCAAAAGAAAAGAAAAGAAAAGAAAAGAAAAGAAAAGAAAAGAAATGAAAAGAAAGAAAAGAAAAGTGGAAGAAAAGGAAAGATCGCAACAACGAATGTAGTTTTGTGCGATGAACTACGCTTGACTTGATTCCGAAAGGATACGTAAGCAGCCTCTATCGGGGGTTGAGTCACACCGAAATAAAAATCCAAAAGTCCCCAAGAAAGAAACTGGGGCAGAAGTTGTGGTTGTTGTGAGAAATCTGATTCCGAAAGTTGTAATTTTGAACCCATGTTGAATTGTTTTGAGCCTTTGATACCCTTTCTTTCTAACCATATCCAAAAGCCCACATTACGGTCCAAAGGAAGACCTTCTGATCAGTCTTCGAGAAATGCCAAGTCAAGCGAGTAGAGGTGAATCATATCAGGGGCAACACTCCGGTCCAAACGAAGGAAATGAACAATGAGAGTGTCTTGGTGATGAGAACCCTCACGGGTATCCCAAGGCGACGAAAGCTGAGAGAAATCAAAAATGAGAGAGTCTTATTGGTGAAAACCTTCACGGGCACCATAAGGCGATGGTGAGGTCAGAGAAAAGACCAAAATGAGAGAGGCTTGATGGTCACCTACGGGCACCACAAGTCGAATGAGGATTGAGAATCAGATGGGAAATTACCAGATGAAGATCGTGAAAGACGACAGAGCAGCAAAGCCCAGTTTCACAGTTTGGGGTATAATAGGGGTTGAACATCAGATTTGCCTAACAGGATAGGCCACAGGTGCATGTCAAGGTCATTAGAGTCGGTACCCACACCCGATAGGTTTCTACTTTGTAGTTTTCTTGTTAGGAATCATCTCTTTCCGTTGTCATCTACTCTGTCCCTTTTGTCTGGTTTTTTTCCTCTTCCTGAGTCTATTGGGTCAACACAAGTGAGAAATGACTTCAAAATTTGCCACCAGCCTTCCAATTGCACAAAACAGGATCTGGTTAGCACATTAAAGCGTCCTAAGTTAGGAAAAGAACAGCAAGCACACTGAGTTGGCAACAATCAGCATGCTTTGGGATCCTTGTGAAATGCAAAGGCTTGGTATATGTCAATTCATGCAACAAATGAAGAATTGGGGTGAACAGCTCAAAGGTATTTCCTGTGATAGGATTGACAAAAGGTGGTAAACCAGTGACGAACAAAATCCTCCAAGCAGAAATCAATGTTATCATGGCAAGTGAAGGAGCAACAGACCTCAAGGATAGGACCAGTGGCTTAGAAAGAACAACATGCGCAATGAGGGGGTGACAAGTGTCGTGCTTTGGGGTTCATGTGAGACACAAAGGTTGGTAAATGTCAGTTCAGGAGCAATGCAACAGATAGAAGGTGTTGGGTTTGGGCGAGAAGAGGTGTTTTCCGGGTCAAGGCTTACAAAGGAAGTGGTTAGTCAAGGAATGAGCAAGGTCGTCGAATGGAAATCAAAATGAAGGAGCAACAGACCTCAAGGCCGAGGCCAGTGGTTAAGTCAAGAAAGAACAGCATATACACAGAGTGGGGGCAATGGGCGTGCTTTGGGATTCATGTGAGATACAAAGGTTGGGTAGATGCCAGTTCATGAGCAATGCAACAGATAGAGGGTGTTGGGTCTGAATGGAGAAGAGGTATTTTCAATGGTAAAGATGACAGAGGAAAGTGGTTAGTCACCAAACAAGCAAGGTCTTCAAATGGAATCAGCGATCATGGGAAGAAAAGGAGCAATCACCCTCAAAGTTCAAGGCCACAAACCAACCACCACATTTTTAAACTGACAAGATTGTCCTTTGATTGAAACAGGGGCAGAAAGTTTTCGTTGGTTTCGGAGAAACCCTCCTTAGGGAAAAAGCAAGCACCAAAACAGGTATGACTGGGAACTCTCAGGACCCTCCTGGAAAATGGGACTTAGTTTAAATTTCAAAACAATCATGAGTAGCATAATTTAGCATAAATAGGAATATAAGTTGGTATCAAAGTTCGCACGGTTAAGATAGGATTCAATTAGGAGTTTTCAGGACCTTCCTGGATAATGGGATGTAGCTTTAAAGTTCGTTTCAGATAACAAGATATAGTGGGAGTCATACCTTTAGTAGATATAACTTAGGTTGAAACTATCTTCTAACTTCAGCAGTCAGGAGCCCACCTGGAGAACAAGGGAAGTGCAACTCAAATTTTAGCTTTTAATTTTTAATATTTGATAACATGCTGTACCCAGTTACCAAACTGGGGCAGAAAATTTTCTTTGTTGTTTATTTTGTTGCAGTCAGGAGCCCACCTGGAGAACAAGGGAATACTTTTCAAGCTCAAAAGTCAGGCGCCCACCTGGAGAACAAGGAAAGTATTATTCAAATTTTAGCTTTTGCATTTCAGTATTTGATAATATGCTGTACCCAGCCACCAAACTGGGGCAGAAAATTTTCTTTGTTTGTTTATTTTGTTGCAGTCAGGAGCCCACCTGGAGAACAAGGGAATACTTTTCAAATTCAGTAATCAGGAGCCCACCTGGAGAACAAGGGAATACATTTCAAGTTCAGCAGTCAGGCGCCCACCTGGAAAACAAGGGAAATACAGTTCCAATTTTAGCTTTCAATTTTTAATATTTGATAACATGCTGTACCCAGTCACCAAACTGGGGCAGAAAATTTTCTTTGTTTGTTTATTTTGTTGCAGTCAGGAGCCCACCTGGAGAACAAGGGAATACTTTCCAAATTCAGCAAGCAGGAGCCCACCTGGAGAACAAGGGAATACTTTTCAAGATCAGCAATCAGGCGCCCACCTGGAGAACAAGGAAAATACAATTCAAATTTTAGCTTTAATTTTTAAATTTCGATAACATGATGCACCCAGCCACCAAACTGGGGCAGCAAATTTTCTTTGTTTGTTTATTTTGTTGCAGTCAGGAGCCCACCTGGAGAACAAGGGAATACTTTTCAAGCATTGCAGTCAGGAGCCCACCTGGAGAACAAGGGAATACTTTTCAAGCGTCAGCGATCAGGAGCCCGCCTGGAGAATAGAGGCACATAGGTCAAATCTCAGCAGTCAAGCATCACTCAAAAATCTCCAATCATAATTCAAGGCAACAACAAGGATTCCATCAAAGAATACAAGTTCAAGGCAACGCAAGAGCAAGTTTGAAGACATAGATAGGACCCTTTTGTAATTCATAGATCATAAGCTTAGGCTAGCTTCTTTTTATTTTGACTTGGTGTAATAAGGAGGTCAGCGAGCAGTAGCAGCAACAACAGTAGTGAGATCAAGGCTCCTGGTAGTCCCAGCTACCAAACCTTCCCGAACTACACAGACCTGATTCCTGTTTAGCCCAGGATATGTAGGCAACCTCCGAAGCAGGGTGCGGTCAAAGCTTTTTCAAAATTGCTTCACACGGAATATTCGAACGGGCAAAAATCGCTCGTATTTGCTCACTTATCTTTTCCCGAAAACTTTTCATGTTTCCGAGCAAAGAGGGGCAGCTGTGAGCACGTGATTTTTGCCCTATGTATGAATTATTCCCAAAATTCCAAACAAAATGATTTCTTTGCAATTTTGTGAAGTTTGTGTTATTTTCTGTTAATTGTTTGCATTTTATTTGTTGCATTTTAATTCATATGAAAAATNTAAAAAAATCAAATACTTGGCATTTGCATTTAGATTAATTCTACATTTTTAGGATTATTAGTAGTTGAGTTACTTTTAGAAAGGAAATAACAAAAATGGTACCTTTTGCATTTTAGTTTA
>NC_031996.1:29889261-29918382 GCF_001879085.1 Nicotiana attenuata | reverse complement strand
AAATGCGCAAGTAGCACGTAAGATGCATCAGGATGGTCAATTCATTTCAGGTCATCTGTCCTAGACGGACCCAACCCCTGTGTTGAGTCCCCTAAGTCAAATGCACATGATGCAAACAAGCGTCCTACTTGGGATCCGGCATGAGGTTTTGTTCTTCTAGGTTTAACCCTAGGTTTATTGGTTTAGACCTGGCTTACCCGAGCGGACAACTCGAGCCGAGGGGGAGGCAGCGTACCGGGGATACAGAAGCTCCGCCGGCTTTGCAACTTATCCAACCTCGTTCTAAATTGGAAAAGACTCTAAACAGAAGAGAAGCTACACGAAGTGCACCCTTCTCCATGATGTAGAAGACTCAGAAAGAGGAAGGGATTCGCGACAGTTTATATATACAATTTCAACAAATATCAAAGCGATAAAGCATTTAGCACATATAGCATGGAACATGTAGAAAAGTCAGATAAAGCCAAATATAACAATTGTACTAAGCTCGAATTCTTGAACCCTGAATCAAAATTCTGGGTTCGAATCCCCAGCAGAGTCGCCAGAGCTGTCACACCTCCTTTTTACACACCTACCCCGAAGGATAATGTATAAGGGAGTTTTTCCATTTAAAGTGACATTATTCGAATTGGAATTATTTATTTATTTATTTTTAGAGTCGCCACTTGGGAAAGGATTGGCTTTTGGTGTCCCAAGTCACCGATTTAATTTAAATCCCAAATCGAGGAAAATTTCGACTTCCCAATTGGAGTCTGCGAACCAGAAATTCTGTGTAAGGAATTCTGTTGACCCGAGGGAAGGTGTTAGGCACCCCCAGATCCCGTGGTTCTAGCACGGTCGCTTAAATTATCATAAATGGCTAAAATCTGGTTTTTATACATATTTAAACCTATAGTGCAATTTCAAGATTATTTACCGCTTTTAGTTTATTTTGTTTTTTTTACGAAAGTGAACGCCGTTTAAGAGCGTGTTTTGGGATCACGTCACATGAAATGCACCCGGATCCTAAACACCTCTTATTCAACGTTTTGGGATTTGGATTTGGGTTGCATGAAATGCGCACCCGAGTTTAGGAAAGTAAAATTATTAAAAAGCGTGCCTAAAGTGGCTAGCGTTGTTAACTTTGCGAGGGCCATGGAAATTTGCTAAATGGCACGCCTCGAGTTCTAAGTATTTTTGGTATACACATTTAAAGAGGGCCACGCAATTTATTAAATTTTATTTGGCGCGGCACCTCGTTTTTATTTTAAAGGCCAACCTAAAGCAAACTATGATTTTTCTACTACAGTGTTGTCTCTAAAAGGGCCTAGTTACTTAATACTACAAAATTCGGGCCTCCAGTTCAAGTCCGAACTTAAACAAGAGGTAAACCTCTTAATTTAAATTCGCTACCCAACTTGGAAGGCCCAAAATTGCTTTACTTAATCAAAATGTAACTGTAAAATGATTTCAGGCTCTCAAACAATGACCCAAGAATGAGGAATCTCGACAGGATTTCGTGAAGAGCTGGCCGACCATGGCTCTTTTTGCCAAGGCCCAGACGGAAAAGATATAGAATCAAGGGTCTCATAACTTGTCATATAACTGGGCCTATTATTAATGCAGTTGGGCCCAGTATGCAGCCGTTTGTGTACAGGGCTTCAACTATACAGCTGATTATTATCTGGGCCCTTAGCAGGCCCAAACTCATTTATTTGGACAATTCAATTGAATTTTTGTTATCTGTTTTTCTGAGTTCTAAGCCGACGCCATAGGCAACTGTTTTCAGAAGTTGAAACTATTTAATCCTAACAATTTTTGACAAACACAGCAACTGAATGGTTCAAAACCACCGGAACGTGTAAACAATTATGCTATGACCACCATTTGACTATTCGTGATCTACTGGAACAACCAAACCAAATAAAGTATACCTACTAGATTGTATATGTATCAAAACAAACAAGAGATGCTTCAATACACGCGCCGATTGTAAATCAAAATTTCATGTTTGCATCTAGATTATACATATTCTAATGGAACACACATGTACTCTAGAGTTTATTTTTAGCACAGCGCTTATAGTTCAAAATCCTAATATACCTGCAGCTTTCACTATATATGAATCCAACATAATTCTAATTCAACATTCATACTAGACATGATAGCAAGTTTTAAAACGAAATTAAGTTGTACTACAATTACACTAGATAGAGTACTCATAACACGCCTAAACAGTTCAAACAGTCCAGTACAGTCCATAACAAATTACGATGAAAATTTAAATAACTCATGAAGCTATGTAAAACACAATGACTCGTTGAAAGAAGAATCAACAGAGAAATCAAGCATCACTTTTATTTCATTTCCAAACTTGCAAGCTACATCGAAGTGTACCTGGAAATGGAAGAAAGTAAAAGGAGCAGGAGTCAGCAGCAGCGAGAGGAAGTGAGCAGTGTTAAGCAACAAAAGTAACAACAGTCTCAAATCGAAGTCACAGCCACCAAAACCAGTTACAAGACCCAGAAATCGATTTGAATAGCCCAGTTAACTTCAAAATGATACTCTAAAATTCTCTGCAATTCTAACTACTGAAAACACAAGGAAAGCTAGTCCATATTCACACTTATGTGAGCTGGAATTGTGATTCAAGACTTGGAAATCTCTAACTCAACCCAAAAAAAAGAATCAATGGAGTAGTAAATTTCAGAGTTCAGCCGCCCCAAATTTCCAGAGTTTTCAATGCCTCCTCCTCCCATTGTACTCCAAGTAACAATGCCTTTATAGGCAAGTTACTAGGGCAACTTCAGACTTTATTTTTTAACCTTTTAGTCCTTTTTAACTTCTCTTTTTAGCTAGTTAGTCCTTCAATTTATGACTTGTTGGTCAAGTAATGCTACCAAGTTCCTGAAACTTTAATTGAAACCCCAATCTAGAAGGTTCTAGGGAGTTCCAATTCAGTTACTGCAAGATTCCTTGACTAAAGTACCTAAACTACCCTTTTATTCATTCTGAAATTATCAACCTATACTAATTGACCCCATCCCCTTTTACTAACCATGGTTAACTAAATAAAGGTCTAGACTATTCAGCTATAACCAAACCCTAAACCTAATTGGATTGAATACTGAATCGAAGAACAATTAAACTAATTAAACTAACAAAATGTTAATTCAATCGATCAAAATTAAACACTGCTCAAAACAGACTTGAACAGGAAACAAAATCAAATTGAAAAGTTATTACTCCTGCATACTATCCTACTTATCAGCATTGCCAAACACCTAACTAAGCTAAAATAAAATCTATCTACACTACACTTCGAATCCATCAAAACAACATATCCAAATTACTGCCACTCAGAAACAATTTTAATAATTAAAATTAGATTGAAACAGGATTAACTATACTAACATCAAAGTTACTGAAATTTAACAATCAAAAACCAAAAATTAACTAACATCAAACAATTACTGAAATTCAGGTTAAGAACACACAGAGAAAAAAAAAAGTTGAAAACTCACTGATTTCGTCTTGATAAAAAATGCCCTTCGAAACTGAGTTCCAGTTAATATTATATGTTTATTTCGTCAAAAATAGACCTATAATATTAACTAGAACTCATTCGACCTTAAGAATCCCCAAACCAAGCTCGAACCGCATGAACCCTAGATCCGCAATTTGGCGAGTTCTGGCGAGGTTTGAGGGATTTTGGTTATGGATTAGGGATGAGGGTGCCTAAGAGACTATAGGGTGTGATTTTAGGCAGATTTGGGAGGATTAGGGTTTTGGGTCTGAACTTCAAATGAAGATTCGAGGAGGTGGGGACTGATTCGAGGGAAACTAAATGCGTAGTTGGAAAGAGGGGGGTGAGGGGAGTTACGGGTGTATTTCTTAGGCCGATTTGCGGTGGCGCCGCCACCGGAGCCGGTGGGAATTGGTGGCGGCTGGGATTAGGGTTTCTTGAGAGGAAGTGAGTGAAAGAGATGAGACGGGGGTATGGGGTGGGGTTCCGACAATTAAATATCAAGCAACCCCCACTTCCTGGCCGTTGGATGAACAGACCTCGACGGCCAGGATTTGCCCTTATTCAAACGGTGTCGTTTGGAACCTCAGGGGTGGACCGGGTTGGTGACTTTTGGGCTGGGGCTTGATTGGGATTTAATTTGGGCCAAGCTGAATCAATTAAAACTGGCCCAATTAAGACAACCTCTTTATTTCTTTTTTTTTATTTATTTTGTATTTATTTTATTCTCATTTTGTATTTTTATATTTTTCTAACTTTATGCAAAAATGAAAATAAAGACCTAATTTATTTTAAAAATTAGACTCATTAATTCCTAAAAATTGATTAAGCCCTATTTAAAAGTAAACTCATGATAAATTCACCAATTAACAAATAAAATGCAAAAATGGACTATTTTTGTTATTTTCTTTACTTTGTAATATAAAAATGCATACTATCAAGTATAATGCACACAAAATGCAAACAAGACACACGATCATGCAATTTAATTCCTAAAAATTCAAATAATAAAGAAAAATCCTAATTCTAAGGAATTTTGTAGGAGTAATTTAAGCGTGGCAAAAATCACGTGCTCACAATGAGCAAGTCTAGTAGAGTCTCGTGGATCGGTACGGAGACGTCTGTACTTATCCTCGGGAGGCTACAGGGCTGTTAGGAGTACTTCCCTTCTTGATTCCTTATCGTGCGATTTGATTTTCTTTCCTACTCAATCTTATGCGACGCGAAGCGCTTGTTATAAATCGAGAATTGAAAAATCGTAATGGTACTACAGATGTGGTGCGAGATGTTTCTCCAGGTATAGTTGATTGGACTATGATCGTCGTCTTGTGAAAGGATACTCTATTATTTCAGCCCAGTAGCGGTATTTCTGAGAGCTCGGAGGCTAGGCACAAGTTGCCATGATACTTATGAACGATTGTCCCTGCAGTATTGATATGATGGTAGGATGTTTGCCTACTTGTCGGGGCAGTGAATGACTTGAAGGGAGGTTTACTCAGTGCATGATCTAGAGATTCGATATTTTATTCCCGGCAGGGGAAAGGCAATCGGGCTAAGAATGTTAAAATTCGGGCTGAGGGGGTAACGAGACTTGGTATTTTCAAGTGTGGTGGAATTTTCATCGGCGACGTGGTATCGTCGTCCTCGATTGAATATGTTAAGTTGCCGGTGTGCTGGTTTTCTTCAATTCGCCTTTGGAGCAGGATATTGCGAGTCAGTATTAAAGATGCGACGGTCAGAGATCGCGGGGTACGGTGGTTCAGGATGGAGTCGGTGATTCTAATGTCGACGACTCGAGAAGAATGATCTTCGTAAAGGTTTAAAGTTAGTAGCAATTTGGGGGTTCAAGTGCTACGAAGATAGATTTTATCTAAGGCAACAATTAAGCAGCAAGGTATGAGGAAGGACACGTGGGAAGTGTCAGGCGGTGGTTAAAACTTCTAGAAGGCCAGGTATAAGAAGCGCAGGTCGAGTAGTTGATTAAGGAAGCGAGTTTGCCCAACGTGGGAGAGTGGCGGAGTTGCATATGGGCTTGGTGGTAGGATGACTACGCACCTTAAGGAGAGTTTGGATCGATTTGGGAAATTTTAGTGATTGGTGATTGGGGTCTACGGGTTTAATTTGAAGTATGGGCTATTATGCGGCAGGAGATTTGATATAATGGAAAGGAGCTGCCTGAAATGAAAAAGGATACAACATAACTTTGAATTGGAAGGATGTTGCCGCACATTTAATTGATTTCCACGAGGGGTAAATGGACTCGTGTAGCTGGAGAGTGAGCTTGGACTCAGGATGGGTTATTAATATCGTAGTGTTTGTACCTCGTGCAGCAGCGTTGGAAGATGTCGGGAAGTAATTTCTACATGTGGGTTATTCCCTGTGAGCAGGTTAGCGGTCGCTGGCGAGGCTTTTGCAAAGAATTCTATTGGCTATTCAGCGAAGAGATCGGTCGTGCGAAGGTGGTCGATGATTCAGAGTATAAAAATGGGGTTTTACAGGAAGATTCCGAGAATTTTGGTGGTAGATTGTGCGAGGTTTTGTCAATAAGAGATTAAGAATCCTGGTGAATTCTAGAGTTATGTAATAGTGACTTCAAGCTAAGTGGGAGAGTCCCACCGCCTATGATTGGATTGCATGGTTAACTACTTGCGAGGTTTCTGGTTATTAGCATATTGATGGGTTATTCCAGTTATGGAAAAAGAACACAAGTGGTGATTGAGCAAAGGAATTGTTGAAGGTGTGCTATGGTTGACCTTGTTGGCTCATGCACAGATTTGGGAAGGGATTTAGGATTTGTGCCTTGTATAGGTGCGGGTTCCAAGGGAAGAGATTCTTCCAGGTGTTTCGTCGAGAGGGTATTCATGTGCTAGAAGATTTATGGAGTTGATTATATTCGGGGCCAAGCCAGAGCGGGTGGCTCTCAGCAACGGTCCTAGTGGATTCAAAGGGTAAAGTGTGTTGCCTAATGATTTTGAGCCTATAGGTAGGGCTAAGAATCAAGCTTTTGTAGTAGCTTGTGAGAAGAGACCCAGAATGTTCTATGATGTCTTGTTGTGCAATGTAGCATTTGGGGGGAAATGAGAAAAGGCTTCGAATTCGTAGAGGGATTAGCAGAATGGGCATATCAGTTGAGGGTGCAAATTTGCGCACAAGGAAGGTATGAAATGGTTCGTGGGATTTGGGACATCATGGTCTCATGATTCAAGGTCATTCGGGATGAGTGCGGATGGAGTGTGTTATGTAATGAATGGAGTTATCATTATTTCTAAGGCAATCAGGGTAAATCGAAGGAAGATAGATTGGTTAGCCACAGTTGAGTTGGCAATTTGGTGGTAGAGATCAGTTCCTTCAGCGTGACCAAGTTATGCAAGTGATTTGTGACGGTACCTGTGAGGCCTGTCGGCCGCCGTAATTGATGTTATTCAGGAGTATTCTTCTGTTATGGCCTGTTACGTGTAGGTGGATCCCGGAAGGGCTATGGTGGCTTAGACCACTACTTAGAGATTTGCATATTCTAAGGTTATGAGAATTCACCTATGTGTTGCTATGGTTCTCCTGAAGTGAGTTAAGCGAAAAGTTTTTATATGAGGCTTCTATTAGTGGTTCCGAAGTTATGATGAAAAAGCGTGTTCTATCGTATATTGGCATGTTGGGTGCAGCGAGTGGTATGGAATTTGAAGTAAGGATCAAGATTGCAGTCCGGTGTTGGCAAGGATGTCACGAGCTCAGACGAGCGGGAAAGGAGTTTCGATGTTTAAGGAAAATTGGTATTGTCTTCGGCATCACCGAAGATCGGTGTTATGTGAAAAAGGCTTTGCATCCTGGTTAAGGATTCTTGATCGCTTTTCAGCGTTAGTGCGGCCGGTGGTTTGGATGTACAGACCTATTATCTGTTGTGAAAGGTTATGGGAGCGTGCCCACGGGAAGGTTGTATAAGTGTGGCATGTAGTCACTTGATTGATTGAAGAATTTAAACCAAGTATGATGATTGTAGTGATGTTGATAAATTGAGAATTGATGCCTGGAGGGTGCTCGGTCCATTCGGTTGTAGACTGTGGAGGATTTCTCCGGTTATGATGGTTGTTCTTGTATGTTATGGGAAAAGGGAAGTTAGTATGGACCTTTGAAAGGTTATTGGCCTAGTTTGGTACGATCAGTATCGACTTGAGGTCGGTGGGTGGATTTAAATATGAATATGGGCTCTATGTCAGGCCAGATGTGTTCATTTCAGCAAAGCGCTCCTTATGGAATAGTAGTCGGGGTGTTATTTTGTCGTCAGCTATTTCATGTAGTGATGTATTGCGCCGCGCGATTTGTGAGACGGCTTAGTGAATTTCTTATATGTTAGGGCTCCGCGTAGAGATGATGTTATATGAGCAGGGTGGCTTTTGAGATTCAGATTGTATATCACACCTTAGTTGTGCTTGAGTTTTGTAGCTTATAGCGTTATATGTTCCCTCAGGGATAGTATTATGCACTTAGCGTATTTATGACCGATATTCGGTATTTTATTGTAATGAGCAATCTAGCTCGATGTGCATCTCCTTAGGTGAGTGCTATGTTATTTGGATCGGGTTGCGCACCGCAACAGTGTGATGTTGAGTATAGTTTCTGTATGCTATTTCTGTATGCCTTGCTTCCTATTTTCTAAGGAATGTCTGCATTAGTGCGTGAGTTGAGTAGTTCCTTCTAGAGTTCGTCTTCCTTTGTGTCACGTTCGAATTTGTAGCCTATTGGAACATTGAGGAATCATATGAGACTTTTGATCAGTTCCGGGGCGGCTTATTGCCTGAGCAGTTCGTACTGGGTGAGACGAGATTATTGGATTTAAGATTCGTGCAATCTGATTATATGAAGTACATTAAGGAGCTAAGGCCATTATTCGGTTTAGAACGAAGTGATGGTTCTTGTCAGGAGTATAGACCCAATGATTTGTTGATTCGGCAGTTGGTTATGAATTTCTACACATCTCTTCCATCGTGGCGGTATTGTAAGAGTTAGAGTAAGACCTATGTATGTCATGAGGTGCAATGGGAGCATCAGATTCGTGGAATTTCGACTAAGTTGATCAAAAAGTGTTATTGTGGTCCGGTGAGTAAAGTGATGAAAGGGATGAATTCAGCTAAGGTATGCAGTCGTGTTTTGGTACTGCGTGTGGTTATTGATATGGTGAGAGTATGTCGGAAGCAGGTCTGGCATAGAATTCCGGATGTTGGAATTGGGCTCTAAGGCCTATTTGCTTGAATGTAAGAGAATATCTTCAGAATTTATTGAGTTAATGTGCTCAACTGAGTTGTGGAAGCACGGGAAGGTGCAGGAGGTGCTAAACAGTGATTTCAGACTACTTCAGTGCAGTTCTCAGCACGTTCGAGGACGAACGTATGTTAAAGTGGGAGAGAATGTAACGACCCGACCTGTCGTTTTGAGCTCTAGCGCGTCATTCTGCAGTCTAAGGCCATGAGTAGCTTCATTACAGGTGTTATGACTTGTACGCGTGGTCGGAATTAAATTTCAGGAAGTTCAGAGTTGATTTGGAAGGAGAAATCTCATTTCGGAAGCTTAAAGTTGAAAGAATTAACTAGGATTGGAATTTTGAGTAAACGACCTCGAAATCGGGATCTGAAGGTTCCAGCAGGTTCGTATGATGATTTCGGACTTGGGTGTATGCCCGGATCGGGTTTTGGATGACCCGGGAGCGTTTTGGCGCCTATTGTGGAAGTTAGCATTTTGGAAGAAATTTCATAAGTTTGGCTTGAAGTACATTTCAGTGTTATCGATGTCCGTTTGGGATTCCGAGTCTGGGAGTAGCTCCGTATGGTGATTCTGGAGTTGGGAGTGCGATCGGAAGTGAATTCGGAGGTCCATAGGTCATTTTGGAGCCATTTGGCCAAAGATAGAAAATTGAAGGTTTTTGAGAAGTTTGACCGGAAGTGGACTTTTTGATATCGGGGTCGGAATCCGATTCCGAAAGTTGGAATAGGTCCGTAATGTCGAATATGTCTTGTGCGCAAAATTTAAGGTCAATCGGATATGATTTGATAGGTTTCGGCATCGAATGTAGAAGTTTGAAATTCTAAAGTTCTTAAAGCTTGGATGGGGGGTCGATTCATGGTTTTAGCGTTGTTTGATGTGATTTGAGGCCTCGAGCAAGTCCGTAATGTGTTATGGGGCTGGTTGGTATGATTGGTTGGGGTCCCGGGGGCCTCGGGTGGATTCCGGATGGTTAACGGATCAATTTTGGAAGTTGGAAGAGGAAGTGCAGCAGCTGTCTTCTGGTGTAACCGCACCTGCGAGGCTTGGGCCGCAGGTGCGGAGCCGCAGAAGCGGCCATTGGGTCGCAGAAGCGGAAATGGGCAGGCCAGGCTGAGGCAGCAGATGCGGTCGAATTGTCGCAGATGCGTGACCGCACCTGCGGAAGGAGAAGCGCAGATGCGGAGGCTGAGGCTAGGAGGAGGACCGCAGAAGCGGATGGTAGCTCGCACCTGCGGAACCGCAGAAGCGGTCCGGTGACCGCAAGTGCGAAAATGCTGGAGGCAGTGAGGTTCTTTTAAATCGGGGGTTGGGTTCATTTCAACCCCATTTTCTTCCATTGGAGCCGATTTGGAGCAACTTTGAGGTGCCATTTTCACCACCAAGCATGAGGTAAGTAATTTATGCTAGTTTTAAGTTAAATACATGATTATATACGGATTTGGACATGAAAATTTGTAGAAAACTTGGGATTTGAGGGAAGACCTAGAAAATTAGTATTCTTGGAATTTGACCATGATTTTGGGTATGGAATTAAGGGAAAATCATATATTTGAGTTCGTGAGTTCATGGGTAAACTTTATCTTCGAGAAATTTCGGAATCCGGGCACATGGACCCGAGGGCGTTTTTGTCAACTTTTCGAACGGGGTTAGGAATTGTTATAAATTGGATTAATATGAGAAGTTTATCGTATATTAATGGATTTGCATAATCATTGGCTAGTGTTGGAGCGTTGTGCATCAATTTAAGTCTTCGGAAGGGCGTGGAATGCCAGTTATGGATCTTCGGAGCGAGGCGAGTCTCCTTTCTAACCTTGTAAGAGGAAATTCTCCCCATAGGTAAAATAATTGGTTATGTGCTCCTAATTGTGGGGGCTACGTACGCACGAGGTGATGAAAGTCCGTGCGTAGCTACTATTATGCTATTGTCCGGTTAGTTTAGGACCCAAAAGCATGCTATACTTGGATTATTTGTGAACTTATTGACAACTTGAATTGCTTAAATCGCATCGAATTACTAAATGAA
This sequence comes from Nicotiana attenuata, assembly GCF_001879085.1. Taxonomy (NCBI): domain Eukaryota; kingdom Viridiplantae; phylum Streptophyta; class Magnoliopsida; order Solanales; family Solanaceae; genus Nicotiana; species Nicotiana attenuata. Next base: position 29,907,601 of record NC_031996.1, on the reverse strand, counting down.
TTTCTGAACAGATAAAACTTCATCTTTCTTAAATGGTTTAAAGAGGATTTTCTTTCTTTGGATAATTGCTCCGTGTGGACTTCTTGATTGACTGTCTGTGTGTGTTTATTTTTGGAAGGGGCCGAACGCCTCGGCAGATTAAATAGATGCATCTATGGTTGGCGCCGTTCAACCCTCGGCAGTGCACATTTTATTTTCTGTTGGATCGGGCCGTACGCCTCGACATGATTTGCGCATGCTTGTATTGCTGCCTTGAACTTATTAAAGTTGTTATTGCCTCTTCTTGGCTTGAGAATATTTGGATAAATAAGGAATAGAAATTTTGAAAATTTCCTATAAAAGAAATAATTGTTTACTTGTTTCCTTCTATTGGATTAAAATCATGTTTATAGAAATCCACGATTTAATGTATTATTGACATCACATTATTAGACCCTTAGTAAGTGTCGAAGTCGACCTCTCGTCTCTACTTCTTCGAGATTAGACGGGATACTCATTGGGTACACGTTGTTTTCGTACTCATACTACACTTCTGTGCATTTTTGTTGCACAGGCACATGCATCTCTAGTGGCGTACTGGGCGTAGCAGCATGGATAATACTGGGACTAGGTGAGTTGCATTATTCGAGGCGGCCCGCAGCTAGTATAGTCCCTTCCAGTATATTGTATTTACTTTCTGTCCATTGTATTTCGGACGGATGTTATATTTTATTTCCTTCTTAGTAAATGCTCATGCACTTGTGACACCGGGTTCTGGGATGGTTTTGAAATATTTTGTATTAATTGCTTATTATTTAATTTGAATTGAAGCGGTTATTCTTTTTATTTATAAAAATTGAAGGAAAATCTTAGTTTTCAAGATTGTTAAAAATGAGAACTTCATTAAGTGTTTTCGGTTGGCTTGCCTGACAGCGGTGTCCGGCGCCACCACGACCCTTAATGGATTTTGGGTCGTGACACTAAAAGGCTCTATATTTTACTACGCTATAAGGCTCTATATTTTACTACGCTAAAAAACTCTATATTTTACTACGCTAAAAGGCCACAATTCCTTAAGCAAATAAATAATCTAAACTAAATAAAAACAACAAACATATGAACATAACATTCACGAAATTACATATAAAATGGTAAAAGATATTTGTGACAATTTCATTAACAATAAAAATTATTTATCAAATTTTATCTATTTTTTGTCCCAAGGCTAATAATTCAATCCGGGTAAAAATAACATACAAATTTAAACGCAAACATAACAAATCAACGTGGAAACACATTCAACAAAAGAAATATGCATATGCTCTACGAGTTTCGACATAAACAAAATTGAAATACCTCGATTTAAGTTTTTTGAAATAGATCCAAATCGAATTTTTGACCCCGAAAGAAGGAATCCAAGGCTTGGGATGTATGCGGGACCTACGCTCTTTACTTTTTGTGTGACGGGTGGGGCCCAATAATTTTTTTAATTCGCGGGGGAGGGGGGGGGGACCAACAGTGGTGGTTCGGTTTTTTTAAAAATGAAGTGGTCTGTCGTGGGGAAGAAGAAAAAGGGGGACCCTATATTTTATTATAGGGAAACGCAGTATAATACTGCGTTTCCCTATAAAATAAATTAATTTTTAAATTAAACGCAGTATTATACTTCGTTTAACTTTAACGGCTTCCGTTAAAGTAAAACGCAATATAATACTGCGTTTTATGTAGAAATGTAACTTTTTTTAACTGTTAAAACGTATTTTATGTCAAAAAAATGTCATTTCAGTTTCGGACTCTTTAACAATAACTAAGGGGTCGTTTGGTATGAGGTATAAGAAGGTATAAGGGTGGTATAAAAATTTAATACCACCTTAATACTCTGTTTGGTTAGCAAACCAGGTATAAGTTATCCTGGTGTTAATTTTAAAACTGGGATAACTTATACCTTATAGAAGGTGGGGTAATTAGCACCGGTATAACTTATACCTTCTTTTTAGAAATTATGCAATTGTCATTCTTAATACAACATACCAAACAATGAATAAACAACAATCCCAGCATAACTAATCCCATCATAACTTATCCCAATATAACTTATACCGGTATAACTTATACCGATATAAATCATATTCCAACCAAACGAACCCTAAGAGAGCAAAATCAAAGAATACTATTCAATGAGGTTGGTAGGAGTTGCTAAAACTAACACCAAAATGACTTCTTTTCCATTTTCTTGTTTGACGAGAACACCCAATGGCTGCAAATTATATTTAGAAGCTCTTATCACGTTCATAGATTCTCCTTGAAAGAATAAAAGAATAATAAAAAAGGTAGGTGGCATGCTCAAAGTAACATTCATAATTAACATTAAATAAATACGGTGTCCCCGAAATTTCGCACTTCAACTCTTCACTGCCGAATCTTTATTTATTTCCGAAACAAGAATACATAAATGCTAATCTTATTACTCTCTCATAATTGGTACAACAATAATAACAACAAACCCAATTTAATCCCATAAATAGAGTCTGAGAAGGATAATGTGTACGCAGATCTATTTTCGATAGACCCTCGACTCAAACAACAATAGAGATAAGATAAAGCAGCCAAGTAGTAAACAAAATTGACAACAATACATTATGGTGACGGGCGTGAATGACACAACAACAACAACAAACACAACATGTAATAATAAAGCACCGTAACTAAGATAATACAAAAATAGTCTTCGTACTATTGGTAGGCCTAGGAGGAACACACTACTAACTGTCAACCTACAACCCTAATCCTAAACCTCCACACCTTTCTATCATGGGTCATATCTTCCGTAATCCGTCATAATGGGTATAACACTCTTTTCTTATTAATTTATTTAAAACTATTTTTTATATTCGAAAAATAATTAAATTTTAAAATTTCTCATGTTGTCTTTAATATATATTTTTATAATGTTATAAATATTTAAATAATTTATTATGATTAAGCGATTTATTAAGATAAAGATATATACTAGTAATAACTAGTAATTAATTATAGTAAATGAAAAACTTATCTATAAATATACGACACGCATATTGATTTGATATAAATTTTTATCGGATAAAACCATGTCATAAAAATGAAATGTTGAAAGTAATAAAAAAACTTCCTCCGTTTATTTTAGTAGTCTATTTTTTGACTTTACATTGCCTTTAAGAAAAAAGTAAATAAAGTATACATTTTATAATATATTTTTAATATAATGGATAAATAAGTGAATGTAGGTAGTAAAATTACTTGCAGTGTGTAACACTCCTTCCGTTCCAATTTATGTGAACCTGTTTGATTGGGCATGAAGTTTAATAAAAAATGAATGACTTTTGAAATTTGTAGTCTTAAATAAGTCAAAAAGGGACCAGATTATTTGTGATTATAAAAATTTGTTATTAAGAGGAGAATTATAAGATTAAGCTAAATTGTTTCCAAATTTAAAAATGAATCATTTTTAGAACGGACCATAAAGGCATAAACGGGAACTGACGGAGTAACATTTAAGGAAACAATTAGTAGTAAACTTTCTAGGGTTGAATTTGATTACAGATTTACTTGCCAAAAATAAATTTGATTAGAGATTTAAGTGATATAGCTGCCAAAGAATTTGACAGTAGGTGGAGATAGGGTCAAGAAAAACCTAAGGAAAAGAAAAACAGAAGAAAGAGAGAATCAAAGAAATTGTTCCTTCATTTTCTCTACCAAATTAATTCAACTTGTTACAGTCAAAAGAGATTCGTAACGTATGGTATAGTAACGTGGATTTAACACAAAAATACAAAAAGGTGCGTTTGTTTTCCTTTGCCAGCTCAGCTACTCCACTTTTATTTGCAGTTTGTCTCTTACAGTCAAATTTACTCATTATTAATTAAACAAAAAAGATCCAATTTGTATATCTCTAACTATCGCTTTTTATATTCAAAAGTTAAGATTTTCAGAAAGGAAAAGGCCTTTTTTTTCTGCTACTAAATTTTTTTTTAGAGAGAGAAAATGGGTTCTATTGGGAATTTGGCTAGGAGAGCAGTGCTGACCAATACACCAGTTATGGTTCAGGTAATTTGTATACCTTAGATTAGATATGTTGTTTATTGTTTGGTTTAGGTTTCTGTGCATTAATGGGATGATAAAGATTGGATTTTTTTCATAATTGATATGCTGTTTTTTGTTGTTGTGTGTTTTGAAATTTTGTAGATACAAGAATTGGTTCGAGGTGTTGAAGGTTGTATTTCTCTAGCTCAGGTTTGTTTACTTTCTCCAATGTTTTTAGAGTACCTTGTTTTCTGCTATTTTTATTTTATTGTTCCATTCTCAGTTGAAAGGTTCAAAAAATTGATAACTGTGATTACTCATCCTTGTTGTTCTAAGATTACAAATCATCTTTTGTGCACTTCAAAATCTTGATTAGATTAACTTAGATTAATTGACTTGTCTGACGTGTTGGAATTTTGGCCAAACTTATTCTTGAGGTTATCAATTTTATTTTCCTTCAGTTGAAATAGAATTGCTTAATATATAGAATAAGCCAGAAATGGATTTTTTTTTTTCCAATTGGACTTCCCTCCCATTTAAAGGATGTATTTCCAGATGGTTTTGAATGTGCAAATAGGAGATTATGACTGGCCATTGAGCTCAGAATGGGTAAAAGGTGTAGGTGGGTGGGTTATGGGCCAAGAGCATATGTATAAGTGGCGCTACTGGTATAAGGTCGGCATTCTTTCTTAAGCTTTTGCTGGAGGAACGGTTGATCCATAAATTTCTCTGATTTGCGAAGTAAGTTAAATTGCCTGAAATTCTGGTTTTGCAAAAGAAATTGTACTCGGGTTTCTCCCATGATCATTGGGGTTACAAAACTTCCTTTCTAGTATGTTCCATTCCCGTTTGTCCTTTTCATGTGGAGAAAAGACATATGGTGCTTTTATTCTTTTGATCTATTTTGTACTTGAGTTAACCAATAAGTATGCAGTGATAGTGTGATACAGAAGAATAATCAGCAGTGAGAGATTAGTTACCCCTTAGTTATCCTTCTATTATTTGGCTGTCTAGAAAGGACTGGTACCCTCAGGATCTCTGAGGACCAATCTATTGACAAGGAAGTGTACTGAACCGACACCAAAGAGTAAACAAAAGGAAGAACAAATTACTATCTGTCAATGGGTGGACTTTTCTGTTTTGCCTGATTATAGTATGTCCTTGTTTTCTGTCTATCCATTTTGGGATCATCTTATTTTCTTTTCTTTGCCTTTTAGGGGGTAGTGTACTGGCAACCACCTGCACAAGCACTGAATAAGGTCAAAGAAATCATCTGGGAACCTTCAGTTAGTCGCTATGGTGCCGATGAGGGCCTTCCTGAGCTCAGGGAGGCATTGACGAAAAAGGTATGGTTTATCAGTTGGATTACTCTGGTTTGCATCTTATAAGGTGGTGAGTAGTGGAACTAAAATTGGAGTGGCTTAGGGTACTTTGCCTAGTGAACCAGTAGTTATGGCTGCATATGAAATTGGGCTCATCTCATGTCTTCAAACTATGTTATTCATTCATTGAGATTTTAGTTTTTACTTAGTCCAGTCTAATACTTTCTTTGTGCCTTTCTCCAGTTGGGTCGTGAAAATAGCTTACACAAATCGTCAGTTATGGTTACTGCTGGCGCGAATCAGGTAGGGCGTTACTCTTTTAATGTTCTATCTTAAGCTGAATGCAGACAATGTCAAAGAGCCATTTGTGGTGGAATGGAAATGCTTCATTTAAGGACGAATTAATTTGTGTACATGTATTTGTTCTTTGTTGGTGACTACTTTTAAGCTAGCTGTATACCCATTGCTAAGAAATCTCTAATGGAGCCTTAAACTAAATGATTTCAGGCTTTTGTAAACGTCGTTCTCACACTGTGTGATGCTGGTGATTCAGTTGTTATGTTTGCACCATACTATTTCAATGCATACATGTCATTCCAGATGACAGGTGTTACCGATATTCTGGTGGGTCCTGGTGACGCAAAGACACTTCATCCGGATGCAGGTTCCTTCCAATAATTTACCTTAAGATTATTATGCTATATGTTGTGTTTATATATCTCTTTTCTGCTAGCTTGCATGGCCAAGTTTGAATGCCCAAGCATTTTTCTCTTTGTCCTTTGGCCACTTGGCAATTGATTGTAATCATCCATATTTATTAGGAGTTATTTTGTTTTCCCATTGCTTGAAACTTCTCACAATTTTCCTCTACTCTGAATTTAAAACTACTTCAATAGAAATCAATTTGAAAAGAGGTTGCTGCGGACATAGTGGTCTAGATTTTTAGACTGTTGTCTGGAGAGCACTCCTTCTGTCCTTTGTCCTACAATGGTCCAGTTAAGTGAGCGTGACCATTTGCTGCTACCACAAATGGTTTATATTCTTCTCGCCATCGCTTCTTGTTATTTGTTCATAATATGCCACCTCACACCACCCCACCCAAAAGAAAAAAGAAAAAAGAAAAAAGTAGTTAGTAAGCCTCATGCCCAATTGACTATCTGATTTGGTTACATACTTATAGTTTGATACTTTGATGCATACTGTTAACCAGAATATCACCACCGTTTTGCATAATGAACTTGAGAGTTTCAAACATTATCTGCCTTATTATTTCATTGTGTATCCATTAACATATTCCATGATTTCTCAATTTCAGACTGGTTGGAGAGTACTCTAAAGAACACTGTACCAACCCCAAAGCTTGTGACTGTTGTTAATCCGGGGAATCCATCAGGAACATATATCCCTGAGTCCCTTCTTAAGGTCCTTATCTCATCTTTATAGATACGAATGGATGGAATGCAGTCATCAGTTATTCAAAATTCAGTAGATATTCTTTTGTGATTTTTACTATTGAAACATTAAAAGGTTGCTTTTTTGTCATATAGAGGATATCTGATATTTGTAAAGAGGCGGGATGTTGGCTCGTAATTGATAATACTTATGAGTAAGTGATTTTTCTTGCCGTATACGAATCTTTTTGTTTCTCATATTGACTTGACAGCCTGCTATTAATGACTGCTGCCATTTCATTTTCTCATCCACGGACGAATGATGACGGTCTTAGAACTATCGATGATGAGGAAAGTAATTGTTGAATGGAGTGGTCCTAAAATACTGCTGGTTAGACCAGTAAGAAACTTTGTGAATGTAAACCAACGATACAGGTTTTTGTTGCATTGTGAGAAATTTTTTAATGCTACATATCCAACATTTTAGGGGTGTTGGTTTCAAACAGTTGGCAATACATTAGGACTAGTTTGGTAAGGAAACTTCAGACTGCACTAAATTTGATAGGCAACAAAATTTATGACAGCCGGGATCTGTTGCATGATAAAATTAACTGCTAAGAAGGGGAGGAAAGGAAATAGCTGAGGTGAAGAATGATCAGGTTTAAATTTGTTTGAGAGAGAAATGAATCTGAATCTTAATTTTCAGATTCCAGTAAGCAACCAACTTGTCATTACACTTCACTGAACATGTCTAGAATTTTATCTTTATTTTGGGCCATTTGTTGCTATTTGTTCTCAATTATAGATGAAAGTTGGCTTTGTGAAGAGCTAAAGTATTAAGACACGTTGCTATTGAGTCTATGCTCTCCCGTGAATGCATTTATCTTATTCTGTCAAGCATCATCTCTGGTCCTTCTTTTTCTTGTAACTTTGTTCGGTACACTATGCTTGTGGTTTATTATTTTTCCTGAATGATATGTTCTTATATATATGTAGCAAGTCATTTGCAGGTATTTCATGTATGATGATCGGAAACATGTTTGCATAGAAGGAAACCACATAGTCAACATCTTTTCCTTCTCTAAAGCTTATGGGATGATGGGATGGAGAGTTGGATATGTAAGTGAAGCTTGTTCTAACTTTAGACATAAAATTTTTGTCAGGCCAAAAAGTGATTATTATTCTGCTGACCGACTCTTGATAGTGTTAGAAAGATGATTTTTCTCTCCATTCTGCAATTGCATCTCCTTGCCTTGTGAATTCCCTCTTGTCTTTACTCACGCATCTATTTTAAAAATCAGTAATATGACACCTCTGATTAATCTCAACTTGCCAGTCATTAACTTTTCTAAAGAATACTGTTGCATGCTGTCATTGTGCCGGGCCGAGGAATCTGCTCGGATTGTATGGTATAAAATTGGTCGCAATCACTACCAAATTTAAGTTTCCTTTCGCAACAAAAACAAGTTGTTCCAACAGATGTGACTTGTTGAAATGAGACATCATTGCTTTACAACATGTTTTGGCTGCAACACATACATTTTGCAGTGATTCCTCTGCAAACTTTTGTACTGAATATTTACTCCAGATTCTAAACTCACAAAATACTAAAACCTGTTTGTGTGTCTTAATGGATGCAGATAGCATACCCATCGGAAGTGGAGGGGCTCGCAGCTCAACTCCTTAAAGTTCAGGACAACATACCTATTTGTGCTTCTATAATCTCTCAACGACTCGCTCTTTACTCTATGGAGATGGGACCAGAGTGGGTAACTGATCAAGTGAAAGACCTCGTCAAGAACAGAGAGCTACTCCTAGAAGCTTTATCTCCTTTGGGAGAGGGAGCTGTTAAAGGGGGAGAAGGTGCCATTTACCTGTGGGCAAAGCTGCCAGATAAATACGAGAACGACTTCGAAGTAGTTCATTGGCTAGCTAAGAGGCATGGAATAGTCCTGATCCCCGGAAGTTCCAGCGGTTGTCCAGGTCACGTTAGGATCTCCTTTGGAGGATTGATCGAAAAGGACTGTCGGGTAGCTGCTGAAAGGCTCAGGAAAGGTTTGGAAGAACTCGTAAATAGTGGAATGATTTCATGATTCTCTTGAGTGAAAATTAGTATCAGCTTGTTCTCCTGGACACCAGCCATCAACAATACAAGAAAGACACATTTTATCCTTAATAATTGAAGGGATTTTCAGCTTTGCAACTTGATCATTGGAAATGCAAGCTAAAACTTGCCATTTTGTATAGTTTCAAATGAGTTACTCACATGTACCTGATTTTCTTAAATGGATAATGGAAGTGTCTCATATATCTCCGAGCCTGTCTCTTGGAACCATTTATACATATATGTCAATTACCAGGTTATCAGAAATTGCGGAGGGTTGATGGTGCACGGTTCGAAACTTGGTAGATAATAGGTCCTCCTTCTATATAACGATGGACTTCTAATGGACATGTAATTTCATTTAATAGACGTGCTATGGTATACAATTGAAACATGCCACTAGTCCTAGTGGTTGAGGTTTTGGTTTGAAGTTATGTTATGTTGGGATTAGTTATTCTGATATTAGTTTTTATTGATCGTTTGATATGTTATATTAATCGTAGGATTGTCAATTTTATTGTTGTATCCTGGAATAACCTATTTCTGATTACTATTCTACTCTCTGGAAGATATACGTTATCCCAATACTATTGTGATTTGCGATAACTTATCTCAGGATTAGTAATCAAACAATGGATAAGACTGTACTGAATTTTATTCCAGGATTATTTTTGTTTATCCTCGTACCAAACAATCCCTCAGTGTGAGTCCATCATCTTTAATTTTCATGGGTAAGATTATGTTGGCAGTCGAGAAATGTACAAGTTGACTAATTAATTACGATATAAAAGATGTATAATAGAAATATTAGTAGCTCATTGTATAATTTTGAGTTCGGAACCAAAGTGTGGTTCTTTTGGACTCAAGCGAACATAATAGGTAAAAAAAAAAAAAGACTAGGCATCATAAATATATAGCGCGGTGAATAACCGCGCTTTATTTGAACTTAAAATGGGCGAAAAGGTATAGCGCCAATATATACCGCGATATACTACAGCGCGGTATATATGGGCGCTATACCTATATAAATAAACTTACCCTTCAAACGGACCAGCAGCCCTTTTTATTAAAAAAACCAGCGGTTCCCCCCATTTTTAACGGACAAAAAGCTCGGTTGGAGCTCACCGGTCCCATAAAAAGTGTAGATTCTCGGTATTTTAGCAAGCTAACATCGTATATAAGGCCTTATCGCGTAGTGCGTTGCACGTTTCGGCTCCAAATCATCAAACTTCAACTTTCCAAAAAATTAAAATCGAAATATTCCGACTTATTTTTTGTTAAAACTTATGTATAAAAATACCTATTACTTAGTTGTTTTTTACTGTATTCTATGTTATTTCGTGATTGTTTTGGGATTTAATTAACTTGTTATTTTTTATCCGATTATATTATTAGTGTGCTAAAAAATTTAGTAAATAGAGAAATTGTTATTTTTATGAATAATTAATGTTATTAGTTGTTATAAAAAATATTAATTAGTTATTTTTTACTGTGGTATATGCATTTTCATGATTGTTTTGTGATTAAATCAATTTGTTGTTTTTTATCTGAATTAGTTTATTTATGAGCTAAAAGATTAGTGAAATAGATAAACTCTTATTTTAGGAATAATTAATCTTATTTAGATGTTATTGTTGTACATATATTAATATGTGACTTTAATATTGTTTAGTTCCCTGTAGTGTTATGTTGTGGCCGTAATTTTAATGTAGTGCCCGTCTCTGCGCATCTGCTAGATCCCGATCAAAATATGTCATCTTCGGGCAATTGAGTAAGGACATGACTTTCAAGTTGTTCATTTTCACTGCACAACCAATAAAATAATGAGTTTCTCAAATTCATCCAAACTTTATATATAGCTTTATCACTTCACTTACAAATCATAACGTGTTGATATCCCATGATGCACATTATCCTGTTGATGATGACTCTCGGATGGACCACCATGATCCAACACACCAAAACTAGGCATATTCCAACTGGTCGTTGGTTCATAACTTGTAAAATTCATATCTGGCCGGTACCCCCTGGGGAATATATGAGTGTTAATACAAATTCAATACATAAAAATAAACATCATAACACAGAGAAAAATTGAAGTTTACCACTCGGCTTGTGGATTATGTAAAGTTGGGGAGAAATTATTTTCTCTCTTCTCATTCGCGCGTGGAAATAAGTTTAGATCAAGCCAAACTCTTTCACCAGGAACCTGTTCGGCTAAAACTGCTCCAAAATAACCACCCGATGATTGAGGGATATCCCTACTTTGCGGAACCTCATTATTGCGGACGTCTTCAGCCTTGACGTACATTTCCAATATTTTTATCACAAGAAGTTTTCGGTGTTCATCCGAAGTCTTCAAAAAATCTGTCACACTTTCATGGTCTTCAAGGTTAAACTCATCATAACAAGCAACCCCTTGCGATATAAGTAGCTAGGTCACAATGCAAAAGAATAATGGTTGAGAAAATCTTTCATCTCTATTATCATTTTTTGTCGCGCAATCTTATATGTATTCTCATTAATCTTACAAATATTCAAGTACAAAATTATGTCAGCACGTGCTATACTTACGGTAAATATTATTGATGTTGTTACTCATATTTTGAGCAAAATCGATTTACAGTGCATAATATATTTCCTAAGAGTATGAGAAAATACCAAATTAATCTTTATTTAAACTAAGCAAGTACGAATTGGACAATTCATTTTAATTTTTGAGACTCTATTGGTGGAATCACTCGGAAAGTACATCTTAATAATCAGTTATAACTTGAAAGTTGTGGTTAATCAAATATCATGAGGAACAATATTAAATTAAAATTTATGAGTAGATAAGGACCAAATGTGTATAATTTTCACAAAGAGAGGGGGGTAAGTCGGTAATAAAATAGCAAGCTAGGATGGCCTTTGCAATTTACATTTTAGACCGGGTTACCTTATAATAACCAAACATATTAAACTAAACAACTCCTCGTCTCCTCCTATAAAACCGTTTTGGTCAAACGAGTCAAACCTCTTTCTGTTATGTCAGAGGCCATTACTGTAAACCAAAAATAAAGAAATATATTTGGATTTCTAATTTCACTTTCTTTTTTATTTTGTATTTTCACATCCCTTCTATTTTCTTGAGTTTGAACTTTAAACTCAAGAGCCCGCCTCTTACAGTTCAATCTCCATTTTTTTTGTTGAAGCTGAGATTGCAGAACAAGGTTCCTAATCTACATTTGTTCAATTACATTGTTAATATGGTCTCTGTAGTTTCTTGAAATAATGAAATCTTAAGTCGCCGTTTTTACTTTGTTTTTTTTTCTTTCTATTTGATTGAAGTGGGTTGTCTAATAAATTTGAATTCTTGGAGTTTTCAAGATGTGGTTGTGTAAATAAAGAAGAAGACTGTAGGCAAATTTCCTTTTTGGGTTTTGATTATCTAGATGTTTGGTAAAGAAAGTATTTTTAACTTTACTTTTAGGAGAATGTAGTTCGATTTTGAATTGAAAAGATTTCCATTAGTGGAGAGGTAAGTTCTTTATATTTGGACTTCTCTTGATGGTTAATAGTTTAATGTTCTTTTAACTATTGGATTATTATTTTTATGAATTTGAATGTGGAATCTTGGGTATTTCTTGTGCGCATGTCAATTTGATTGGTATTATATTCTGAATTTGAATTCTTGAATCTTGGACCGTTTCTTATGAGCAAGGTCCAAAATCTGCTTAAGGAAATGTTATGTCCAATATAGTTTGAAAAAAATAGGAATTAGGGAGTACAGTTTCTTTTGCTGCAAGAAAACAAAAATTTATGGTAATCTATGCTAATTATAGTTTCACTTGCTTTTATAGATGTGAATTAAAATTCTGTTGCCACTCTTAGTATCAACTTTTCTTGAGCTGCATGATTCTTGATATCACATGTTACTAATTCTCATAAGTTGCAGGTAAATGAGCGATTAGTTCAACTTAAGAGCAAATTGACTAGCCTATTTCCATGCCTCCACTTACTATGAAGAGAGAAAATTCAGTAATTTCTGCTGAAAACGAGCCCATGGTTCGAATTACAAGATCTCGAGCTGCTGCCCCTAAAAAATCCACGCTTGCACGTTGCGCAGAACTGCCAAAGCCACGGGGTCAGAAATGTTCTCTGCAGATAAATTCTAACACAGCAGTCCTCAGGGAGAGGAAGAAGAATGCTCTACTTGTGGAGAAAAAATTCCGGACAGTGCTAAAGGATGTCACAAATCTATGTTGCAAGAGTTCAAATGGAGACTGCCTGAATGCTGCCAAAGTCCCAGTTAGTAGTTCTTCTGTTTTACTTTTATTATCAACATTGCCATTGACACAATCCCGTGTCTTATTACCTTGTTGTTGCTACTGTTTGTTTATTGCTTCATTTTTACTTCTCTTGAATGGAGGAGGGTCTTTTGGAAACAACCTCTCTACTGTCATAAGGTAGGGGTAAGGTTTGCGTACACTTTACCCTCCCCAGACCCCACTTGTGGGATTTCACTGGGTTTGTTGTTGTTGTTGTTGTTGTTGTTGCCATTGACACAACGTGAAACAAGTTTCATAGTTTGACTGTTGTGGAGTCCCTTAAATATCAGAATGAGTTTTGAATTGATCTAAAATATTGCATATAGAGAATACTAAGGTGCATTAGCTAATTCAAGGATTTATGTCTTTATGTGCTTCTATTTCATCCCAATAAAGCTTTGGTGATATTGTGTATGCTTTCCTGCTGGTTCATGTTATTCCTCTTATTATCTGATTTAGTTTATTATATAATTTTCAGAAGAAGATCATGCGAGTTGGAAACAGTTCTCTGAATGTGTCTAAAGTGACCACTTCAGTCGACGCTGAGGTCCATCAATTTCCAGCCAAGTTACCACCAAGTAGGCTGCGAGCATGTCTTTCTAATATGAGAAGTACTATTTGAGCCAGTTTTATGAATATCACCTGATTTGACTAACTGCAGGGAGTAGCATTATTCGAAGTTGCTCAGACAGAAAGTTCCATAAACAACAGCAAGGAAATCCAACAGAAATCAATAGTTTTTCAAGACAAGGTTAGTCTTCTTTTAATTTGTTTCACTCAAACAGTACAACTTTTGATAACTTGTGGTTGTACTGACTATACAGGATCATAAAGAAAGAGAGATGAAGATAACAAATGATTTCTCTGTAGTAACATTTATAAATCATAGAGGAAGCCTTGCTATTATCTTTGTACTTTATTCCTGAGTACTAAGTTAATATGTTTCTATGCTAAATCTAATAACAGGAGTTCTCCATCGTGCTTTCTTTCTTTGACATTTTTCTTTGGAGAAAGGATTTATATCTACTAGTTTTCTTGTGTTTCCATGTAATTGCGCAACCATGTTGGTCTGTTAATTGTTCTCCTTTTGCTTACTAAATAATTGAACTTTTTAATGGGAACAGTTGAGAAAGCTGTTTGTGATGCAGCACCATCGACATCAACAAAGTTGGACTTCATAAACATTGATTCTGATCAAAAGGATCAACAACAATGCAGCCAATATGCTCTTGAGATATATAACAATTTCCGGGTTGCAGAGGTTCGTTGAATTGATATTCTTGCACAGTTCTTGTGGATTTCTTAGTTGTTTACGTTGTTGTGAGATTGCATTTTATCAGACAAGATAGGTCCTTTTTTCCGGCTAGGAGCTTTGGAATGAAAAAGTAACTGACACTTTGGCAAAGGTCATCTTTGCTCAACTGACTCAAGGATGCTTTTTCACAGTTTTGCTTTAAAATTTGAGTTAGACAAATCGCCATCAATGCTCAAGTTGATTATAATATCAATGGTAGCTATAACCACTTTAGTACGTTCGATGTATGTTCACTTATGAAAGAATGCTGGATTCTTTAGCTCTAGAATAGTGATGCCGGGTATGTTGCCTACTTGTTGGAATGTTTCTCAGCATATTAATAATTATATGAAATAATTTTCTGAATCCAAACCTCAACTTGTATAACTTCTGAGATTTCCTTGTTTTGGGATAATGGTGTCAAATATTTCCTTAGTCTTTTCAGTTGACAGTAGAGAACTGTAACTTGATCCTAATACAAAGTCTGATTTGTATTTCTCCAGCTAATTAAAAGGCCACAATCAAATTTCATGGAAACCCTCCAGCGAGATATCACACAAAGTATGCGAGGAATCCTTGTCGACTGGCTTGTGGAAGTAAGTTGGTGTTTATCTCAGAAAAGGAAATTGAATAGTCAAAGCATAATGTTTATGTCTTCCAATGCTGACATTTTCTAATTATTAGTACATGATTCATCTTGAGCAGATAAATGTGAAGCAAACTAATTTCCTAACAGTATCAACTCGGACAAGCAATATCACATTTTCATTTTGTTTTTTCATCATCTAGTGCTGATCTCATCTGAGACTGGTTTGAGAATGACTTGTAAAGATCGTATGTGCTTTTTTCTTAAGATAAAAGCATTCATAAGATTTTTGTGAATTGTGATGCTAGTTAAGTCTGTGTAGTTTCAACTTTGTGTTGGACGCTTCCCACCTCTCTCCCCCTTCCTTTTGATCTCATAATGCTTGTAAGTCTATCCGCTAATTCTAGAAATGCTAATTCATAAGAAAGCTGGTTACTGAGGTCATTGTCTAATCTTGTGTCAGGTGTCTGAGGAATATAAGTTGGTGCCAGATATACTCTATCTTGCCGTTCACTTCATCGATCTATTTCTCTCTCAAAACTATGTGGAAAGGCCAAAACTGCAGCTCCTTGGTATCACTTGCATGCTAATTGCCTCGTAAGCTCGGTTCAACTGTTTGTACTACTATAGGTTCTTTGTAATATTACTTTCTGGTAAAACACTTTCTTGAAATACTTAAAAGAGAAAGAAACTCTAGTCGAAGAAATACGGGATCTGAGTACTCCACTCATTTTAGAATCTGACAAGCTCATTCTTCCAAAGATATGTGTGCTTATGAAGAAATTTTCCTATGTAAGCACACTTGCAGTGACCTTCACCTGATATCAAGCCTTTATTGCCATCACTTTGCTGTTATAGTTGAAAATCTTTTCCCTTTTATATCTGAATAAGGTAAATATATTGTATCTGGTGGCTGAACGTGGCTTTTCTTTTTATCTGAAGGAAATATGAAGAGATTCGTCCTCTACATGTTGAGGAGTGCTGTTTTATCAGTGACAATACTTACACAAAAAGTGAGGTAGAATACTGCTCTTTCAAGTTTTGACTATTCAGGATCATGATAGTCAAAACACAATGATTTGTTTGTGTAGATTTCAGAAGTTAATTTTCTCGAATGCTACTTGAAAATACTACATCTTCATGAAAACTCATGGTTGTACCAAAGAAGAATGTTGAGACCTTCCCGTTCCCCCTCCCTTCTCTATGATCTTACTAAGTCTGATAATTATTATAATACTACTTGAACAAACTGAAGTTTCTGACAATGTAAAGTGGATCAGGTCCTGGCAATGGAGAGTCTTGTGCTGAAGCTTCTTGGTTTCCAACTCTCAGTTCCAACTGCAAAGACCTTTCTTAGGTACTTTAGCGAGTTGCCCGCCCTCTTGATCCATAACAGCATAGTTTTACTTCTGTTTCTTTTCCTTTTGTCTTTGTGAAAACTAGAACTTCATTTTCTTATGTATGATGCTATTTGCAGGAGATTTTTAAGAGCAGCACAAGCTTCTTACAAGGTATTATATTAATGTGCATCACTAGATTTCCTGAATGATAACAAAACTTTCTCTTTTTACTGAAATATAACCGTGGTCCGAATTATACATGGTTTCAGAATCCCAGTTTGGAGCTAGAGTGCTTGGCTAATTATCTAGCTGAACTGACATTGGTCGACTATGACTTCTTGAAATTCCTCCCTTCGGCTATTGCTGCATCATCTGTATTCCTTGCAAGATGGACACTAGATCAGTCAATGCACCCATGGGTTTGCTCCCTGAATTCTTGCTGTTTTGTTTACTTTTATTTCACTAGCTTTTCCTGCTACTGATGTGTAGAACCTATGCCTGCATCACTGACAGAATCCGACATTGGAGCACTATACATATTACAAGGCTCGGGATCTGAAAACCACAGTTGTTGCATTACAAGGCTTACAATTGAATACAGAAAACTGCCCTCTAAATGCCATACGCGCTAAATACCGGCAAGATAAGGTACTTTTGTATGTTATTTATTCAAAGTTAGTATATTGAGTCCATCCAAGTGATTCCATCTTAATACTGAGAGTTCTATTCGTTTCGAGTTGTTACTATTATGTATGGTCCTAATAAGTCTCTTTTTTCCTCTGCTAACAGTTCAAGTCTGTCGCGTGTTTGTCTTCGCCAAAACTACTTGAGACACTGTTCCAAACATGAAATTTGAACATATGATACTAACCAAATGGAGCATTGCTGAAACTGAAAGGGAGATGAGCTTTTTTGTACCTTAGCCCATTTTTGCTGTAAAGATTTTGACACCCTAGAGATATACTTAAATTGCAAGTTTAGTGGTAGGAAAGTAGCAACTTTCTCAGTTGTATATTCAAGAATTCATGCAGTTATATTCTTGTACATGCTATTTTTAACAGAGTTAATTTTGCCATTTTTTGTAATTTGGGATGATCTATCATCTCCTTCAATGCAGCATCTAAAGGCATTTTGGGAATTACTACAAGTATTGGTAACTTTTTTTCTTTTTTTTTCCTTTCAGAAATAAGCTCTAAAATTTATGCGTAAACTTATATACAGTGGCAGATGTACAACTATGCGTACGGTTCAGTTGAACCCATAACTTTTGATGTGGAACGTAAATCTATATATAAAACATCACTGGAATTGCAATAAATAGTATATATGAGCCCATAACTTTAAAAATATAACAGTTTCAATGCTAAAAATCTCAAATTTTGAACCCATAAAATTTAAATTCTGGATTCGCCTCTGCTTATATAAACTACTCCTTTCCTACAATATATGACACTGTTATTCACAGGGTAAAATATTTTTGAAATGATTTTTCATTTTAAAATGTACTTTGCATGATTTATACTTCATAGTATATTTTACGAAATTTAAAATAAATTTTAAGAAGATGAGGAATCAAGTATTCCCTGACCCTCATACTATATATTTCTTTGTTCTTTTTTTACCGCTTTTCTTAACTTTAAGGGGTCGTTTGGTATATTGGTGGGATATTCTATGGTATTAGTTTCCATCTTTTGTGTGGGATAACTAATCTCATCATTTTAGAATAAAAATTATTCAATGATTAGTTAATACCCCGAATCAAACATGGAATAAAGTTAATCCCAATCTTTATGCAAATATTATTCTTATCTTATGTACCAAAAAAATATAGAGTATAAGATAAGGTGCTACCTATATGTAATAGTTACCTAATTAGGTGATGTATAATGTAATCACAAATAATTCATAAAATAACATAAATAGGACACTATAAGGGAGAGTCTTTTATATATATA
>NC_031996.1:29863406-29889241 GCF_001879085.1 Nicotiana attenuata | reverse complement strand
ATATATATATATATATATATATATATATATATATATATATATATATATATATATATATATATATATATATATATATATATCTACGACATAAACGTCCTTGAATAATAGTTAACCATTAATTGATAATTTGATAACTTTTTAACATTACATTACAGTGCTAGTGTAAGAAAAATCTTTAGGGGTCGTTTGGTACGAGGTATAAGTAGATATAGCGATGGTATACAAATTTAATACCACTTTAATACTTTGGTTGGTTAGCAAATCTGGTAAGTTATCTCGGGATTAAAATAGTATCGGGATAACTTATACCTTGTAACGATGGGGTAATTAGTGCCGGAATAACTTATACCTTCTTTTTTGCAATAATTATTTTTAATACAACAAATCAAACAGTGAATAAAAAACAATACCAAGATAACTAATCTTCAGCATAACTTATCGTGGCATAAGCCGTATTCAAACCAAACTGACCCTTAAACTGTACTCAGCTTAATTATGTGGCGGCGGGAGATTTCGAGTGGCAATTTGGTACTTTCGGAAATCCGACATGGCAGCAAGGTCAGATTGTTCGTACGTTCTAGGCCAACCTTAACCGATCGTTTTTAACTAACAGTATCGACTTCTCCCGCAATTCTAGACCCAGAAAAAGCTGCAACACACACTCACACACTGCTCTCTCAGTTTCACTGTGTGTGCGTGAGAGAGAGAAAGCCGACAATGGCGGGATTGAATATATTATCTCAGACTCCGTCGCCATGGCAGCTATCAGCTTCCTCCACATCATCATCCTCATTTTCTTTACGCTGTCGTCATTTTTACGATTTTAATATTCACAATTGCGGCGATATCAAATGCTATAAAATCGGGTCGTCCACTTTTCCCCTTTCTGGAGCTCCAAGATCAAAGCCTTCTGCCTTTTCATCTCAAATGCTGCCTCAGCTCCCTAATTCTTCAGGTTTTAATTTTTGGGAAATTTTCTATTTTTTTTAGCTCTACTGATTGTCGCTTCATTTCAACTTCGCTAGAAATAAATTTAAGTGTATTTTCTCTTTGTAATTTGGTTCCCACAAAAACTTGTTAAAAATTGTAATTAGCAAATATTTGCTGAAGTGGGTGTAAGCTAAATTTTCACGATTCTTATAATTGGAAACTAATTCTTGCTTATATTTAACTGTTGGCTCCAAAATTGGTGTTGTCCTAGTGCTGGAAATAATGCTGTTAAGGCGGAGTTGACTATAAATTTGTTGAACAAATTAACTGCTTTGTTGGGAGGGAGGTGGGTGGGTAGGAATTCAAGAGTTGGAGTTGGAAACTGGAAAAAATTAAGTAAGATCCTGAAGTTTTTCCTTCTAAATTCAAAGCCACATCCCTAATTTGTATGCTTAATTGAGGGTTAATAGTATTTGTATGTGCTATGTTTAATTAAAGAAGAAGAAGACAAATACAAATATCTACCCGGGGGGGGGGGTGGGGGGGGGTTGTAGATAAATGATATATCTGCAGGCTGCAAGATAAATGCAGGTTTTGAATATGAAATTAGTGAACCTGTTCATGGTTGTGCAGGCAGTGGATATTCCTGGATGCAAGATAATTCTGCTTCTTGTGGTAATTTTTCCCCCAATGGAAGGAAGCAAGGTCCATTGAATTCTGTGGCTCCAACAGAACGAGCACAAATTTCTTCTGTGGACGATCTTTATGAGTTCATATGCTCAGGCCCCCTCATCGATAAGACAGGTCTAACACCTGAAAAAGTGGCTGAGTCCATTGATAAGTGGATAGAGTATGGATTTCGCCTTTGTAGATTGTTTCAGCTCAACCAGCTGGCTCTCAACGAGCCCCAAAAAATTAGACTCTACCACTACTATATTCCAGTCTTCTTGTGGTGTGAACAGGAAATTTCACAGCATAGTTCAAAGTTCAAAGACGACGAAGAAATTCCTCCATTGGTGGTAGACACATTTTTATCATTCACTTGGTTCTTGTGTGTTTGATTTCCATTGAGGTCAATATCATGCTGGTCTAATTACAAAAAATAAGCATAAACACCGCTAAGATAAGGTATATTCTTGGCATGTAGATTGGCTTCAGTGCGCCTCAAGGATGTGGAAAGACAACACTAGTATTTGCATTAGAATATCTGTTTAAAATCACAGGGAGGTAAGTTGCATCATGATATTTTGCTTCCTCTATGGAACGGAAATGACCAAAATTATGCTGAACATGTGTAATCAGGAAAGCTGCTACACTATCCATTGATGATTTTTATTTAACAGCAGAGGAACAGGTAAATGTTTCATGAATTTGTGTTCTGCTATTTTGTTTCTGTGTAATATCACTAATGCTGACAAATTATGTGGTTTTAGGCCAAACTAAGAGAGGACAACCCGGAGAACTTGCTTTTGGAGGTATTAAATGGTGAATTTCACTTAAAATGGCTGGTAGCTCTTTTGGTCTCATAAACTTGAGATGTAAAATTTTCATTTTTCACTTCAGTTCCGTGGAAATGCTGGAAGCCATGATCTCTCGTTGTCTGTTGAAACACTGACAGAGCTAAGCAAAGTGACAAAAGAAGGTGAATGCACCTTTTTAGTTTGTGCTATTTTTCGGTTAGACATTGGATCTATATGCTGAATTAATATTCAACTCCATCCAGGTGTGAAGATGAAGCTTCCTCGATATGATAAAGTAAGTAAGAGTGATCATAAACATTTAAATCTCAAGTGGGTTCTGCATATTATTTACTAATTCTAAAACTTTATCTCCAGTCTGCGTACAATGGGAGAGGTGACAGAGCTGATCCCTCCACATGGCCAGAGGTTGAAGGGCCTTTAACGGTAGGAAGCTCTTTTTATCTAGAGCTCGCAATTTAGTGAGTTTCTGGTCATCTATGTTTAATGATTCAAGAGTGACCCCAATTCCATCATTTCTACGCCTAGAAGTATGAGTACAAGTTCTCAAATGATTTAAGACCGTAAGAGTGGCATCATGGCCTAATTCTTGTAAATACATAACTTTTCTCATTGATCCAACTCAAGGGAAATGATATGATTGTCTCACATCATTGTCAGTACTTTGGATATTAGGTAATTTTGTTCGAGGGTTGGATGCTTGGTTTCAAGCCCCTTCCACCTGAAGTTGTCAAAGCTGTTGATCCACAGGTTGAATTACCTGACTCTCCTATGCATGCTTGTGCTTTCTCTTTAGATCTATATTTCTTGGATCATTAAATTTTCAAAATTGCAGCTTGAGATAGTCAACAAGAACTTAGAAGCTTATTATGATGCATGGTATAAGTATGTCAAATCGTGGATTATTATCAAGATTCAGGACCCAAGTTATGTCTACCAGTGGCGCTTGCAGGTTCGTTATGTGATGTCATCTACGGTTTTATCCTTTTTCGATATTTATGCTTGTGCTATTATTTGACTAGAATAGTGGGATGTTTTCAGGCGGAGATTGCAATGAGGGCTGATGGGAATCCTGGGATGTCCGATGAGGAGGTGAAAATTTATATTTATTCTTCCTCAAAAAACTAAATGACAATCCATCACTTAACGCTTCAGAGGAATGTTGTCCAATATTTTGTTCTTCTTTTTTGTTTTATGTAGGTGAGGGATTTTGTATCCCGCTACTTGCCAGCATACAAGGCTTACCTTCCCACACTCTACTCAGAAGGACCTACTGGTGCAGACCCGGAGCATGTTCTTCTCATTGAAATTGATGAAGGGAGAAATCCCATCCTTGGTAGCTAAGGTAAAACTGCAATTATGGAGTTGGCTTTGATCCTTGATTGATTTCGTTGCAAAGAATGGGACCTGTACGAGCATCATTTCCATCTGAGAGTTTCTTCGCTTGTACATTCCAATGAAATATTGTAAATTAAGGCACATGTGAAGGTAAAATGTCCGAAGAAATTTTACTCGAGTTACATTCTTTAATTTGATCCTGGATTTTGATTTTTGTGCAAAGACTGAGACCCCTTGCAAGAATTTTTTTCTATATGAGAATGTCTCCAATTGTACTATCAAGTGTAATACTATAAATGTAGCCATATGTTAAGGTAAAAATGTCAAGATAATTTTGCTCGAGTTACTTTCTCTGGCTTGGCGTTTATAGAGCCTAATAATCTTTGACCATAACCCTTCAGAGGTCGTTTGGTAGCTGGTTAGAAGAAAGGTTATTCATGTATAAGGGGTAACATAACTTATACCATGTTTGGTAGGCAATAGTTATTTTGTATAAAATTCTGCATAACTAATACCATGTTTGGTTGACATTTTTCAATTATGCATAAATAATACATGTATAAGTTATGAGTCAGTCTGTGTATTATTTTATGCGGGGTAGAAGATGGAATAACTAATACATGTATTAGTAATACATGGATAAAATACTGAAATGACAAATTTACCCCTATCGCTTTACGCATAAGGCTTCCTTATTTCTCTGCCAACCCGTCAACAGGTTTCACTTGCTTTCACTTGCCAACTATATACCTTGTCTTCTCTCATTTTTAAAGAACAAACTAGCAAAAGCAAACTGGAGAAGCCACTAGAAAATGGAAATACCAAAACTAAGAAGTGAAAATCAAATATGTCTAAACTTCACATAGTTCAGTAGTATGACGAAGAAGTGAAAGTAACACCCAAAGTTCCTAACTAAATTGTTTCCTACATAAATGGAAAGAGAAAAAACAATGCAAAAGAAGGCCAGGGGTATAGTTGTAAACAAGCATTTTACTTTAAAATTTATATAATGTATATCAATTTCTAATACAACAAACCAAATATTCAAAAAAATAATCTCTGCATAACTAATACCCGCATAACTAATCCCTGCATTACTTATCCCTGCATAACTTATCCCTGCATAACTAATGCATGTATAACTAATACCTGCATAACTCTAACCGGCAACCAAACGACCCCTCAGTGTCGAAGGATATATTTGATGATAATATGCCAAATCTCCAGGCCATGAGTATCCAACATGGAACTGTATTTCTTGCATTTTTATCTTTGGCGTTCTAGCTATTTATCTGTGATTTGATGGTTAGGCTTCAACTCTAGCCAGCTTTTAAAGAACAACTTCCTTGAACACAAGACCGGAGCTACAGGGTTGTTTAATTGAATCTTGTGCGAATATGGTAATAAACAACTTTTTTTGCGCATATATAAATTGTTGAATCTCCTTAATTTAAGGGAAATAGTATAGAAAGTGGTTCAAGAATTGTTCTAAGTTTTAGATTTGAATCTCATGTCTTAGTTTTGCACTTTTTGAATCCCCCTTGTCAGAATTGTATTATTGTGTTATTGCTTCTTTGTTAATTTCCTTGTTTGAAAATAGAAAAGTAATCTTTTACATATTGTATATAGTAAATTTCTAAGTTCCTTTCAAAATTATACCTATATTACAAATGAAAGTTTAATCACGTTATAACGTTCACAATAGTAATCTCCAACGCATTGCTGATTATGATAAAATTTTAGAGAAAATCATGGAAACAAATTGACACGGTCAATCAGATTAATTACATAACAAGTTTATTCGACTTCACAGTTTTAAATATACGACTACAACAACAACAATAACAACAAAATACCCACTGTAATGTTGAGTCTGGGGGAGGATAGTCCTAGTATAATCTCACAAGTGAGATCTAACAAGGGTAGTATGTATCCAGACATTACCCCTACCTTAAGAAGATACAAAAGCTGTTTCCGATAGACCTTAGGCTCAAGGACAGATGGAAAAACAGAGTAGCCAGTTTTAAATATATAACTTGAGATAACTACAGAAAGTGTCGAAGAAACAGAGTTAAAGACTACATATAACAATAACATACTAGGTAGTAACATAGCATTGACAAGGCTAGGAAAGACATCAAGCACAGTTGCAGCAAAGTATGTCCAAACAGCACTCACAGGTCTCGTAGCAACAGAAGCAGCAACACATTGCAAACAAACTGCATCAGAAAAATGATGATAAAAATTATAAGCTACTCGATTTCTTATGCTTCAAAATTTAAAGCCCCATAAACATGTAGATTCTTCAGACTTTTTTCTTCTTTCATAAATAATAGGTCAACACTACGAGTGGCAAACGGGCGGGTCGTGTAGGATATGGGACGGGTCGTTTGAGTAATGCAAAAACGGATAAATTATCCGATCCGGCCCATATTTAATACGGATAAAAAACTGATTAAGCGGCGGATAATATGGATGTTCATATTATCCATGACTTCTTGAATATGATCACTTTTGGGAGAATTTCTAGAACCCGTCTGGATTGGCTATTTTAAGTGCTTTTAAGCCATTTTGTAGTGTTTTGATAAAATAAAAAAGTGCTTTTAAGCACTTGTTTTTAAGCTAAAATGAGAAAAATAAGCCAAAAACCAAACGGGCTCTACTAGTCTCCCTAACTTGAGAAACCCCCAATTTGAGGCTTTACGAATGTGAAAGTTAAACTCATTAGTTATCCATTTTCTAAATGGATAATATGGTTCTTATCCATATTTGACCCATTTTTAAAAGTTCATTATCTAACCCATTTTTTAGTACATAATATGGGTGGATAACTATTTCTTTTTAACTATTTTGCCACCACTAGTCAATACATATAGCATCAGTCTTTTTCTTTACTAGTTGATAAATCAACGCTTAGATACGTGATCGGATGTAGCCTTTATGCTACCATTTCAACTGAACTCATAACCTTGGACACAAATTATAAATTTATATGTAAAAATCTTCTGTCAACAAATATTATATATGAACCCATAACTTAACAACATAATCAATTCAACACTGGAAACCTTAAAACTCTTTAAATTTAAATCCTGAATCCGCCTCTACATTTTCACACATAATAGATAAAGGTGATCTGATGCTTGATGGTGTAAAAATTTCAAACTCTTATTATTGTAGATCATTTGATAGCCTAGCCAAAGTAAGAAAGAAAAGCAACAAAACTAAAAGCACAGTCGCAGATTATGAAATTTTTTAATCCCCCCACTCACCCCCAGTACCCCCCCCCCCCGAACATCCCAAAAAAAAAAAAAAAAGAAGAAGAAGAAGAAAGAAGTACGAACGAACCAAGCATAAATGCATCCTTTTTCCTCGTGTCTGCGTTGCACATGTTCAACATAAGTCATCTCCTGATATGAGGGTGCGTCCATTATTTTCTCGTTTGTTCTAAGCTTATTGCACCTAAAGGCTTTTCAGAGTAAGTAATTTATATAATACTGAGAGAGCTTGAGTTGAGTGAACCACTTTAATTCCTTGTATGCTTTATATATAATACAGCTCACTTTGCATAAGACAACTCAAAAGTCCTTATAGCTAAAGACACATGCTCTGTCTCATTTTTAATACTACTATATCCTTATCAAATATCCAGAAAATGGGATTGTGTCGTTTTCATTTTACTGACCTAGGAGGTATCTTTGATAGTATATGCTGGGAGAAGTTATACTTGATAATATAATAGTATATATAATTGCAGTTTGAACAACATAAAGATATCTGCAAGGATAAAACTACTTATCTTCTCATAATTGGCCAATAATATCGATCACTTTCTCACTTCCCAGTAGACATTGTTGGAATTTCAACTTATTATGTATAAATCCCTCATTAATCACAAGTAGCGCTTAATTTACACTCAATAGATTAGAGGTTTGAATGATGTGAAGAGTAATTTTTGGGAAAATGACACTATATATATAGCTAATTATTTTGTCGCAAATAGTATAAATATTTATCCTCTAGGGAAATCAGACTCAATAGAGGTATGGGGTTACTATTCAATGAAACTAAAAGATTTTAGATAAGCTTATGATTGTAAAGATTGGTATTAAGTCCCTGTCAGAGGGTAGACAAACGTGTGATATTAGTTATTTCCACAAAACCAAGAAAGATCAGTGGGAGTTATATCAAATGAAGGGATTAGGTGGCACGAAAGCTACACAATTTTGACGTAAAATCATTTTAAAATAACAAATCTCACAGTACTGTCAAAAAATTACGATGTGATGAATAAAATCCTTTCAACCTTTAACTAAAGGTCCCAAAGATTTCAATCCTTGAAAATTAAAAAACAAAATCCTGATAGGGAATGTTAACATGCAAGACTGCAATTAAGTTGTTACATCAGTAAAGTGAAGCACTCAAACCTAACCTATTTCTTCTTTTTATTTATAGCACGGAGTAGTTATTGATTACCAAATCAACAACAACAATAACCTAGTGAGATCCCACATGTGGGGTCCGGGGAAGGTAGTGTGTACGCAGACCTTACGTGTGATGACCCAAAAGGTCATCACTTGTTTTAGAAATAAATTCTGTGTTCCAAGACCTTAAAAACCTCTTTCTGTTTCACCTCAATTCGCGTGTGCAGTCCGGGCGCGTAGCTGGAAGACCCTTATGTGAAAATCTGTGGAAAATGATGAATTTTGCCTTTAAAATGAATTTAAGTTGACTTCGGTCAACATTTTAGGTAAACGGACCCGGACCCGTGATTTGACGGTCCCGGAGGGTCCGTAGGAAAATATGGGACTTGGGCGTATGCCCGAAATCGAATTCCGAGGTCCCAAAACCGAAAAATAAACTTTTGAAGAAAATTATTTTCTGAAATATTTATGAGTTTTTGAAAATGAAATGTGTTTGAAATTTGATGGTATCGGGCCCGTATTCTGGTTTCGGAGCACGGTATAGGTCTTATATGTGATCTAAGTTGAGTCTGTGAAGTTTGGTAAGAAACAGACTTGAAATGACGTGAATCGGACCTTAATTGAGAAAATTTGGAAAATTTGATGTTCTTAAGTGATTTCATGGTTTTGATGCTAAATTCATAGTTGTTGATGTTATTTTGGTGATTTGAATGCACGAGCAAGTCCGTATGATATTTTTAGGTTGGTGTGCATGTTTGGTTTAGAGCCCCGAGGGCTCGGGTGATTTTTGGATAGGCCACTGAGTGGAATTTTAACTTAGAAAATTGCTGGTATGTTGCAGGTCTGCAGGCTTTGCATTTGCGAAGCCTGGCTCGCAAATGCGAGAAATGTCATCGCAAATGCGAAAGGACCTGGTCTGCCTTGGGGTCCCAAATGCGACGTAGTGATCGCAAAAGCGATCTCGCAAATGCGAGAGGCCCATCGCATTTGCGAAGTGGCCTGGAATTCCCCTTGGTCGCAAATGCGAAAATCCGATCGCAAAAGCGACTTTGAAATTGCGATACTTAATTCGCAAATGTGACAATTGCACATTTCTGAGGAGTTCTCAATTGCGAACCCTGGTCACAATTGCGATATCTGAGACCGGTTAATTCACACTTAGACGCATTTTCAGCCATTTTTCACATCTTCTCAAAACACAAACTCTCTCGGGCGATTTTCCAAAGAAAATTTCTTCTCCAAATCGATTGTAAGTTGTTTCTAACTCGTTTTCTTCAATCTTTAACATCTTTTCACATGATTTCAAATCAAAATCAAAGGTTTTCATGGGGGAAATTGAGTGTTTCGGGTAGAACCTAGGTTTTTCAAATTTTGGGAATTTGGACCTCGATTTGAGGTCTGATTTCAAAACAAATTATATATTTGGGTTTGTGGGGGAATGGGTAATCGAATTTTGGTTCGAACCTCGGGTGTTGACCATGTGAGCCCGGGGGCGATTTTTGACTTTTTGGGAAAAACTTTAGAAAACTTATTTTCATGCATTAGAATTGATTCATTTAGCATTTATTGATGTAATTAATCAATTTGGACTAGATACGAGTTGTTTGGAGGCGAATTCTAAAGGAAAAGCGGTGTTTGAGGCTTGAGTTGGCCGTGGAAGTTTGAGGTAAGTGTTTGGTCTAACCTTAGCTTGAGGAATTAGGAGTCGAGTCCTATTTGCTATGTGTTATTTGTTGAGTACGACGTATAGGCATGGTGACAACTATCTATGCGTTGGTGTCAAACATGCCCGTGAGTCTTAAATTGAAATTGTCGTGTTCTTAATAAGTACTACAAATGCTTAAGTTGTTGATTCTCTGTGTTGGACAAGAGTTATGATTAATCTCGTGAAAAATTTCTTATGGTTGAATATTGGTTCTAGACGAGGGTTCTGTTGAGAAGTTAAAAGTTGAAACAAGTTTGGTTATAGCTGATTCCCTTGCCGGGATGTATTTATTTCTTACTGTCCATTCCCTTGCCGGGATATTGTTGTTTCCTTATTGTTACCTTGCCGGGAATCTTTTGTGATAGGTGTTGAATTATATTTGGATCGGGTTGCATGCCGCAACAATACTATATTTGGATCGGGTTGCACGCCGCAACAATACTATATTTGGATCGGGTTGCATGCCGCAACAATATTATATTTGGGTCGGGTTGCACGTCGCAACAATGTTTATGTATGATTTGGATCGGGTTGCGAGCCGCAATAGTAAAGGATAAAAGTGATTATTGTTTAGCTACGGTTTCCTTATTCGTTCTGCTGCAAAATATAATTTGGTCCTTTATGCTTTTCTCCTGAGTTACTGTTGGTAAATGATATTCCCCCGCAGCATGTGCCCCTTCCCATCCTTAATTGTATATTTCTGCTTTTATTTCTCTACGATATATGCTATTACTGCACAGGATCATTTAGTAGTCTGGTCCTAGCCTCGTCACTACTTCGCCGAGGTTAGGCTAGGCACTTACCAGCACATGGGGTCGGTTGTGATGATACTACACTCTGCACTGCGTGCAGATCCCGGTGCAGCAACTTTTGGACCTTAGCTTGGGTGGCTGCCTTCAGTCCATACGGAGATCCAAGGTAGTCCTGCAGGCGTCCGCAGGCCCTAGCGTCTCCCTCTATCCCTTCATCCTATTTCATTTACATATTTCAGAAACAGTGTATTATTTATCTTTCAGACCTTGTTTGTAGTAATTCTAGACTGTCTGTGAAGTGTGACACCAGTTCTGGGTAGACTTTGCTTAATATGTTGTATTAGATATTTATTCAAATATTTTATCGTTTCTTCCGCTTGTTTAAAATTACGCTGTTTATAAGCTATTATTTCCTAGCGGTTAAAGGATTAAAAATGGGAAAAGATAATTGGTTCAAACAGTTGGCTTGCCTAGCTTTCATTAGTAGGAGCCATCACGACTCCCGAGGGTGGGAAATTCGGGTCGTGACAAGTTGGTATCAGAGCTCTAGGTTACATGGGTCTCACAATTCACAGACAAGCTTAGTAGAGTTTGAGGGATCGGTACGGAGACTTCTGTATTTACCCCCCAGAGGCTATAGAGTTAGGAAAAATTTCACGTCTATCCTTTCCTGTCGTGCGGTTTGGTTTCTCAATGATAATTGAATTTCTACTTTATTTTTTCGCAGATGGCGAGAACACGCGCTTCCTCATCCACCGACCAGTAGCCTGAGCCCTCAACAGTAGCTCCCACGAGGGGCATAGAGCGAGGCCGAGGCCGTGGTTCTCATATGTAGTATTCTGATCAGCAGCCCTATAGTACACCACCAGCTCCTATCAGTGCACCGCCGTTCTAGAGTTTTCGGGATGGTCATTCAGGTCGCCAGGGTCAGTCTCAGTTTCCTCAGCCGCAGCTCTCAGGTGGATGCTTTGAGTGCGGTGAGTATGGTCATATCTGGAGGGCTTGTCCGAGATTAGTGGGTACTCAGTTGCAGCAGCAGGATTCCCGTGCTATGGTTCAGGCGCCAGGTGTTCCACCGCCCGCTCCGCCAGTTAGGGGTGGGGGTAGAGGTGCTAGAGTTGGAGGCAGAGGTATTAGAGGTGGAGGTCAGGTAGCTAGAGGTGGAGGCCAGCCAGCAGCAGGTCGTCCCAGAGATGTAGTTCAGGGTGGAGGGGCTCAGCCCCGATATTATGCTCTACCAGCCAGGCCT
Source organism: Nicotiana attenuata (assembly GCF_001879085.1). Classification (NCBI taxonomy): domain Eukaryota; kingdom Viridiplantae; phylum Streptophyta; class Magnoliopsida; order Solanales; family Solanaceae; genus Nicotiana; species Nicotiana attenuata. The sequence continues at coordinate 29,877,365 of NC_031996.1, read as the reverse complement.
GAGGTTGAGGCTTCCGATGCAGTTATCACAGGTACTGTTCTGGTTTGTAGTAGAGATGCTTCTGTTTTATTTGATCCAGGATCTACATAATCCTATGTGTCATCTTATTTTTCACCATATCTGGTCATGCCTAGTGATTGTTTGAGTGCTCCTGTATATGTGTTTACACCGGTGGGTGATTCTATTGTGGTAGATCGAGTCCATAGTTCGTGTATAGTTGTGATTGGGGGTCTTGGGACTCGTGTAGATTTGTTACTTCTGGACATGGTTGATTTTGATGTCATATTGGGGATGGTCTGGTTATCACCTTACCACGCTATCTTGGACTGTCATGCCAAGACTGTGACCTTAGCCTTGCCGGTCTACCTCGTTTAGAGTGGAGAGGGACTCCTGGTCATTGTTGACACCCAATTTTTCCTATATATTTTCAATATGCAAAATACTTTCAAAATATCATATATATGCATATATAAGTATGTCCAAGTGTTTTATTATTTTTTCATAATTTTTAAAGATTTAAATTGATTTATTTTCCACCCTTTTTATCCATAAAATCTCAATAATCATTTCCAAAATTGTTATTTTGCTAATTCATCTATTGTATTTTCATATTTATGCCAAAATATGGCTAAAATAATTTTTGCATATTTTTTACAAATTCATTTAGTATTTTTAAAGCTAAATTGCACATAATTGCAATATTAGCCATTGTTGAGGTTTAATTGTGTCTTATATTCATAAAATCGAGCCTGGTATTTTTAAATTGTTAATTATATGTTATAAATCATTTTAGTATTTTTCAATTTATTTTCAGAAACCATTTGCTTTTATAAAAATAAAAAGTGAAAAATGGCTATTTAACTCGTAGCCACATTTGGCTTTTAATTATAACCTAAATCAGACCCCAATTCCCAACCCAATTAAGCCTACCGGACCAGACCCAAACCCAATTTCATAGACCGACCCACCTATCCCGTTTAATCTGGACCGTTGATTATTCAGATCAACTGTCCCATTTCACCCTTCCATAATTAAACCCAAATGACCCCTTAACCTAACTCATTTCTCACCACCCGCCGCCCTTGTGATGACCCAAAAGGTCATCACTTACTTTTAAATTAAATTCTATGTTTTCAAGACCTTGAAAACCTCATTTAGAGTCACCTCGATTTGCGTGCGCAGTCCGAGCACGTAGCCGAAAAGATTAAATATGAAAATCTGTGAAAAATGATAAAATTTGGCTAATAAATGAATTAATTTGACTTCGGTCAACGCTTTGGGTAAACGGACCCGGACCCGTGATTTGACGGTCCCAGAGGGTCCGTAGGAAAATATGGGACTCGGGCGTATGCCCGGAATCGAATTCCGATGTCCCAAGCCAGAAATGAATTTTTTTAAAGAAAATTGTTTAAAGGAATTTGAATTGAAATTTGATTAGTACATGATGGTGTCGGGCCCGTATTTTGGTTCCAGCGCCCGGTACAGGTCTTATATATGATTTAAGATGTTCCTGTGAAATTTGATGAAAAACGGATGTCATATGATGCGATTCGGGCTTTAAATGGAAAATTTGATATTTTATGAAGTTTGAAAGAATTCATGGATTTTGAGGTTTAATTCGATGTTTATGATGTTATTTTGGCGATTTGATCGCACGGATAAGTTCGTATACATATGTTTGGTTTTGAGCCCCGAGGGCTCTGGTGTGTTTCGGATGTGTTTCGGGAAGTTTTGGACTTAGGAAAAGTTGCAGAATTGCTGCTGCAGGTGCACAAAACTTTTGTTCATCGCGATCGCGTAGTTACACTCGCGATCGCGAAAGGGAAATGGGGACAGGAGTGGAATTGTTCTTCGCGAACGCGAAGCCACAGTCGCGAACGCGGAGCACTGGAGGATTGCTCATCGCGAACGCGTAGTGTAAATTGGAGGTGGGCTGGGATTTTGGTCGTTCTTCTACGCTAACGCGTGCGTGTGTCCGCGAACGCGAAGGTCAGGGGGGTTAACCCTTCGCGAACACGTGGGAGAACTCGCGATCCCATAAGTCCACTTCTGGCAGCTCTTTGTGATCGCGACAGTGTCCTCGCGAACGCGATGAACACTGTCGCCCAGCACTTAAAACAGTAGCCATTGCGGGATTTCTTCAAAATTTCATAACTTCTTCATTTCAACTCCAAATTGGGAGATTTTTGAAAGAGAATTTCACCACAAATTCGTAGGTATGTAATCTTAGACTTGTTTTCTTCCATTTTTATCAAAACCCACTAGATTTCTAAGCCTAAAACATGTGATTAAGGGTAGAAAATTAGGGATTTGGGTAGAGTTAGGGCTTTTTATATATTTATAATTTAGACCTCGTTTTGAGGTCGAATTTTGGAACTAATTATATATTTGGGCTCGTGGGTGAATGGGGGATAGGATTTTGGTTCGAACTTCGTGTTTTGACCAAGCGGGCCCGGGGTCGATTTTTGGGTTTTTGGAAAGAATGATTAGAAAGCTATAATTTGGCATTGGAATTGAATTGTTTAGCGTTTATTGATGTTATAAAGCCGATTATGTATAGATGCGATTGATTTGGGGCCGAATTCGAAAGGAAAGGCGGTGGTTGAGGCTTGAGTTGGCCGTAGAAGTTTGAGGTAAGTGTTCGGTCTAACCCTAGCTTGAGGGATTAGGAGTTGAGTCCTATTTGCTATTTGCTTCTTGTTGAGTTCGACGTATAGGCATGGTGACGAGTATCTATACGTCGGTGTCGAGCATGACCGTGAGTCTTAAATTGCAAATTGTTATGTTCTTAAAAGATACTACGGATGCTTTAATTGTTAATTCTCGATCTTGAGTAAGAATTGAGTATGTTTCGTGGAAAGTACTTATGATTGGGTATTGGTGTTAGCTGAGATGAGTAGAAATTGAACTAAGATTGGTTATAGTTGATTCTCCCTTGCCGGGACGTACTTTTCTTTACTATTGAATCCCTTGCCGGGATAGTGTAGCTTATGGTTGATCCCTTGCCGGGACACTTGGTATTATTGATGTTAGTATTAAATATGGATCGGGTTGCACGCCGCAACAATATTAAATATGGATCGGGTTGCACGCCGCAACAAATGCTATACTGGATCGGGTTGCACACCGCAACAATGTTAAATGTTATACTGGATCGGGTTGCACGCCGCAACAATATTAAATGTTAAGTTGGATCGGGTTGCGCGCCGCAACAATGTTAAATGTTAAGTTGGATTGGGTTGCGCGCCGCAACAGTGTTATTGTCATTGTTTAGGTTGTAGATTCTGAGCTGTTCTTTCATACTTCTCTTAAGTTTCTGCTGGACTTGATATGTTTCCCTGAAGCATGTATTCCCCCACCCCTCTTAAACTGTTATTTCTGTTATTTTTCCGCTGTATATTACATAACTGCACAGGTTTTATCTGGAGTCTGGTCCTAGCCTCGTCACTACCTCGCCGTGGTTAGGCCAGACACTTACCAGCACATGGGGTCGGTTGTGCTGATGCTACACTCTGCACTATGTGCAGATACCGGAGCAGCTTTTGAGCAGTACCGCTTGGGGAGCCAGCCTTCAGTCCACAAAGATCCCGAGGTAGCCCTGCATACGTCCGCAAGCCCGGCGTCTCTTCTATCTATTATATGTTCTGCTTTCATTTGTATCCGAGACAGATAGTATTTCTCTTTCTTCAGACATCTGTATGTAGTATTCATAGATAGTCCGTGAATGTTGTGACACCGGTTTCTGGGTAGAGACATATGTTGGCTATTAGTATCCTTTTGGTATTATATTTGTCTAAGTCTTCCGCTTAAATTTTCGTCTTCTGCCATTATTTTCACTGTTTATCACCTGTTATTATCAGTAGTTAAAAGTGTTAAAAAAATGAAAAGGTCAAAGATTTCTAAATTTCGTAGCTTGCCTAGCTTCTACGAGTAGGCGCCATCACGACTCCCGAGGGTGGGAAATTCGGGTCGTGACAGGTTGGTATCAGAGCACTAGGTTACATAGGTCTCTCAATTCACGGACAAGCTTAGTAGAGTCTGAGGGATCGGTATAGAGACATCTGTATTTATCCCTTAGAGGCTACAGAGTTAGGAAAACTTCACATTTGTTCTTTCTTGTCGTGCGGTTTGGTTTCTCAATGCTAACTGAATTTCTACTCTTGTTCTTTCGTAGATGGCGAGACCACGCGCTTCCTCATCTACCGATCAACAGCCCGAGCCCCCAGTAGTAGCTCCCACGAGGGGCAGAGGGCGAGGCCGAGGCCGAGGCCGAGGCAGGGGCAGAGCTCAGCCCAGGGCAGCAGCCCCCGTAGCGGAGCCTCAGGTTGACTTTGACGACAAGGTTCCGGCTCCAGCAGTTCCGGTGGGCCCAGCTTAGGTCCCGGAGGGGTTTATTGCTACCCTAATTCTTCAGGATGCTCTGGTCCGTCTAGTGGGCCTTATGGAGAGTGTCACCAGGGCAGGTTTACTTCCTGCAGCACCAGCTGTCTCTCAGGCTGGAGGAGGAGCCCAGACTCCTGCTACTCGCACTCCGTAGCAGGTAGCTCCCCAGTTTCAGACTCTAGCGGCTCAGCCAGTTGGAGCAGTTCAGCCGGGTGTGGTAGCTCAGACCGGCGATGGTGCAGCTATGTCTGCCGATGCTTTGTAGAGATTGGACAGGTTCACCAAGCTCTTCACTGCCACTTTCAGCGGTGCATCTACTGAGGATCCCCAGGATTATCTGGACAGTTGTCATGAGGTTCTTCGGAACATGGGGATAGTTGAGACCAACAGGGTCGATTTTGCCACGTTTCGCTTGTCTAGATCCGCCAAGACTTGGTGGAGGGATTATTGCTTAGCTAGACCAGCAAGATCGCCAACCTTGACCTGAGAGCAGTTCACGCAGCTACTTCTGGAGAAGTTTCTTCCTATCACATAGCGAGAGTCCTATCGGAGGCAGTTTGAGCGCCTCCAGCAGGGATCCATGACAGTCACCCAGTACGAGACCAGATTCATTGATTTGGCTCGCCATGCTCTTATTATACTTCCCACTGAGAGGGAGAGAGTGAGGCGGTTCATTGATGGACTCATTCAGCCGATTCGTCTTCAGATGGCTAGAGAGGTTGGGAGTGAGATATCCTTCCAGAAGGCGGCCAATGTGGCCCGGAGAGTTGAGATGGTATTATCACAGGGGGGTGGTCATAGGGAAGACAAGAGACCCCGTCAGTCAGGCAGATTCGGTGGTGCTTCGTCTGGAGGCAGGGATTCGTATGATAGAGGTCATCCTCCTAGGCCCTTTCAATCAGCACTCTAGGTTTCTCACGGTGCTTCAGGTGGCCGTGGTTCTCACACGAAGTATTCTGATCAGCAGCCCTACAGTGCACCGCCAGCTCCTATCAATGCACCGCCGCTCCAGAGTTTTCGGGGTGGTCATTCAGGTTGCCAGGGTCAGTCTCAGTTCCCACAGCCGCAACGTTTAGGTGGATGCTATGAGTGTGGTGAGTATGGCCATATCAGGAGGGCTTGTCCGAGGTTGGTGGGTATTTAGTCGCAGCAGCAGGGTTCCCGTGCTATGGTTCAGGCACCAGGTGTTCCACAGCCCGCCCAGCAGCTAGAGGTGGGGGTAGAGGTGCTAGAGGTGGAGGTAGAGGTGCTAGACGTGGAGCTCAGACCGCTAGAGGTGGAGGCCAGCCAGCTGCAGGCCGTCCCAGAGAGGTAGATCAGAGTGGTGGGGCCCAGCCCCAATGTTATGCCATTCCAGCCAGGCCTGAGGCTGAGGCTTCCGATGCAGTTATCACAGGTACTGTTGTAGTTTGTGATAGAGATGCTTCAGTGTTATTTGATCCAGGGTCTACGTACTCGTATGTGTCATCTTATTTTGCACCCTATCTGGTCATGCCTAGTGAGTCTTTGAGTGCCCCTGTTTATGTGTTTACACCGGTGGGCGATTCTATTATGGTAGATCGAGTCCATCGTTCTTGTATTGTGGTGATTGGGGGTCTGGAGACTCGTGCAGATTTGTTACTTCTGGACATGGTTGATTTCGATGTTATATTGCGGATGGACTGGTTATCACCTTACCACGCTATCTTGGACTGTCATGCCAAGACTGTGACCTTAGCCTTACCGGTTTTGCCTCGTTTAGAGTGGAGGGGGACTCCTGGTCATTCTATTCGTAGTGTTATTTCTTATGTGAAGGCTCGGCGTATGGTCGAGAAGGGGTGTTTGGCCTATTTGGCTTATGTTTGCGATTCTAGTGCTGAGGTCCCTCCTATTGATTCTGTGCCCATTGTTCGGGAGTTTCTTGAGGTATTCCCTTCAGACCTGCCGGGTATTCCACCCGACAGGGATATTGACTTTTGCATTGATCTGGTTCCGGGCACTCAGCTCATTTCTATTTTGCCGTATCGCATGGCCCCGCCTGAGTTGGAAGAGTTAAAGAGCAATTGCAGGACTTGCTTGAGAAGGGTTTCATTAGACCTAGTGTTTCGCCTTGGGGTGCACTGGTGTTGTTTGTTAAAAAGAAGGATGGGTCAATGAGAATGTGTATTGACTGTGAGCATGTGATTTTTGCCCTATATGAATTACTCCCATAAATTCAAAACAAAAGAATTTCTTTCAATGTTTTTAATTTTGTTGATTTTCATGGCATTTTCTGTTAATTGCTTGCATTTGTTTGTGCATGTTTATTTCATTTTAAGTAATGAGAAATACAAAAATCGTGCATTTGCATTTAGGACTTTTTTTTACTTTTTGAGATAGTTAGTTAATTAATGTCACAAAAATGGAAGAAATAACAAAAATAGTTCATTTTGCATTTTTAACTTTTAACTTTTGAATTTGTCATAGTTTTTAAAAAAAATTAGGACTTAATCAATTTTGAGAAAATAATTAGTTTAGTTTTGGGAATTAAATCAGGTCTTTAATTTAACTTTGCATTTTACAAAATCTGAAAAAAAAAGGAAATAGAAAATGAAAATGAAAAAAAGGGTTCATTAAACAATACCCAATTGTTGGGCCAAAGCTATTAAAACCCCTCAAGCCCAAATCCCTTCCAATTTTTCCAAACTTCCCCCAGCCCAAATAACCATTACCCACCCAGACCCACGCCTCAAACCAAACATGACCCGACCCGTTCCCCCAAATAATCGATTAAACACAGAACACGGATGAGCCCTAATCTCTAACACCCCAGCCGCACTGTTCTTTTTCTCCCACGAACCAAGCTTCAATTTCAGTCCAAATCCAAGCGAGCGAGCCTCAAATCCCTCCTCACGCGTTCCTCCTTCTATCCTCATCACCATTTCCAACGATTTCTGACACCAAAGATTCTCCTTCCCTTCACTCGCTCGATTTGGAGATAAGGCACGCGATTGGAAGGTCCTAGAGGCGGATTCGTTGGATGAGTGTGAGGCATTAGATTGAGTTCATTCAATCTGAGCCCTACATTCATCAAGGGATTCGTTTTCATATAAGGGCCAATTCCGATTTTGAGAAGGGGAGACTCTGGAAAAGAAATTTGGAGAGAAAGGTTGAAAGGTTTCTTAAAAAACTCCTAGTTTTCTGATTCAATTTTCTTTTTCAGGAGGAGTTCTTTCAAAGGTTAAGAGAAGCATATACATTCATTTTTATTTTATTTTTTTGAGTCCGTCTTGGAGTTCCAAAGAGATGAAAAGCTGAATTGAAGTTTAAGTTCGGGTTTACTGTTGTTGTTCTGTTGAATTGCTGCTGAACCTCGCTAGTATTCGAAGGCGAAAGGCGTGTTATTAAGGCTGTAATTATTAACAGAAGTTTGCGACTTCAGGTTTGATTTTCTTTTTCACCATGTAACTCTGTTTTGGCTGTTCTTGAGCTATGAAATGGACTGAAGTTTGAAAAAATGACTGAGATTTGTGTAGTTGTCCTAAGCTCATCTCACTGCTCTGTTTGTTGTTTCCTTTTGTTTGAATTAGCTTCTTCCCTGATTTCATATGTGTGTTAGGGAGTGTTTGTATGGTCCTCGAGTCTTAGAATCCATCGAAACATGTGATTTGTGTGTTCGTCTGCCTCGTCTATCACTGTTCGATCATAGTTAGTTCTGAAAATGTTTGGAGAATTGGTTCCTAAACTGTCTGAAGGTTAATTTTGCTTGGCGTTCTGTTATCATAAGCTGTCGGAGTTGGTTTGTTATTGCTATTTGAATCAGCGAAGGACTCGTGTATTTTTCCTGAAATTTCATGCTTATTCATGTACTAACCTTAAAATCAGTCGAGTCATGCGTAGTTTTCATTCATGCCTTAACGTTAGAAATGTATGACTATCTGGACGCTTGAATTCTTATCAATTGGATCAACTATCTACCTGCCCACAGTTCTAGTGATCTGCTTCACTTTTGGCTAGGATTGGCACCATTGCAGATGTTACTCTACTGGAATTGGGATTGAAGATGCATGTTGTGTTGTTTGCTGAAGTCAGTTTCTATCTTTGTTCATACCTTGTTGTTAAAGATGTATAGATCATTGGTTCCCTTTCCTACTTCTTTCAAACATGAGTAAGCTGCGTCAAGCAATTTGAAGTGCTAGGTTCCGTTAGAGTGTTTGCATTTGGCAGCTGTGATTGTGATAATCCTGTTCCCTAGATTTTGGTTTAAAACAAGAGGTTAAGTCAAAGTTGTCATGCGAAATAGGTATGTGCAGAACTGCATCCATTTCTTCTCTTTCACTTGAATATCAGTCTTGCATTTGATTTTAAAATGACTGAATCATCCATTTGGTTTAGATTGTATTCACTCATACTGTATTGCCAACTATAGATCATCATTAGCCTCTTTGGACCTCTGTTTAAACTTCTATCCCTGCTGAAAATTTCTCTTGTCTCGCACTGTTTAAGCAGCAGGTTTTCACAGGTTCTTGAGTGCAAATTCTACACTGTTGGTTTTCATTTGAATAGCTGAAGTCTTTGTGTTAAGCTTTAATCCGTGTGAATCTGCTTTATGACCTGAAATTAGACATACGACCAAACACTCTAAAACAATACTAATGTTTCTACCAGAGGATCGTCGCACTCTGAAATTTTTCATATACTTGAACATAACAAAATTCTTTTCTTAGAGGTCTTTGACAGTTTGTACAATTGCAATTGCGTGTGTGTAATTCTTAACTCCATTTTCTCTAATGAGCACTCTTTAGCTCTTGTAAAGCTCACTGCCCTAAAGTTTTGGGATGCCTGAAAACCAATATGACATTTGAAAGTAAGGGGGAAAAGAGGGTGCTGCTGGTTGTTTCTTCGTGGGCGCCATGGTTGTGCTTGCCATTGGCGATTGTTGGCAAGTGCATTTGGACTTGGACAATATTGAATCCTGCTTGTATCTGTTTCATGATAGTTTTCCTTTGCTTAGTTTAGTTTAAATGCTTAATTGTTGTCTACTTGGTGGATTGAGTCCATGGAATGGAAGTTGAGGCAGCTAATACAGGTTTGGCTTTGGGTTGTTGTCTTGACCCAATAAAGTAACAGAATATGGTTTAAGCAAAATTGGCGAGGATGAGATTAGCAAGAACTAAAAACATCTTTGAGGCCTTGTGTTCAGTAGCCATAGTAAATACACAGGAATGCTTTAAATACGCTTTAGATTAATCATACGATTATGGTTGCGTATACGTTCGCGTAACATGACCATAATTCTAAAATTAACTCGGAGTATGCGTTCACGCAACTTTGACCAACTCTCCTTAATAATAAAATGGGTTACGGGCTATTAATTAATGTTAGTTTACATAGTTTGAGGGGTGCCACCCTCCATTAAATCTCATATGGCTCTTGCATTAATTTTTATGGATTAGATACAAATGATTAAATTTCGTAGCATATCCTTTAGGGCCGCTTAAAATACTAGTGTGGTTGTGTATACGTCCGCGTAACACAATTACGCTTCTAAAAACAAAACCGGAGTATGCGTTTGCGCAACTTCGTCCCAAACACTCTTAATAATAATTAAGCGTTATTAATTGTGGACACGATCGCGTGACATGATTTTTGACGCACCAAACAGGCGGGTATACGTACGCGTAACCCATCTCAAAATAATTTTCTTAATTAAAAGCGGTGAAAGAAGCAAAAGCACATAGGTTCTAAAATCAGTAATTAAATAATTTAATAAGCCAAGTATTATCAAAGCGACCGTGCTAGAACCACGGAGCTCGGGAGTGCCTAACACCTTCTCCCGGGTTAACAGAATTCCTTACCCGGATTTCTGGTTCGCAGACTGTATAACAGAGTAATTCTTTTCCTCGATTTGGGATTTAAACCGGTGACTTGGGACACCATAAATCTCCCAAGTGGTGACTCTGATTTTAATAAAATGAATCCCGTTTCGATTGTCCTTTAATTGGAAAAACTCCCTATTTATTATACCCTTCACGGGGTGTAGTAAGTTAAAAAGGAGGTGTGACAGCTCTGGCGACTCTGCTAGGGACAAGAACCCAGAACTTTTTGTTCAGGGTTCAAGAATTCGAGCTTGTTTTATGATTTTTACTTGGCTTACTTATTGTTGATATTATTGTATTTTGTGAACCTTTGTGCTAAATGCTATCTGTTTACCGCTTTAGTATTGTTGAATTGTATATAATTGTCTTCTTACGCCACCCCATCTGAGTCTTCTGAAAATGGTGCATACGTTCGCGTAGCCCGCTTTTTCTATAAAAATTATACCAAATAGAGCGAGGCTGGGCAAGCGACAAGGCCGGGCAGACTTTAGTGCTCCCGGTACGTCGCCCCCTCCTCGGCCACAGTTGTCCGCTCGGGTACCCCAAGTCTAGACCAAAACCCCAGATTTTTAAACCTAGATGAACACAGCCTCATGCCGGATCCCTAGTAGGAGCGCTTGTTTGCATCACGTGCATTTGACTTAGGGGACTCAACACAGGGGTTGGGTCCGTCTAGGACAGGTGTACCCCAAAATAACAGACCATCATGATGCATTCTATGTGCTACGTGAACATTTATTTGTTTTGGCTTGCATGCTGACTGGCTAAATAAGAAAAGAAAAAGAGAGGAAAAATCAAAGAAAAACAAAGAGAGAGAAAAACAAGAGAGAAAAAGACCAAGAGTGATGAAGAAATAAAGCCTGGCTCTAAAACCCGATATTTGAAAATACCCCGAAACTCTGCCAAATTTTTCAAAAATAGTTATTTCAAAATCAAAGCTGCCAGAACTACGCTGGTTTGATTCTCACCAGATGTGAGATACGTAGGCAACCCTCATTGGGTCCAACCTCCCTTTTGCAAAAATAGCCAAAAATACCAAAACTTTAATTTTTGTCAAAATAAGTCGGGTAACGCCATTTTTGTTTAAAATAAGCCGAATGTCCCCAAAAGGACGCCGGAAGGCTATTTTTGCTAGAACAGCCACCCTGAGTCATTTTTAAANATACGTTCGCGTAATATGACCATAATTCTAAAATTAACTCGGAGTATGCGTTCGCGCAACTTTGACCAACTCTCCTTAATAATAAAATGGGTTACGGGCTAGTAATTAATGTTAGTTTACATAGTTTGAGGGGTGCCACCCTCCATTAAATCTCATATGGCTCTTGCATTAACTTTTATGGATAAGATACAAATGATTAAATTTCGTAGCATATCCTTTAGGGCCGCTTAAAATACTAGTGTGGTTGTGTATACGTCCGCGTAACACAATTACGCTTCTAAAAACAAAACCGGAGTATGCGTTTGCGCAACTTCGTCCCAAACACTCTTAATAATAATTAAGCGTTATTAATTGTGGACACGTTCGCGTGACATGATTTTTGACGCACCAAACAGGCGGGTATACGTACGCGTAACCCGTCTCAAAATAATTTTCCTAATTAAAAGCGGTGAAAGAAGCAAAAGCACATAGGTTCTAAAATCAGTAATTAAATAATTTAATAAGCCAAGTATTATCAAAGCGACCGTGCTAGAACCACGGAGCTCGGGAGTGGCTAATACCTTCTCCCGGGTTAACAGAATTCCTTACCCGGATTTCTGGTTCGCAGACTGTATAACAGAGTCATTCTTTTCCTCGATTCGGGATTTAAACCGGTGACTTGGGACACCATAAATCTCCCAAGTGGCGACTCTGATTTTAATAAAATGAATCCCGTTTCGATTGTCCTTTAATTGGAAAAACTCCCTATTTATTATACCCTTCACGGGGTGTAGTAAGTTAAAAAGGAGGTGTGACATTGACTACCGACAATCGAACAAGGTTACAATCAAGAATAAGTATCCGCTGCCGGGGATTGATGATTTGTTCAATCAGCTTCAGGGTGCCAAGGTATTTTCAAAGATTGACTTGAGATCTGGCTACCATCAGTTAAGGATTAGGGCATCTGATGTCCCTAAGGCAGCTTTCCGCACTCGGTACAGGCATTATGAGTTCTTGGTTATGTCATTCGGGTTAACAAATGCCCCAGCAGCTTTTATGGATTTGATGACCGAGTGTTCAGGCCTTATTTGGATTCGTTCGTGATAGTCTTCATTGATGATATATTGATATATTCCCGCAGCCAGGAGGAGCATGAGCAGCGCCTTAGAGTGGTTCTTCAGACTTTGAGGAACAGTCAGTTATATGCTAAGTTCTCGAAGTGTGAGTTCTGGTTGAGTTCAGTTGCATTTCTGGGTCATGTTGTATCAGCAGAGGGTATTCAGGTGGACCCGAAGAAGATTGAGGCAGTCAAGAACTGGCCTAGACCAGCATCAGCTGCAGAGATTCGGAGTTTCTTGGGATTGGCAGGCTACTATCGTCGGTTCGTGGAGGGGTTTTCATCTATTGCAGCCCCGATGACCAGGTTGACCTAGAAGGGTGCCCAGTTCAGATGGTCGGATGAGTGTGAGGCGAGCTTTCAAAAGCTCAAGACAGCTCTGACTATGGCACCGGTGTTGGTTTTGCCCAAAGGTTCAGGGCCTTATACAGTTTATTGTGATGCATCTCGTGTTGGGCTTGGAGCAGTGTTGATGCAGGATGGCAAGGTCATTGCCTATGCTTCGCGACAGTTGAAGATCCATGAGAAGAACTATCCGGTTCATGATTTGGAGTTAGCAGCCATTGTCCATGCATTGAAGATCTGGAGGCATTATCTGTATGGGCTGGGCATGTGTAGGATTCACGGATCGACAGAGTCTGCAGTATTGTTCAAGCAAAAGGAGTTAAAGTTTGAGGCAGAGAGGTGGTTGGAGTGTTGAAGGACTATGATATCACCATTTTATATCATCCGAGAAGGCCAATGTGCCGATGCCCTGAGTAGGAAGTCAGCCAGCATGGGCAGTTTAGCTTATATTCCGGTCGGTGATAGACCGCTTGCTTTGTATGTTCAGGCTTTGGCCAACCAGTTTGTGAGGTTGGATATTTCTGAGCCCAGCCGTGTATTAGCTTGCACAGTCGCTCGTTCTTCATTATTGGAGTGCATCCGAGATTGGTAGTATGATGATCCCCATTTGTGTGTCCTTAGAGACACGGTGCATCAAGGAGGTGCCAAGCAGGTTACCATAGGTGATGATGGAGTTTCGAGATTGCAGGGTCGGGTTTGTGTGCCCAATGTGGATGGTCTTCGAGTGATGATTTTAGAGGAGGCTCATAGTTCCCGGTACTCTATTCATCCGGGCGCCGCGAAGATGTATCAGGATTTGCGGCAGCACTATTGGTGGCGAAGAATGAAGAAAGATATTGTTGCATATATGGCTCGGTGTTTGAATTGTCAGCAGGTTAAGTACGAGCATCAGAGGCCTGGTGGTTCATTTCAGAGGATTGAGATTCCCGAGTGGAAGTGGGAGCGGATCACTATGGACTTCGTTACTGGACTCCCGTAGACTCGGAAGAAGTTCGACGCAGTATGGGTCATTGTTGATAGGCTGACCAAGTCAGCACATTTCATTCCTGTGGCAGTCACCTATTCTTCTGAGAGGCTAGCTGAGATCTATATTCGGGAGATTGTTCGCCTTCATGGTGTGCCCGTATCTATCATTT
>NC_031996.1:29859280-29863179 GCF_001879085.1 Nicotiana attenuata | reverse complement strand
AAAGAAATAAAGCTGTTGCAAGACCATTATTTCCACGACTCCCAGGTGTTAGAGGCTCGCAACCAGCAGATAAGCCGACTCCTCCAGGAAAAAGGCCAGATCAGGGAAAGAATTAGAGGCATTGCAGATTATATTGTCATGAAATGTCAAGCCGGCGAAAGAATGGGTCGTACCACTTTCTTTGCTACAGTAATGATATTTGTTCGTCAGGTTATGAATGATTTGGAGCAGTTACAAAGGGGTCTTGCACGCAGGCCCGCGACGATGCCGAATGATGCCCCGCGGGCCCCAGGATTTGAAGCTTTGATGTATTCCTAGTTATCGAGTCTGTATTTCGCTATTTTGAGTCTGTTTTGCAATTTTTCTTTTTAAGGAAAACAAATAGTCTAGTATCTTTGTAATCGGAGTTTTATTAATGAAAATGTGAAAATCTCAAAAAATTATTTCCTTATTTTTGCGTTTATCTCCAAGAACTACGCTTGGTCTGATTCATGCGGGGTCATGATACGTAGGCAATCTCCATAGGATTCGACCATAACCAAAAGAAAAAAAAGAGTGATAAAAAGAGGAAAAGAATAAAAGAGGAAAAAACAAGAGAGAAAACGGAAAGAAAAAGAGAGAAAATAAGAAACTGAGAGAAGAAAACAATGGCAAAACAAGAGGGAGGGAGGAGAGAACAAAAACAGAGAGAAAGCAAAGGCAAGAAAAAGGAAGAAAAAAAGAGAAGAAGTGGCAAATGGAAATAAGGAAAGCCGGGATGACGCAAGCAACCGAACAAATGCATAATAGAAATGGTTAACTGCTTAGGTGCATTCATTCCCCAAATGTGCGGTTACCAATCTATTAAAGCCCTCACCGCTAACAAAGTTGTTGTTGATACATTGAATTCAGGCAGGTGGTTAGTTGATTGGCATTTTGGAAACTCACTCCTATAACACCCGGTCAAAAAAAACAAGTTGATCATGGCCAACCAGGAACTTGACGCGAGTGTTATCGATCCTTCGAGAGAGGTGGAAGAGTTGGATGTTAATATGATGAAAGAAGAGATGTATAAACTGAAATAACAGATGGCCAAGATGTATCAAGCATGGGCAAAAAAGGCGCCCGATATCAACCAGAATCCATTACCGGCCCATCATGAGACAAATATGATCGATATAGTGCATAAGGGAGGGGAGCCTAAGAAGCCTTCACAGACCGTCATGATGATTCGGTCCAGTGAGGTCGGGCCTGTTGAAAAGTCAACAAGTGGGAAATTAGTGATCAGGCTGGGTGGGACAGACAGTGAGCCATCTGCGGTAGTCAAGAAAGGGTCCTCAAGTAAGGTTGCAACGAAACAAGAAAGGGAAAAAGTGGTTGTGCCAGGAGTGTCGAACAAGCCTGTCGTGATTGTGGAGGGGGCCCACACAGATCCCCTCATTGTCAAGCCAAGGGCAGTAAAGCATCCGGTGTCAGCAGCTCCAAAGCCTGTAGTTGTCTTTGATGAGGAGTTGATTTGAGAGGGTCCAAAGTTTATTTGATGACGTAAACACGGTGGAAATCGGGGCTCTGGTGACGAAGAGGTGCATTTTGTCAAGCCGAATGTGAAGATCAACAATTGGGAAGCTACTCCTCTTCCTACTCGGAGGGAGTTTTTGGTAGTGGGTTTTGATTTCCTTTTAGTTGTCTGGATTATTCCAGGGTTGTGATTCAGATTCTATGTTTCGTCCGTTTGGATGTGTTAAACCTTGCTATCTTTTGATTTCAATGAAATGCAATTTCCCTTTTTCATCATTCCTGATAGTTTTATTTTTATTTTTCTTTTCTTCCTTACACAGTTCTTTTAGGCTGGTTTCAATGACATGACATGCATGAGGAATCTTCGGCCCAGTTTTAAAAGCCAAGCTAATTCTGAAAAGTTTAAATCCCATCCCTTCGGATTGTCGTTGAAGCCGAAATTGATGATGATGAGTGAGTCAGAACCCGCCTGAGCAATTGAGTTTGATCAATGAGAAAAGAATGGCAGCAGTGTGTCATGGCCAATTGTATCAACAGAGAATGGCAAGAGCATTTAGTAAGAAGGTGCGTCCACGGAAGTTTGAAGTGGGTCAGCAAGTGTTGAGACGTATCCTTCCACATCAGGCTGAGGCCAAAGGCAAGTTCGCCCCAAATTCAGGGGCCATTCATCATGACGAGAGTGTTGTCCAATAGTGCTTTATATTTGGCAGACATAGAAGGCAAATGTGTTGAAATGGCCATCAATTCCGATGCGGTCAAGAGATATTATGTATGATCTTCTTTGTTTTAATTGTATTTGTTTGTACTTGGCATGTTTTGAAGATTGGAATGACGAAGGCATTTTGTTCTGCTATCCAAACACTTTATCCTTTGTTACCCCCTTTGAGCCTCATTTATTTTCTTTCATACCCCTCTTTCGGAATCAGTAACAAAGATCAGAAGCACCAGCGTGAAAGATAAGTCAAGGAAAAAGAGAAAAGAAAAGAATGAAAAGAGAGAGAAGGAAAAAGGAAGAAGAAAAGAAAGAAAAAAGGAAGAGAAAAGAGAAGAAAAAGAAAAAGAAAAGGAAAAAAAAGAAAAAGAAAAAACAAACAACAAAAAAGAGAAAGGAAGAAAAGAAAAGAAGAATCACAATAACAAAGTAATTCCTATCACATGAACTACGCTTGACTTGATCCCGAAAGGGTACGTAGGCAGCCTCCCTATGAGGTTCAGTCACACCGAAATAAAAGTCCAAAGTCCCCAAGGAAGAAACTGGGGCAGAAGTTGTGGTTGTTGCAAGAGATTTGATTCCGGAAGCTGTAATTTTGAACCCATGTTGAATTGTTTTGAGCCTTGATACCCTTTCTTTCTAACCCTATCCAAAAGCCCACATTACGGTCCAAAGAAAGACCTTCTGATCAATCTTCAGGAAGTGCCAATACAAGCAAGTAAAAGTGATTCACATCAGGGGCAACACTCCGGTGCAAAAAAAAAAAATGATGAGAGAGTCTTATTGGTGAAAACCCTCACAGGCACTGTAAGGCGAAGTGAGTTGAGAGAAATCAAAATGAGAGAGTCCTATTGGTGAAAACCCTCACGGGAACCGTAAGGCGAAGTGAGTCGAGAGAAATCAAAATGAGAGAGTCTTATTGGTGAAAACCCTCACGGGCACCGTAATGCGAAGGTGAGTTTTTCAGACAGGCCAAGGAAACAAGTCTGCGGCCAAAAGCTGCTCAGGACATTGCAAGACAAGCAAGGTTTGGGTTTGGATGAAAAGCAGGTTCTAAAAGTCCGGAACGACAAAGGTGACGATTGAAAATTGATTGGCTAGACAGGCTGGGCTGATTAATCCAAAATGCATGGCATACTCAATGGTACCAGCATTTCCATTCAGATAAATCTTATTCTCTTCTTTCTTCATTACAAATCACCCGTTCTCGGATTCTCTTTATCCTTAACCCTCGAGGTCATTGCATTTCATTCTTTCGAGGTATACCTTTAAGATATTTCAGTGTCAATTCTGTTCGAAACAAAAGGAAGGAATGTCGAGGCTAACTACCAACTTCTTAGTTGTACAGACAGGGCCAGAATATATCAAAGACGTCAAAAAGCAAAGTAAGTCAAAAGGACCACTGGAAGTTTCATCGGTGGATTAGTCGGATAATTGTGAGGAAGAAGTGAAATTTCAAAAGAGGGGTCAGAAACACAAAAACAAATATGGGATAGAACACTTGGGTCATCAGAGTCAAGGGGTTGAAATTCGGTCAGGAAGTCGAGGGGATTCAAGGCAAGTCCAGGAAAACGAGACAGAGTAAAGCCCAGCAGCAGGGATGTACCTAGCAAGAATGCCAGCAACTAGCCACATTTTTAAAAACTGACAAGATTTTTCTTTGATTGAAACTAGGGCAGAAATTTTCTTT
>NC_031996.1:29852020-29859180 GCF_001879085.1 Nicotiana attenuata | reverse complement strand
ATCTGTGTGAGATCCATCAGGAGTGCCTTCACGAGACCGTCGTGGGGAGCCTCGTGGAGAACCTTGTGGAGAGCCTCGTGGGGAATCTCCTTGAAGTTGTTGGATTGTCTGAATTTCTGGATTTTCTTGAGTGTTGTCATTGTTGTTGGACATGATTGGTGCAATCAAGAAAATTAGGTTGAGATATGCTTGATTATCAGATTCCCGGTAACAGAACCAATTTGTTTAACCAAAAATTAGATTTTAGGTCAAAGCTTGAATTTAGAAGAACTCGGGTTACTGATAATCGGAAAAGTATATAAGAAAGAGATTTTGAATAATATAATCAGAAAGCAAATAGAACAAAGTATATTCCAGTAATGTTTTTCGTGTCCCCACAGTTGTTTGTGACTTTCCCTTTTATAGCTGTTTTGGGAATACAGATTTTCCCTTTGTCATACTAAGACAATTATGGGTAATTAATGACCTTAAATGTTACGTTATGCAATCATATACATTCAATACATATTCTCTAACGTTTCAGTTTTTAATACTCATTAAATGCTGTATCTGGGCTCTTTTAGCTGTCAGATTCATTCCTTTGTCTCTTCTCGATCCTTGACCTTTGAATGTCTTGAATTGGTACGAGCGTTGAATTATTTGTATGACTGCTCGTGCCTTCTTCATTTAACTTGCTCGTATTTATCGTTGCTCGTGTCTGTTATTGCTCGTATCTGTTAACCACCTTAATCTTTGACTGCTTGATCAGTCTACGTGCCATGACACATCACCATATATATAAATACAATTTTTCCCAATACAGATAGTCCCCCCACTTTCCATTTATTCATCAGTTTGAATATTTGGGAAGTGGAATTCATTAAAGGAGAATTTTTGTCACCATTAATGTTCTGACAGAGTTGACGCTTTAATTATCACTTTCATTTAATGCTTTAGACATGTGTCATCTTCTTACTGGTTCCACAATTTCCAACACTTTTTCAGGCTGTCTTTTCGGCTCCACTGTTCATGAAGTATTAGTTACCATTATTGTGATCCTTCCATTACTGCGTTTTTACTTTTGACGGTCGCTCATCAGTATAAATTTAATTTTTCCTTTCACCTTTTACCACATAAAACTTTTTTCCTTGAACACTCGAATTGTGCGAATCTCTGTTTACTTCTTTTTCTTCTTCATCATGTCTTCTTCGAACCCTAACCCTAAGAGAGTTCCTATTTTAGATAATTTTTCCAATGCTCCTGTTAGACATAGAAGAGGTGGGAGACTTCGTAGCTTAGGATCCTCTCGTGGTGGTGGTTCTGCCATGCCTTCTCCGAGCCTGGTTCTTCCTCTAGAACTAGAGGTTCTTTTACTCAAAAATCATCTTCTAAGAGCAAGGAGGCCTCTGAACCATTACAGGAACCCTTGGTAGAAGAAATAGTCCCTAACGGTTTATCTTTTCAGCATGACAGACAATCACTTCAGGCCCAAATTTCTGGTTTGGATCGTGTTGATGCTTACCCCACTATGATTACAGAGATTTTAGCTCCCATAGTTCGCAAAGATTGTCACTGGAGTAATGATTTTCCCATTGTAATCCCCAATCCAAATCAGAGGATTACTTCATATATGACTGGATTCTCTTTCGTTTACAGATACCCTTTTACTCTTGGGTTTAAACCAGCTATCGACCCAGTAATTCTCGATTTCTGTCGTTTCTTCAAAGCTTGTTTAGCACAGGTCGACCCGTTTTTATGGAGGGCTGTTGCTTGTTTAAGGCATCTGGCCAATTTAGCAAACGTTGATTTCACCTTCTCCCACCTAATTCATCTATACTCCCTTAGACTTTTTCGTAATGGTGTCTTTACCTTAGTGGCTAGGAGTAAGAGAGTTTTGGTAAGCCCAGAAGATGATAAGGATCGTGGCTGGTATGCCCGATTTGTTGCTGCTCCCACAGTTGGTTTAGTAGGTGAACAAAACGTTCCCTTCCCTGAGAAGTGGAATTTTGCACGTAAGTCTCTCATCTCTCCCGTACCTCTTTCTTTCGAATTTACAAATTTCTTTAACTTTGTTTTTTTAGCAACCATGGGAGTTGTGGAGAACATTCCCAATTTTCGTGGTTGGGTAGATAAATTGTTGAAGATCGCTCTTATGGAGGCTAGGTCTTGGAAATTTATTTCCAATCGTCATGGAGGCTGAGGGCAATCCCTCAAGTGATGTCCCAACTGGCCACACCGAAAGCACTCTCCAGTTAAAACACGACATTGGCCCAAATGTGATCTACCACAGGTCTGGCAGACTGGAGTAGTGGCATATATCTGCCCAGAATTACGATGTCCAGAAGATGATGGTCCCCTATTACTTTGTTTGTAATGTGGTCTGTATGTGGACTGTGAAGAAATGCGTGTCCCTGTCTGAGAACCCTGTTGTTGTTGCTGTCCCTGATTTCATGCTCTTCTATTTTTACTAAAACCGCCACTGAAAGCCCCTCCTATCTTGGCCTTCTTACGTAATTCACTAGCTGCACGCTCTTCTCGTCCCTTGTTTTCAATCTTTCTAGCAAGGTCGACTACATCAGAGTAGGATAAAGTCTTCATCTGTGGGGCTACTGCAGTGTATAGACGACCAACCAATCCATCAACAAACCTCTGAATTCGAGCTTCTTCGGTAGGCACTAAGTGAGGAGCATATATAGCTAGTTTATAAAACTTAGTGTTATATGTTGACACATCCATATCTGGAGTCTGAACTAATCTCTCAAAGTTTCTAGCATGTTGTTGCATCAGACTGTCTGGAAGAAAATGATTCTTGAACAACTTAGTGAACTCATCCCATGTCAGTGGCGGTGCTCCTGCTGGCCTTCCTAGCAATACAGTTTCATACCATGTGTTGGCCATATCCTCCAGTTTGTAAGCTGCGAGTTCCACGGCTCTCTCACTAGAACATCCAAGAGCACGTAATGCCTTAAGTGTCCCATCCAAGAAACTTTGAGGATCTGCTGAATTATCGGAACCTGTGAATTTTGGTGATTTCAATTTCAGGAACTCGTGTAGGGATACTTCCTTATTCCCGAAAGTCTAAGCCTGTGCAGGTGCTTGTGTCTGTAAAGTAGCCTGAGGAGCTGAACTTCCTCCCTGAGTAGGCACCAATGCCTCTAACACATTCAATAACCTTGCCACTGGATCTGCAGGTAAGGCAACAGTAGGTACAACTGTTGGCACTAGTCGTGGAGCGTTCTGAACTCCCTGCTCTTGCACTTGATCTGGCATAACAGCTTGGGTTTGACCCCTGTTCCCAACTTGAGGTTGACGAGCAGTCTGTCTTCTAGTTTGATGAACCCCAACTTGACCTCCACCCCGGGTAGTACCACGTCCAGCACCACGTCCAACAATGAGGGTGTGCGTGTCCTAGCCATCTGCGAAAGAAATATTCGAAAGTCAATCTCAAGTTATCTCAACGCACGTCAAAGAATGAAAGAAGGGAAAACATTCCTAAATGTCCAGTAGCCTCGAGATCATAAGTATGGGCGCCTACATACCCATGAACAAGACTCTACTAAACATTGCTCCATGACTCGGGACTTAAAGCCTAAGCTTTTATACCAACTTTGTCACGACCCAATTTAGGATCATGACCGGCACCTAGGAGCAAGTGCCCCCAAGTAAGCCTCATCGGTATTTTACAGAAAATCGAAAAGAGTTTCCCCTGTTTTTGGACTATCCCAAAAATAAACCTGTCTTAGAAATCAACAACCAAACATCCTAATATCATACCACCAATTGACAACCAATCAATCAACCAAAACGAGTCTCCACCATTACTACTCAACCCATTAACAACCGGAAAAACTAATTTATCTCCAACCTTGATAATAAAGAACGATACTCAACAAAAGAATAATAGCAAAATAATACTCATGAAACTAAAAGAATGACTATGGAGCGACTC
Organism: Nicotiana attenuata; assembly: GCF_001879085.1. NCBI lineage: Eukaryota > Viridiplantae > Streptophyta > Magnoliopsida > Solanales > Solanaceae > Nicotiana > Nicotiana attenuata. The sequence continues at coordinate 29,855,252 of NC_031996.1, read as the reverse complement.
TAAGAATTCAAAGAAAAGACTATAACAATTGATAAACATCTCCGCCCACGCGAACAAGTGCGAGGCTCACCAAGAATTCTCAACCTATACGCTCTAATTAACGAAATCCTCGCCTGCATCAACTGTTGTCTCTGTAAAAAAAAATTAGCGGGGAATGAGTCGCTAGCTCAGTGAGTAATAACACTTAACCACAACCGTTTTTATTTGGAGACAAGTCAGAAACATGCTAGTATTTCAAAGAGAAAATAACATAAAAATGCCCTTTCAGAAATAATAAACAATTTTAGTCTCATCATGATTTTCTTGTAGTATAATACATTTAACAATTCAGTAATAAGCTCGGTAATCACTGTAATATCAATATTCATATTTGGGAGGTTTCAATGAACGGATCATGTAATCGGTATAACTGTGGACTTCTTTGCAAGAAGTCATATATAACGGTAGTCCCTACTCGAGGGAAATCGGTAACGGTATGCTAGTTCTACCTTACCACTAGCGAGGGCTATAACTGTACTCTGTAATCGGTAAATACAAGGTGCACCAGGTCTAACGAACCCGCCGTTAGCTACGGGATCCTTCAATGTCAACTCCCATTTATACTTGTCTCTGTAATCCGTATATACTCGTAGAAACTATTTTAAAACAATATAGGGCATTTCGATTCTTATCAAATCATATAATTTCCTTTCGATAACAGTAAAATCAAGTAACGGTAAAACAGATCTAGTAACAACGAAAATATTTAAAACCACGGTATGCATCTCAAATAACTATTTCGGTATCATATCGAGTAAAAGACTTGTCCCACATGCAACTCAAAATAATCGGTAACATATTCATATTAAAAATCATGTGTAAATCATGCAAGTTATGAAAACACAAATTGCGATAAGATTACTACTCACAGTACTCGTGCCAAAATACCAAATGCTTCACCTCGAGCAATTCGTATAAATTCCTCCAATCAATCTATAATTTACATGATATTGATATCATGAGCCAATTCCTTGGAGTCTGATCACTCATATATATATATTTTAAACTTACTTAATGTAAGAGTACGTGAATTAAAATGGAGATAACCTATTTCTATTTTTGTCCTTATTTTTATGATACTACCACCTCTAAGGCACAAGGTTTGATTTTCTTATTTGAAAAAAAATATCCTTTGGTGCAAAAATTTGATAATTTCTTCTCTGGAATTCATGAATACAAGAACTCTGCTACAAGTACCTTGGCGATAGAAATTCCATAAGTCATTCATTCTATTCCCTTTTCTTATGTCTACTTATAATTAACTAACCAACCAATAAAGGATAGATTATATATTGAGTAATAAGGAAGAGAATCTGAAACAAATTATCTAAAGTAAGTAGAATATCAAAATACCTTGTTCTTCTTCACGGAAGGAAAATCAATGGTGGACGACGAATTACTTGAACCAAGAAATTCCGAAAGTTGGCCTCAAACTCTGGAAATCAGATCCTATGCACCAATATCTTCTCTTGGTTAACAATTTTTTTTTCACGTTCTACTGCTTAGTGCGAAGCACTCCTCTCCGAATTTGTTTTTGACTCCTTATGTTTGCAGAACTCTTACCTCTGTTAGGTTTATTCTCATGGGCTGATTCGGCCCTCTCGTTTTAGTTATTCTAATTTGTTTTTTTTTGGTTTTTTAAATGACCAGTATGTCCTTGTTTGAAATTTATGGGGTATTACAACACTATCATTTCCAGGACTGATTTTGTAACGACCCGCCCGGTCGTTTTTAGAATTTACGCCCCGGTCCCTTATTAACTGTTTCCCCTAAGTGCATTTATGCTATTTTGGATTGTCGGGACGTTCTGTGTTAGGATTCGGAGTGTTTTAGGACACTTAGTCCCCAAATGAGAGCTTAAGTGTTGGAAAGTGGTCCGTAATCAGAACAGTGTGAAGACGGCCTCGGAATGGAAATCCGACGGTTCCGTTAGGTGATTTCGGGGTTGGGAGCGTGTCCGGAATGTATTTTGGAGGTCCGTAGCTCATTTAGGCTAGAAATGCCGAAGCTTGAATTTTTGAAATTTCTGGTCCGATAGTGAATTTTTGATCCAAGGGTCGGAATGGAATTCCGGAAGTTGCTGTAGCACCGTCATGTCATTTGGGACGTGTGTGCAAAATTTCAGGTCATTCGGACATGTTTTGGTTAGGTTTTTGATCGAAAGCGAGTTTGGTTGAAATTTGAAGTTCTTAGGTTCAAATCATTGATTTAATCGGGTTTCCGGTGTTGTTTTAGGCGTTTTAAGGATTGGTGCAAGTTTGAATGAGGTATTAGGTGGTATTGGTGCTTTTGAGGTCCCGGGGGCCTCGGGTGTGTTTCGGATGCTCAATGGGGCATTTTTTGGAGTTGGAAAAATGCTGCAGCAGCTGAACTCTTCAGTCATCTGGTGTTTTCGCTTCTGCGGCTTGGGAACCGCAGAAGCGGAGCCGCAGAAGCGGCCTTGGCTTCACAGAAGCGATTTTTGATCTTCCTTCAGAGACCGCAGAAGCGGTCTGAGACCCGCAAAAGTGAAACCGCAGAAGCGGTTATTGTCCGCAGAAGCGGAACCTGGGTACTTAAGTGAAAGCGGCAGAAGCGGCTCGTGGTCTGCAGAAGCGGGACCGCAGAAACGGTTATCCCTGTTCAGAAATAAGAAATTCGAGGGTTGAGTTCAAAAGTTAGAAAAATCAATTGAGAGCTCGGGAGAGGGCGATTTTTGGGGGATTTCGGAGAGGAGATTATTGGGTAACGTTTCTTTGATCCCTTCTAGTTATATTTCATCATTATGTAGTTAAATCCACCATTAAAATTCGAATTAAGGATCAAAAATTGGATAATTTCGGTAAAACTTCATTAGCCTAACTATGGGATTTTGAGTGAGCATTTGACCTCCGATTTGGGAGATTTTTATATGGTTAGACTCGTGAGAGTACGAGGTTTCTGAAAACGTAAAAATTATTCGATTCCGAGATGTTGTCCTGAGGGGCGTTTTGGTCATTTTACCTATTTTCGCGCCTTAGCTTTAATTTTAATAGTGGAATCAGTTGCTTGCGATTTTATTTACGTTATGTAATTTAATTGAATAGATTTGGGCCATTCGGAGTCGGATACTCGTGGCGAAAGCGTGGTTCCTAGTTGATTTTTGTACCGGTTCGAGGTAAGTGGCTTGTCTAACCTTGTGTGGGGGAACTCCCCATAGGATTTGGTATTGTTG
>NC_031996.1:29822601-29852002 GCF_001879085.1 Nicotiana attenuata | reverse complement strand
CTTTGGTTGTGATTGCGCAGTTTACATTGGGACTACGGATGTGGGATTCCGGTAGCTCCCCCTTGTTTGTTTATTTTGGGACTGCGGGTTTGATTCCCGATAGATCCCCCTGCACATTGATAGTTGGACTACGGGACGGTATCCCCGGAGATCCACCGGACAGTTGAGAAAAGGACTACAGGACGGTATCCTGGGAGATCCTCATGGCATCTTTGATATTGAGTTGTACCTTGATGTGTTACTCTTTACTTCGATTATTTGTTGTTGTCTTGTAGCTTCTATCTTATTCCGTTATTGTTTCCATTATTTTTACCTACTCTTATACTATACATTATTATTGTCATGTTTATTCTCAGTAGGGCCCTGACCTTCCTCGTCACTACCCGATCGAGGTTAGGCTTGGCACTTACTGAGTACCGCTGTGGTGTACTCACGCCTCTTCTACGCATGTTTTTCATGTGCAGATCCAGGTACCTCCGCTCAGGCGCATTATCAGTGATTCAGGAGAGTTTTTGGAGACTTGAGGTATATTTGCCGCGTCCGCAGACCGAAGAGTCTCCTTCCTATTCTATACTATAGTTATTTAGCTTTCCTGTTTTTCTTTGATGTAGACACTTCTGGAGTTAGAGCCTTGTTATATACTTTTTCTATAGCCTGTGTCACCCCTGAGTTTTCGGGTTTTGGGATTTCTGCTTCAGATTTGTGATGTTGAGGTGTATGTGCCAAGCGGCATTTATATACATTTCCTTAAGTTATTCCGCTTTTAATTTATTATTTCCATAAATGTTGTTATTTCCGCACTGTTAGGCTTACCTAGTCCTCGTGACTGGGTGCCATTATGACGTGTTCACGAATGGTGAACTAGGGTTGTGACAAGTTGGTATCAGAGCTCTAGGTTCACAGGAGTCACGGAACACAGGCCAGTTTATTAGAGTCTCGCTGATCGGTACGGAGACGTCTGTACTTATCTACGAGAGGCTATGTAACTGTTTAGGAAAAAAAATCTTCACTTCATTTGATTTGCTTGTCGTGCGATATTTTTGACACCAATTCTAAACTTCTGTCTTCTATTCTCTCACAGATGGTGAGGACACGCGCTACTCAGGACGAGCAGGCACCCGCCCCTGCCTCTAGCGGCTGCAGGACGAGCAGGCACCCGCACCCCCTCCTGCAGCCGCCAGAGGCAGGGGCAGGGGCCGGGGCAGAGGCCGTGGAGCCGCACGTGGTGCAGCCAGAGCACCGGCGCGAGCTGCCGCTGAGGTACCGCCAGCAGATCCAGTCGGGGCTCAGGCACCTGACACGCCTACAACCACTACTACTCCAGCCCTTCAAGAGACATTGGCACAGTTTATGAGTATGTACACCACGCTGTCGCAGGCAGGGTTGCTTCCCCTTGCTGCCGCCACATCCCAAGATGGGGGAGGAGCACAGACTCCCGCTGCCCGCACTCCTGAGCAGCGGGTGCAGGCTGAGCAGGTCCCAGAGATCATCCCTGTCCAGCCTGCAGCACCAGTTCAGCCCGAGGATGGGGCATCCACTTCTGAGGATGAGCAGTGGAGACTTGAGAGGTTCAAGAAATATGATCCTCCAGTTTTCGGTGGATTAGCGACAGATGATGCCTTGGGATTTCTGGAGGATTGCCACCGTATTCTTCGCACTATGGGTATCACCGGATCGAGTGGGGTTTCCTTCACAGCCTTCCAGCTTCGGGGAGCCGCCTATGATTGGTGGCGCACCTTTGAGTTAGACAGTCCGGACGAGGCTGCCTCTCTGACTTGGGCACGGTTTTCGGATATGTTTCAGAGAGAGTTTGTTCCCCAGAGCCTCAGGGACGCATGGCGCGCTGAGTTTGAGTATTTGCGCCAGGGTGCTATGACCGTTTCGGAGCATGTACCGGCTTTGGTTGCTACTGTCCGCGAGAGGGTTCGCCGGTTTGTTGAGGGTCTTATTCCACCCATCAGATCTAGCATAGCTCGAGAGTTGGAGGTGGACATTCCTTATCAGCAAGTGGTGAGCATTGCTAGGAGGTTTGAGGGTTTGCTCGCCAGGGAGCGAGAAGAGAGAGAGGCCAAGAGGTCTCGAGAGTCAGGTCACTACTCTGGTACCCGTACCCCAGCAGCAGGTCGTCATGGTAGGGCTTATATGGGTCGCCCCGTTCATTCAGCTCTTCAATCATCATCCAGCAGTACTCCAGCTCCTCCCAGATCTCAGGAGCCTTACTATGCACCTCTGGTTTCTAGCGCGCCTCCTGCGCGGGGTGCTTTCCGAGGTCAATCTAGCAGACCTGGCCCAACCAGTCTCAGCCACCGCGCCCTCCCAGAGCTTGTTTTGAGTGCGGTGACACACGCCACATGGTTAGGGATTGCCCCAGACTTGGGAAGGGTGTGCCTTCTCAGGCTTCTCAGCCACAGTGTGCTCCACAGAGTTCTCAGGCTATTGTCCCAGCTCCAGCTGCCACCCCATCTGCCCAGCCGGCTAGGGGTGGAGGTCGGGGAGGTAGAGGTCGCCCTCGAGGGGGAGGCCAGGCCAGATATTATGCTATTCCTGCTCGCACCGAGGTTGTTGCCTCCGATTCTGTCATCACAGGTATTATACTGGTCTGTCACCGAGATGCATCGGTTCTATTCGATCCAGGCTCCCCTTACTCTTATGTGTCCTCTTATTTTGCTCTGTATTTGGGTGTAGCCCGAGATTCTTTGAGTTCTCCTGTTTATGTTTCTACTCATGTGGGAGATTCTCTTGTTGTGGACCGCGTTTATCGGTCATGTTTTGTCACTATTCGTGGTTTTGAGACCAGAGCAGATCTATTATTACTCAACAAGGTTGATTTCGATATTATCTTGGGCATGGACTTGTTGTCGCCCCATTATGCTATTCTTGATTGTCACGCTAAGACCGTGACGCTGGCTATGCCAGGTATTCCGCGTGTTGAGTGGAGTGGTACTTTAGATCACACTCCCAGTAGAGTTATCTCCCTCCTTAAAGCTCAGCGGATGGTTGAAAAGGGGTGTGCTGAGTATTTAGCTTATGTGTGAGATGTCAGTATTGAGACCCCTTCTATTGATTCAGTCCCAGTGGTACGGGACTATCTTGATGTGTTTCCGACTGATCTTCCGGGCATGCTGCCCGATAGAGACATTGATTTTGGTATCGACTTGTTGCCGGGCACCCAGCCCATTTTCATTCCTCCGTACCGTATGGCTCCTCTTGAGTTGAAGGAGTTGAAGGATCAGTTACAGGAATTGCTTGATAAGGGTTTTATTCGACCCTGTGTTTCACCATGGGGTGCTCCTTTCTTGTTTGTGAAGAACAAGGATGGTTCTATGCGTATGTGCATCGATTATCGTCAGTTGAATAAGGTTACAATGAAGAACCGCTATCATTTGCCTCGTATTGATGATCTATTCGACCAGCTTCAGGGCGCACAGGTGTTTTCTAAGATTGATTTGCGCTCAGGTTACCATCAGTTGAAGATTCGGGAGTCGGATATCCCGAAGACTACCTTCAGGACTCGGTATGGCCATTACGAGTTTTTAGTTATGTCATTTGGGCTGACCAATGCCCCAACAGCTTTTATGCATTTGATGCACAGTGTGTTCAGGCCATATCTCGACTCGTTCGTCATTGTTTTCATAGATGATATTCTTGTTTACTCCCGAAGTCGGAAAGAGCACGAGCAGCACCTGAGGATAGTGCTTCAGGCCTTGAGGGAAAAGAAATTGTATGCAAAGTTTTCAAAATGTGAGTTTTGGTTGGATTCTGTGGCCTTCTTGGGTCACGTGGTGTCGAGCGAGGGTATTCGGGTGGATCCGAAGAAGGTAGAGGCAGTGCAGAGTTGGCCTAAACCTTCCTCCGCGACAGAGATTCGTAGTTTTCTTGGCTTGGCGGGTTATTACCGTCGATTCATTGAAGGGTTTTCTTCTATTGCAGCACCTATGACTAGACTGACCCAGAAGGGTGCTCTGTTCCAGTGGACGGAAGAGTGCGAGGCGAGCTTTCAGAAGCTCAAGACAGCTTTGACTACAGCCCCAGTTCTTATATTGCCTACAGGTTCGGGTTCTTATACTGTCTATTGTGATGCCTCAAGGATTGGTCTTGGAGCGGTATTGATGCAGGACGGTAGGGTGATTTCCTACGCGTCCAGACAGTTGAAAGTACATGAGAAGAATTATCCTGTCCACGATCTTGAGTTAGCTGCTATTGTTCATGCCTTGAAGATCTGGCGTCACTATTTGTACGGCGTGCCTTGTGAGATTTATACGGATCATCGGAGTTTGCAGCACTTGTTCAAGCATAGGATCTGAACTTGCGCCAGAGAAGGTGGTTAGAGTTGTTGAAAGATTATGACATCACTATTCTGTATCACCCGGGCAAGGTCAATGTGATGGTCGACTCCTTGAGTCGCCGGGCAGAGAGTTTGGGGAGTTTGGCGTATCTGCCAGCATCGGAGAGGCCTACGACGATGGATATTTAGGCCTTAGCCAGTCAGTTTGTGAGATTGGATCTTTCGGAGCCCAGTCGGGTTCTAGCTTGTGTGGTTTCTCGGTCTTCATTGTTCGATCATATCAGGGAGCGGCAGTATGATGACCCACATTTACTTGTCCTCAAGGACAGGGTTCAGCATGGCGATGCCAGGGATGTGACTATCGGTGAGGACGGGGTATTGAGGATGCAGGGTCGGGTCTGTGTACCCAATGTTGATGATATTCGAGAGTTGATATTGGCAGAGGCTCATAGTTCGCGGTATTCCATCCATCCGGGTGCCGTGAAGATGTATCAGGACTTGAGACAGCACTACTAGTGGAGGCGGATGAAGAAAGACATAAAGGGGTTTGTAGCTAGATGCCTCAACTGTCAACAGGTGAAGGCTGAGCACCAGAGACCGGGTGGGTTACTTCAGCAGATAGAGATTCCAGAGTGGAAATGGGAGAGGATCACCATGGATTTTGTAGTTGGTCTCCCTCTGACTGCGATGAAATTCAATGCTATTTAGGTTGTTGTGGATTGGCTGACCAAGTCCGCGCACTTCATTCCAGTGTGTACTACCTACTCAGCGGAGCGGTTAGCGGGGATTTACATTAGAGAGATCATCCATCTGCACAGAGTTCCAGTTTCTATCATCTCAGACAGGGGTACTCAGTTTACATCATGGTTCTGGAGAGCCGTTCAGCAGGAGTTGGGTACTCGGGTGATGATGAGTACAGTATTTCACCCCCAGACGGACGGACAGTCCGAGCGCACCATTCAGATTCTTGAGGATATGCTCCGTGCGTGCGTGATTGAGTTTGGAGGGTCTTGGGATCAGTTTTTGCCATTGGCGGAGTTTGCTTACAATAATAGTCATCAGTCCAGTATTCAGATGGCGCCGTATGAGGCTTTATATTGTAGGAGGTGCAGATCTCCGGTGGGTTGGTTTGAGCCGGGTAAGGCGAGACTATTGGGCACAAATTTGGTTCAGGATGCGTTGGAAAAGATTAAGGTAATTCAGGATCGACTCCGTACAGTCCAGTCTAGACAGAAGAGTTATGCGGACCGGAAGGTTTGTGATGTTTCCTATATGGTTGATGAGTGGGTTCTGCTTCGGGTCTCGCCTATGAAAGGCGTCATGAGGTTTGGGAAGAAAGGGAAGTTGAGTCCGAGGTTTATTGGCCCTTTTGAGATTTTGAAGCGAGTTGGGGAGGTTGCTTATGAGCTTGCTTTACCTCCCAGTTTGGCCGGGGTTCATCCGGTATTTCATTTTTCGATGCTTCGGAGGTATCATGGTGATCTATGGCACGTGTTGGAGTTCACTTCAGTCCAGTTGGACAAGGATCCATCCTATGTTGAGGAGCCAATGGCAATATTGGACAGGCAGGTCCGAAAGCTCAGGTCAAAGAATATAGCATCAGTAAAGGTTCAGTGGTGGGGTCAGCTGGTCGAGGAGGCGACTTGGGAGACCGAGCGGGATATGCGCGCAGCCGATACCCTCATCTTTTCACTACTTCAGGTATGTTCTCTATGCTCGTTTGAGGACGAACGAATGTTTAAGTGTGGGAGGATGTAACGACCCGGCCGGTCGTTTTTAGAATTTACGCCCTGATCCCCTATTAACTGTTTCCCCTAAGTGCATTTCTGCTATTTTGGGTTGCCGGGACGTTCGGTGTTAGGATTCGGAGTGTTTCGGGACACTTAGTCCCCAAATGAGAGCTTAAGTGTTGGAAAGTGGTCCGTAATTGGAACAGTGTGAAGACGGCCTCGGAATGGAAATCTGACGGTTCTGTTAGCTCCGTTAGGTGATTTCGGGGTTGGGAGTGTGTCCGGAATGTATTTTGGAGGTCCGTAGCTCATTTAGGCTAGAAATGCCGAAGCTTGAATGTTGAAATTTCCGGTCCAATAGTGAATTTTTTATCTGAGGGTCGGAATGGAATTCCGGAAGTTGCTGTAGCACCATCATGTCATTTGGGACGTGTGTACAAAATTTCAGGTCATTCGGACATGTTTTGGTTAGGTTTTTGATCGAAAGCGAGTTTGGTTGAAATTTGAAGTTCTTAGGTTCAAATCATTGATTTAATCAGGTTTCCGGTGTTGTTTTAGGTGTTTTAAAGATTGGTTCAAGGTTGAATGAGGTATTAGGTAGTATTGGTGCTTTTGGTTGAGGTCCCGGGGGCCTCGGGTGTGTTTCGGATGCTCAACGGGGCATTTTTTGGAGTTGGAAAAATGCTGCAGCAGCTGAACTCTTCAGTCATCTGGTATTTTCGCTTCTGCGGCTTGGGAACCGCAGAAGCGGAGCCGCAGAAGCGGCCTTGGCTTCGCAGAAGCGATTTTTGGTCTTCCTTCAGAGACCGTAGAAGCGGCTCGTGGTCCGCAGAAGCAGGACCGCAGAAGCGGTCCCTTGGCCGCAGAAGTGGTAATCCCTGTTCAGAAATAAGAAATTCGAGGGTTGAGTTCAAAAGTTAGAAAAATCAATTGAGAGCTCGGGAGAGGGCGATTTTAGGGGGATTTCGAAGAGGAGATTATTGGGTAACGTTTCTTTGATCCCTTCTAGTTATATTTCATGATTATGTAGTTAAATCCACCATTAAAATTCGAATTAAGGATCAAAAATTGGATAATTTGGGTAAAACTTCATTAGCCTAACTATGGAATTTTGAGTGAGCATTTGACCTCCGATTTGGGAGATTTTTATATGGTTAGACTCGTGAGAGTACGAGGTTTCTGAAAATGTAAAAATTATTCGATTCCGAGACGTTGGCCTGAGGGGTATTTGGTCATTTTACCTATTTTCGCGCCTTAGCTTTAATTTTCGTAGTGGAATCAGTTGCTTGCGATCTTATTTACGTTATGTAATTGAATTGAATAGATTTTGGCCATTCGGAGTTGGATACTTGTGGCGAAAGCATGGTTCCTAGTTGATTTTGAGGTAAGTGGCTTGTCTAACCTTGTGTGGGGGACCTTTCCCCTTAGGATATGTTATTTGATGTTTCGAATGCCTTGTACGCGAGGTGACGAGCGTGTACTTGAGCTAATTGTTGAAAATCCGCTTTTACTTGATATATTCAACTTGAGTTTTCTTGCTTACTTGACTATTCTAAATTCAAGTTTCACCTGTGTTAGTTAGAAAAGCATGATTAGTTAAATTCAACTGCTTATTTGCTCAATTTGCCTAGATTGTACTACGTGAAGCATGTTAGGCTAGTACTACCTATTTTTTTGTGTTCATACTTGAACTCTGAATATCCTTTGGTTGTGATTGCGCATTTACATTGGGACTACGGATTTGGGATTCCGGTAGCTCCCCCTTGTTTATTTATTTTGGGACTGCGGGTTCGATTCCCGATAGATCCCCCTGCACATTGATAGTTGGACGATGGGACGGTATCCCGGGAGATCCTTCGGATATACAGATATGATGGACTACGGGACGGTATCCTGGGAGATCCACCGGACAGTTGAGAAAAGGACTACAGGACGGTATCCTGGGAGATCCTCACGGCATCTTTGATATTGAGTTGTACCTTGATGTGTTACTCTTTACTTCGATTATTTGTTGTTGTCTTGTAGCTTCTGTCTTATTCCGCTATTGTTTCCATTATTTTTACCTGCTCTTATACTGTACATTATTATTGTCATGTTTATTCTCAGTAGGGCCCTGACCTTCCTCGTCACTACCCGACCGAGGTTAGGCTTGGCACTTACTGAGTACCGATGTGGTGTACTCAAGCCTCTTCTGCGCATGTTTTTCATGTGCCGATCCAGGTACCTCCGCTCAGGCGCATTATCAGTGATTCAAGAGAGTTTTCGGAGACTTGAGGTATATCTGCCGCGTCCGCAGACCGAAGAGTCTCCTTCCTATTCTATCCTATAGTTATTTAGCTTTCCTATTTTTCTTTGATGTAGACACTTCTGGAGTTAGAGCCTTGTTATATACTTTTTCTATAGCCTGTGTTGCCCGTGAGTTTTTGGGTTTTGAGATTTTTGCTTCAGAATTTGTGATGTTGAGGTGTATGTGCCAAGCGGCATTTATATACATTTCCTTAAGTTATTCCGCTTTTAATTTATTATTTCCGTAAATATTGTTATTTCCGCACTGTTAGGCTTACCTAGTCCTCGTGACTGGGTGCCGTCATGACGTGTTCACGAATGGTGAACTAGGGTCGCGACAGATTTCTATACTCCTAGAATGGGCAAAGTTATTTTTTTATATACGTCGTCTTGTGATGACATGGGGTTTGGCATCGACCCCTACCATGTAGATTAATAACCAAAAGCTAAAGATATGAAGAGGGGGACATAAAACCTAACCTCCTCAGAATATAGATAAGAATTGGACATGCCCAACTCTTTACAATAAGCTTGCAAAAATCCGATGCTATGAAATGTAAAACAAGGTGGAGAGTATACAATAAACAACAAAAAAGTCCTCTCCATAATGCATGTTAATGCTACGCCTAGGACAAAAATCAACAACATAGTTAACTTAGTCATTAGCATCATATACAAAAGTAGTCTTGGAGGCTCTTATTTTGAAGCTTGCTAATTGATCCTTATCCATAAAGCGTAGACCTCTAACTTGACTTGGAAGTTCATAAGCAGAGAAATACCATTTAGTACTGGTTCTTTCTGATCCTTCTTTGGCCAGTGCATCCGCGACCCTATTAGCCTCTCTATAGCAATGTGTGACCTGGAATGCCTAAAAGTTTATCATGATTTTTTGAATTTCCTCTATGTTGTGTCTTAAATTCCAAGGAGGTTTTATCTTCCCTTTAATCCAGTTGACCACCAATAAGGAATCTAATTCGGCACGGATCTTGTCAATTCTTTGATCCTTGCACCATTTAAGGCCAACACATAAAGCTAGTGATTCTGCAGCATTATCAGTCTGGATACCAAAAGGAGTTGCAAATGTAGCTATCACCTCCCCTTGGTTTCCCCTAATAGCGCCTCCAGCATCACTTTTACCTGGATTACCTTTAGAGCATCCATCAGTATTAAGTTTAAACATACCAGGCTGTGGCACGGATGATATTCAGCTTTGGCTTAGCTGTTTCACAAATGGACAAGAGTTTCTTCCAATTGGAGGCTACATCAATCTGGCTAAACTGTTTGTGAATGATTATAGTGGCATCATGGCAAATGGAATGCGCTACCTTAGGGATGTAGATTCTTTCTTGATCATACTTTTTCCTGCACCTTGCCTTCCAAATATGCCAATTAATTAGAAGGGGAATAACCTGTGGCATAAGTTTTTGGATAGGATTCTGAAAGTTAGCAAACCACCATCCTAGCATGGCATGTCTAATTCCCCCTCCAGAGTCATTAATTCCAAATTGATTTCTAAAGGTATTCCAAGTATTCTTGCTGAGATTGATTTTTCTGAAAATATATTCCACATCCTCACTCATAGGATTATCACAACAGTCACATCTAGAGGGATAAAGGTAACCAAACTTCTTGATATTATCATCAGTAGGGAGTCTATTGTTTAATAGCTTCCAATTGAAGAAAGGAATTTTAAAAGGAATAGCATTGTGCCAGAGGTTTTTGTTAACAAAAGTAATGCCTTGTTTTTGTCTCAAAATATTCCAAGCAGATGAGCACGTAAATTCTCCATCAGTGGACTTAGTATATATTGCCTTGCCTGATCAGATTCATGTGATATGTCAAATTTGATCCCTTTGATATGTTTGGTTAGATGATGTGGCAAGCACCGGGGTAGCTTAGCAATGTCTCATTTATTGTCAGATATGAACTCCGCTACTGTGACTTTATGGGGTACATCACAATTACAAATATTAGCAATGGCTCCCAAACCCGTCCAGTTATCCCAAAGGAAAGAAGAATTGCCCCCTTTGGATCCTCCATAGAATGTTATTCTCTATATCTTTCTTGATATCCATCAAACTTTTCAAGGTCCAGATTGCTTGGCTTTTCCTTTTCTAGCAACTGGATGTAATCTGCTAATATTTTTCTGATATCAGTTGTTGCTCTGAGGTTGCACATATAGGCAATATCCTTAGCTATGACCTCCATTGTTCTGCTCCGCTTTTCAAAGATCTGTTGATTTCTTTCGAGCCAAATAGCGTGGATACATTCAGCATAGCACATTTTAAAGATGCGAGCTGCTTGAGATCTCCCCTTAGCATTCTTTATAGCCCACACTAAGTGTTATTCCCAGTTTGTTGCTATATATATTTGTCCTTTTAGCCACTATAGCACTTTGTTTCATAGGTTTCTTGCAAATAGACATTCCATAAAAAAATGATCTCTCGTTTCTAAATGCTCCTGGCATAGGTCACATTCAAGTTCAATATGAATACCCCATCTGAGAAGCCTATCATTGGTAAGTAGTCTTCCTAGGAAATGTAGCCACATGGTAAAAATAGCTTTGGGCCTGGCATCATTCCTGTACATAAAGATCTTCCAGGGAACTCTATTTTGAGTGCCAAGTAATTGCAGATACAGTTGCCTTACCATATTTCTCCCTGCCTTCACAATAATCTGATTCAGTTGTACAATCTCCCTTGCTTCAAAGATTTTCCTTAGCATCCAACTTGATTGTTTTGGTATGGTCATATGCTCTATTTGTTGTCCCTTTATATAAAACATGTGAACCCATTTAATCCACATTGTATCTTGCTTATGTGTGAGGTCCCAATAGTTTTTAGCCACTGCAGCTTTGTTCCACAAATGCAAGTTAGTGAGATTGATACCCCTATATTTGGGTATACACATCTTATCCCATGCTACTAAGTCCCTCTTAATAATAGTGTTAGTACCCAACCAAATATAGATTCTACAATATGCCTCAATTGCCTTCATTATCTTAGCAGGAATGAGGAAGAATTGGGCCCAGTATGCTTGGATGCCAAACATCACACTCTTCACTAGTTGAATCCTCCCAGTATATGATAGTTTTCTTGAAGTCCAATTAGGTATTCTAGATACCATCTTATCAATGAGTGGTTGCCACTGCATCATGGATAGCTTCTTAGTAGATAGGGGTATTCCCAAGTATTTAAAGGGAAGTTCCCCTTGGCCAAATCCCAACTTGTGCAAAATCTGCTCTCTTTCTCTTCGGGTCACACCTCCAAAGTAAACTGATCTTTTATCCGTATTTGCCTGAAGACCAGAGGTAGTAGAAAACTCAGAGAAACATTGTTGGATAAGAGTAACCGATGGAAGATCACCTCTAGCAAAGAGAAGTAGATGATCGGCAAAACTTAGATGAGTGGTTCCTAGTTTAACACATCTGGGATGGTACTTAAACTCCTTGTTCTCCTTTAAAGCATTTAGGTTTCTAATTAACTACTCTATAGTTATGGCAAACAAAAAATGAGACATTGGGTTGCCTTCTCGAAGCCCTTTAGTAGCATCAAATGGACAAATGGTTCACCATTGATGATTATAGAATAATTCACAGTTTGAACACACTCTAGAACCCATTTGGTGAACTTCTCATGGAAACCTAGATGCTCCATAAATTGCTTAAGATAAAGCTACTCCACTGAGTAACAGTCTTTCTTCAAGTCTATCTTGAGCATACACGTCAGTGAGATATGTTTTCTAGTATATGCTTTCACAAGTTCATGTGTCAGAATAACATTATCAACAATTTTCCTACCTGGGATGAAACCAGCTTGTGCATTACAAATGATAAAAGCAATGACTCTTTGGATTCTTGCATCCAAGATCTTAGAGATTATATTATAGAGGACAGTACAACAAGCAATTGGTCTGAATTCTCTCGCTGTATCAGGGCTATCTATCTTGGGGACAAGTGTAATGGCTGTGCAATTAATGGTTCTACACATTTTACCAGTATAGAAGAACTCTTTCACTGCTATGCAGCATCATCCTTGATTATTGGCAAAGCTTTCTTAAAGAAGTAGCTATTAAAACCATCCATCCTGGGGGCTTTACCATCACCTATGGACCATAAACTTCTTGTTATTTCCTTCTTAGTAATATATGTACACAATGTCATCTGTTGGCTATGTGTTATCCTGGGCCCTTTTTGTAGAGTAATTCTATTAACCGATGTAAGTGTGTGTGCAGCAGTGCCCATCAAGCCTTTATAGAAATTAATTATTTCTTCATTTATGTCCTTAGGATCAGTCAATTTGATACTTATGGTAGAGTTGAGTTCTATGATTTGTTTCATGTTGCTCCATTCTTTCATAACTGTTGAAAAATATTTTGTATTAAAATCCCCCAGTTGGATCCATTTAGCTCTTGATTTCTACTTCATAACATTCTCTTCAATAAGTGACCACCTTTATAAAGTCATTAGAGTTTCTCTTTCTTTCCCCATCAGGTGATCAGAGTAATTTATAGATATCTTCTTTTGGATTTCTTGTAGCTCAAATATGGCTCTCTCAATTATTTGAGTAATCCCTTTAAATTCTGCAGCATTGAGAGCCTTGAATGAATGGATAAGGGCCTTCAGTTTTAGCCAGATTCTATGCATCTTATTACCAAGAAAGTGATTATGCCAAACACTCTTAACAATCTTCTCAAAATCTACATGGTCACCCCAAACATTAAAGAATCTAAAAGGCACTTTACGATTCCGTTTAGATATATTAATGTTGAGTAGCATAGCTGCATGATCATAGAAATTGGGATTATCATATTCAATGCATTTATGTCCCCAATTCAGCATCCAATTATCATTCCCAAATACGCTATCCAGTCTACTACATATTCTGTCTCCTCCTTGTTGTTTATTTGACCACGTGTAGTGTTGGCCTTTCCATTGGTAGTTTTTCCATCGTAGTTCAGTCAAATTGACATCCTTAATACACTCTGAGAAATCTCTAATTTCAGTTGGAGAAATGGGGTTGTCAAATAGTCTATCATTGGGATACAACATGGCATTGAAGTCCCCTCCTACTACTCAAGGCTTGGCATAATTAATTTCCATAGTAGTGAGTGAGTTCCAAAGAGATTTCCTCTGTTCCACGGTATTATACCCATAGACTATGGTCAAAACACATTCAAAACCATCCAATCTCCCCTTAACCATATAGAGAATGAATTGAGCCTCAATTTGTAAAACATCTACCGAAAAGAAAGTGTTTTCCCATAGTAGCCATATCCTTCCATTCACTGTTGTGGTGCATCTCCCATCAAGGAATAACACTAGTAGAAATTATTCTAGCTTTAGACTCTTTAACTCTTGTTTCAAGCAAGCCAACTAACTGAATATGATTTTGTTGCATATAATATTCTAGCTCCCCTTGCTTGTATCTCTTATTGAGCCCCCCTAACATTCCATACCAACCAAGTCATTGAGAAATAGAGTTCTGTCCACTACTAGTGTGATGACCCGATAGGTCATCTTATATTTTAGAACCTAATTCCATATTTTGAAGCCTCAAATGCCTAATTTTAGACTTCCTCGATTTGTGTGCACAGTTCGGGTATTCCTCCGGAAGCCTTATATGTTAAAAACTTATAAAAATAAGAATTTTGTCTTAAAAATTTATTTGAGTTAACTTCGGTCAATATTTTAAGAAAACGGACCCGGATCCGTATTTTGACGGTCCCCGTGGGTGTGTATCATAATTTAGGACCTGGGTGTATGTCAGGAGTCGAATTCGGAGGTCCCTAGCTCGAGTTATTGATTTTTGTTGAAAATTGAAAGTTTAACTATTTTTAAGAATCGACTGATGTTTGATCTTGTTGATACCGAGTCCGTATTTTGGTTCTGGACCTTGATACAATTCCATTGTTATATTTATGACTTATTTGTCAAATTTGGTGAGAAACGGAGTTGATTTGGCGTGATTCCAGCGTTCAATTGTTAAAATAGAAGTTTTAAAGTTTTCATAAAAATTTCAATTGATTTGGTGTTTGATTCGTAGTTCTAGGCGTTATTTTGATGTTTTGATTACGCTAGCGAGTTTGTATGAGGTTTTTGGACTTGTGTACATAATTGGTTTGGATCCCCAAGGGCTCGGGTGAATTTCGGGTAGGCTACGGATGGTTTTAGACTTGGAAATCTGGTTTTTTGTTCTTCAGCTGTCATCTGGTGCGTTGTGCTTCGTACTCTCGGCCTAGGTGCGATTTGAAGAGAAAACTCAACATGGAATTTTTCCAATTTTTCATAAACTCTCCATTAGCGCTCGGCCTAGGTGTGATTTTGAAGAGAAAACTCAGCGCCAATTCATAGGTTTGTATTCTTTAACTCATTTTCTTCCATTTCTAACATCACCCATTAATTCCTAGCTCTAATTTTTTTTTCCGTGGTAGAAAGCTAGGGATTCAGGAGGAAATGGGGGGAGGGGGTTTGCAAATTGGGGATTTAGACCTCAATTTGAGGTCGGATTCCGAAACTAATTACATAATTGGGCTCGGTGGTGAATGGGTAAATGATCTTGGTCCGAACCTCGGGTTTTGACCAAGCGGTCCAATGGTCGATTTTTGAATTTTGGGGAAAAGTTTGGGAATTCTAAATTTATGCTTTAGCAGTATTTGACGTTATTGAGTCGATTGCGGTTAGATACGAGTGGTTTGGAGGCCCATTCTAGAGGAAAAGTTGTGGTTGAACATTGAGTGATCTTTGGAGTGAGGTAAGTGTTGTGTCTATATTTGACAAGTGCTATGTGAATTTCATGTGAGCGGCGTATATACAAGGGGACAAGGGCTTATGCGCCGCCGAATTATCTGTTTTCCCTATTTCTCCGCTTTTCTTTGATTATCTCTTTCCCTGTCTTAATTTTTATATGCTCTAAATGTATTTCCATGCTTAATTGCTACCTGTTAATCAATGTTTTATCATGTTTATGATGTTTGATCTTTTCATAGTTTCATGATCTCCTGCTATTTGCTCAAGTTGGTTTATATGCACCTTCTTGTTGTAAATTTCTGGATTGGTTTTGCTGTGTAGTGTTACTTGTGTAGATTCTTAAGTTTTATAAGGTTTCCTATTTGGTTCATTTTGGTATTTATGGATCGTAAAGGCTTTCCGTGATTTGAATTGTAATATTTTACTGTGTACTTTGAGTACTGTTGATATCCAATTTTTCCCTAGATATTTTTGTAACCAAAATACTTCCAAAATAACATATATGTGCATATATAAGCACACCCAAGAGTTTGGTACTTTTCCAAATTTTTAATGATCTTTAAACCAATTTATTGCCTATTTTAATACCACAAAGTCCAATAATTGTTCCCAAAATTATCACTTTGGTAAATAAGTTATTTCTATTCTCATATTTACACCAAAATATAATTAAGGTGATTTTTATATATTTTTACAAATTTATTTGGTATTTTAAAGCTAAATTGCATGTAATTGCAATTATAGCCTATTTTACGATTAATAGTATTTTATAATTATAAAATTATTTCCAGTATTTTTAAATTAATATTTATATAGTATTTGTTTGCTCAGTGTTTTTAATTTACTTTTAAAATTATTATTACTATTTTTATAAAATAAAAAGGGAAAATTGGCTATTTAACACCTAGCCCATTTTTATTTCAATTACAACCCTTTCTCCTTTCAATTTTGGCCCTTAATTTGACCCAATTCCGCCCCAAATTAAAACAACCCAATTCCATTCTTAACCCGACCCTTTGGCCCAATTTTAAACCCACCCGGCTTCCCCTTTAATCCTGGTCGTTGATCATTTTGATCAACGGCCGTGATTCTTTCTTTCCTTTTTTAATTCCCTAACCCACCTAACCCTAACTCATTTGTATCAAAGACGCCGCCTTTGAATTCTCTTTGTCTCTCAAACTCTCTCTAGCCCTCCCCGAAGCCCTAATCGCCTCCCACCTTATCTCACCATGTTTCCACCGGAATCCATGGCGTCTCCGGCCATAGATGGTCTGTACTCATCCTTTCTCACCATCAAACCTACGCTACTCAAAGTTTGGAGGCCTGACCTCGATGGTTCTCCTTCAGATCCTTATCAGATCTGTAGATCTATGGCTTCTCCGGCCACGCTCCGGCATATTCAAGCACTAGAGACCTGATTCCTGACCTTCTCGACTCAGGATCAGATGTCTTCCAAGCCTTTCTCACTTCTAGGGTTTCTCTGAACCCTAAGCTATTCGAGGTTCTTTCTTTGTTTGTTTGCCTAGATCTATGCTGAATCTATGCTCTACTTGACATTTTAAGTGTTTTCCCCAAGTTTTCTTTTCAAATCGTTTGTGTTCAATTTAGGGTTTCTGCAAGGTTTTTCAAAAACATCTTCTGGTTCTTCTTTTTCTTTTCTTTATTCGTGTTTGTTCAGATCATGTCCGTATGACTTCTTTTACTACGCATGTACTGTTCTTCTACTTTCTTTTTATACGTGTGCTCACATGTTAATCTGTGTTATGTTTTCCTTACTCTTCTACTACATGTGTTTACCATTGAGTTCCTTGATTTTTTGCTTTCCTGAACTCTGTTCATGTTCTTGCTAAGCATGTTTCATCTATTCTGTTTAAGCCTGTATCCTCTCTTTTCTTCTGAACTTGTTTAAGTCCCGATTTTCTAAAACGTGTCCTTTTATGCTCTCAAATCGATCTTCTTTCTTTGATTGTTTCGAACCTGCTATCATATTTGTTTTGTTTCTCATAAGGCTCTGAAACAGATCTTTGAGTCTGTTTTCATTGATTTGCTTTCTCATCTCTATGTTTGACTCGATTTGAAACCCTAGAATTTGGGGGTTTCTTTGGCAAGTTGGATTAGGGTTCCACTGTGGGACCCTGGACTTTCAGGCTCACTATGAGTCTATAATTGAGCTCGTATCCCTTTTGCTTATGATTCTAAACCTTTCAATGTTAGACCCTTTTCTTGAATAACTTGACGATCCCCTTTGTTTGATTTGTCTGCTTTATATGTGAGAAACTCCTCTTTCAAAAGGTTTTGACAACTAATTGATTGATTCTGAATTCCTTTGATGGGGTTTTGACTGATTGCCACTGATTTTCTTTGGTTGAACCCTCTTTACCTATTCCTGACTTGGTTCATTCGAATTAAACCTGTCACCTTGATTTTTATTGGTTGTCTGATTGATTCCCTTTCCCTTTCTTTACAAACCAAGTACCATTGAACTCTTTGCTTAAATAAACCCTATGTATTTACCCTTCTTATGCTACTGTGAAGGAGTTTACTCAAATTTTCTTTCCTTAATTATATTCTCCCGTTTGAAATCAAATCCCTTAACTGAAGGGAGATCATATGAGACTGATTTTAAAAGTTATTTCTTACCTTTCTTACTTGTTTCTCTACACTATAAAAGGGGCAACCCTTCCGCACTTTTAGGACACTTCCAACTGAATACTTTAAAACACAAACACTCGAGTTTTTTTTCTGAATCCTCTCTGACTGTGGCTTGTTTGCAAGAATCCTGCTTTCTTTGCTTGTCTCTTTTCTGAAACTGGTATGTTCTTTATTTAACTTTTGCTTCACTCCCCTATGTGTTTATTCTATGGTTCATTCTTTGTTTGGTTTACTGTTCATATGCTGTAACTTTCTGCAAGCCTTGTTTCTTTCCTTGTTTCTATTCTTATGTGAATCCCTACCCCTAATTCCTTTGTGTGACTGAGCTATGGTTCAAAAACATGGCAATACCTGAAATTGTTGTCTATAGATATGAACTGGACCCTCTGAGTCCTAAGCTCTTTCAATTCCCATCCCCCGTTCCCTTTCTATGTATGCTGAGTTAAGGTTTTGGTCTGGCAATGTCCTCATTACTGCCCAGGCCATGGTCTGACCTTCAATAGGTCCTTACTTTTAATTGTTTGGCTGACAGGCTGGTCGGGGGTGTGCCAGCCTACCATATGAGTGGGCATGACCACCAGCCTGCCTTGGCACTCCCTAATCCCCTCTATTGCACTTGCACTTGTTCCTAGAATCTAAGTTTTGCCCCCCTCTTGTGAGCCTTGCCTTGGACCCATGAGCTCCCTCTGAACTTGGACACTTGAGGGTTGGCCTTTCCACACTGCACTTTAATTCAGTTCTAATTAATATCTGGGGTGTAAGCACTGCCTGGAGTTCCTGAAACTCCTTGGAACTTTGACACACCCTAGATAAGAGAAGGCTTTGGAAATCTTAATCCCGGAAGTGGTTCATCTCATATTGTTAGATATTAAGTCTGAATTAGGCTGCTCTGATGTAGCTGTAACTTCTGATGTACTTTTCAGTTTGATTTATTGGGCTGTAATAATTTATAATAAACTCATGGGGCTTTAGTAAAGAAAGGGAGGGGGGTCTACTTTATGCATAAAGGGTAGATATCATGCCTCTAGGGTTAACTTCTGAATTTCTGCAACTTCACATATAGATATCATGCCTATAGTGTTAACTTCTGATTTTCTGCAACTTCACACATAGATGTCATGCCTATAGAGTTAACTTTTGAGTTTTCTGCAAATTCACATATAGAAATCCTGCCTATAGGCTCCTGCATTTCTGCATATACAAATGTCATTAGGCAAACAGTTTGTAGGTTTAATAATAAAAGTTGCATATAGATACCATGTTCATAGGACTTCTGTTAACGTCTGAAAAGGTGTTAAAAATCAGTAAGCTTATAGAAAGCATGCCTATAGGAAATCTCGAATCTGAACTGTCTCATTCGTTTAAAGCCATCAACTGCTGAAACTTGTATTTTGTTAATACTGGTAACCATTTCTATAATCAGTTTGCACCTTTTCTGAAACTCGTATTTATTCTGTTAAAACTGGTAACCCTTTTCTATAATAAGTTTGCATATTTTCTGAAACCGGTAGATACCATGCCTATAGTTTTGTTTAACACATAGGCAAAACGCTAGGTGATTAATCATTAGGTTAGTCTTAGACAACTGCATCTGAGCGGACCTAATGCGGACTTCTTGTCTAAAAAATATGTGTTGAACCAGTCCGCTTATCGCCTTAATTTAATCCAGACCAAACCAGTACGTGCAAGACATGCTAAACTATATGCTTTTATTTGATTTAAGGAGGCTTACTTGGCCTTATTTGTTTACTTGCTTTTCCAATACTTGCATTACGTGTTTTGAATGTCGTCTTAGTATTTTGTCCTTTGAAAACTCTCAAAAGACCCCAAACTCCCTTTCCCTTTAGGATTAGTAGTCCCAAATGCCTCCGGTACTGATAGGATTGGGACGGGTACTAGCATACAATAAGTAATGATACATTTCGCGCTTTAATACCTTAACAGGGTGGGAAGGGTAGAATATGGATATGATGACCGGTGCGCTAATATCACGTGCGACCCCTCTTTTGAGGAGTGTACGCCGGGTATTGCATTGATATGATCCATATTATTTACAAACCTAGGACCCCCTTCCCCTTTTTACTGGTTATTTTATGTTGTTCAAAACCATCTTTCTAAACTTTCTACTCCTTTTATTTTCGAACTCTTAACTTGCTTGCAATATTATGTGAAACCCCTCTATTTGAGACTTCTATTTGTTCCCTTGTTATTTAAAGTCACAATTGTAGTATGGCCGGGAACCACACTAGTGGGTCTTGAGGGGTGCCTAACACCTTCCCCTCGAGATAATTTCTAGCCCTTACCCAAACTCTGGTTTCTTCATCTCAAACCTTTCTTAAAGTGTCCTAATGCACTATAATCATTAGGTGGCGACTCTTCAACTCCAAAACCCAATTCTCGAAAGGGAATAGAGTTGTCCTCCGAAATGTCGTATACCCGATTTTGAACGAATTTCACGAGAAAAAGGGGGCGTCGACAAGTACTTGGTATTGATACGGTAGGACCGGGTTGAACACCACAATAGGTGAAATAAGGGTGGTTTGATATGGTGGAATAAGGGTGAATATGTACTGTACGATGAGATCGGGTTGCACATCGCAACAAGTAGAATAGGGGTGGATTGTTTTGGTGGAATAAGGGTGAATTATGATACCGATATTGTGCTAAGGTGGGATCGGGTTGCGCTCCGCAACAACCTATGTGTTTCTATTTCCCCGAGCTTTGTTAATTTCACAATACTTTCTTTTGAACTTAAGGATTGGTAATTCTAAACGTCGTTGGCTTATCTCCTGAAGTTGTAGCTATTATTTTCAATTGACTGCTTTATTTCGTTCTATATTTCCTTTTCTGTCTTTATTATATATTCCGTACAGGTTGTAGTGTGAGTGACCCGCCTTAGCCTCATCACTACTTCGTCGAGGTTAGGCTCGGCACTAATAGAGTATATGGGGCCAGTTGTACTCATACTACACTCTGCACTTCTTGTGTAGATTTTGACATTGGTCCCAGCTGATCGAGAGGCGTAGCAGGTCGGACTAGTTCATTGGAGATTCAAGGTAGATCTATTGGCGTCCGCAGACCTAGAAGTCCCCTTCTATCTTCCCCCATTTTTACTTTTTCTTTTCGTTCAAACAGTTGTATTTATTTCAGACTTTGTTTGTAGAAAATCCTAGAAGTTCGTGAATTGTCACTCCAGATTCGGATTGTAGTAAATATTATGGGCATTTATATTATTTCGCACTCGCTTTATTTTGTTTTGGCTTAATTGACCTCATTTATTGAAATTGAATAATAATTAGTCTAACAGTTCTCTAACATTGGCTTGCCTAGCAAGTGAAATATTATGCGCCATCACGGTCCCAAAGGTGAGAATTTTGGATCGTGACAACTTGGTATTAGAACAATAGGTTTCCTAGGTCTCAGAATTCACGAGCATGCTTATTAGATTCTGAAGGATCGTACGGAGACGTCCATGCTTATCTTCTTGAGGATATGAAGTTCAGGAACTATTTCACTTCTATTCTTCTCCGTCGTGCGACTTTGTTCTATCATTGCTGATTGAACTCTTCTATTTTTGTCCTTCCGCAGATGGAGAGAACATCTACTACGTTTTCAGCTGGACAACAGCCGGAGCCCTCAGTGGCAGCTTCTATGAGGGGCAGAGGTCGAGGCCGAGGCTGCGCTAGAGGCCGAGGCAGGGGTAGAGCTCAGCCTAGAGCTCGAGCAGCAGCACCAACTGTGGAGCCACAAGTGGAGTTTGATGAGAAGGTTCCAGCCCAGACTATGCCTGTTGGACCAGCTCAGGTCCCGGAGGGGTTCATCGCACCCTAGTGCTTCAGGATGCTTTGGTCCATTTGGTAGGCCTTATGGAGAGTGTGGCCCAGGCCAGTACCTTTTATATGGCACCAGCCGTCTCTCAGGCTGGGGGAGGAGCACAAAATCCGGCTACTCACACTTTGGAGCAGATGACTCCCCAGTATAAGACTCCAGTAGCCCCGCCTGTTGGGATTGTTCAGCCAGTTGTTGCGGCACATGCCAGCTTGGTCACCTGCTCACACTAAGCTACTCACACTAAGATCTTTCCAGTTCACTTCAGTTGTGCATCTTCAGAGGACCCCCAGGATTATCTTGAAAGCTGTCATGAGGTGCTACGGAACATGGGTATAGTGGAGACCAATAAGGTTGATTTTGCTGTATTTCAGATGACGGGTTCTGCCAAGAAATGGTGGAGGGATTATTTGTTTATCAGACCAGCTGGGTCGCCTGCTCTTACTTGGGACCAGTTCTCTCAACTCTTCCTAGAGAAGTTCCTCCCTATCATATTGAGAGAGGAGTATCGTCGTCAGTTCGAGTGTCTCCAGCAGGGCAGTATGACTGTTACTCAGTATGAGACCCGTTTTATAAATTTGGCCCCTCATGCTATTCTTCTGCTTTCTATCGAGAGAGAGAGAGAGAGAGAGAGAGAGAGAGGGTGAGGAGGTTTATTGAGGGACTTGATTATCCTATCAAGTTGCAGATGGCTAAGGAGACCGGGAGTGAGATTTCTTTTCAGGCAGCTGCCAAAGTCGCCACGCTAGTCGAGATGGTTCTTGCTCACGGGGGGGGGGGGAGGTCAGAGGGCTAACAAGAGGCGTCGTCTTTGGTGGGTTCAATGGTGCCTTATCTAGAGGCAGGGGTACTTTTTGTAGAGGCCATCCCCCCACGCTATTTCATTCAGAACTTCAGGCATCCCATAGTGCTTCAGGGAGTCGTGGTCCTTATGTGTCTCATTCTGGGAAGCCAGCCTACAGTGCACCTCCTATTCAAAGTTATTACCGTGGTTATCCGGCCCGTTCGGGTCAGTCTCAGTTTTCGCAGCCATAGCACCAGGATGGATGTTTCGGGTGTGGTATTTATGGGCATATTAGGAGGACCTGTCCGAGATTATTGGGCATCACACCACAACATCAGGGTTCTCGTGACATGGTCCCCGCACCAGTTGCTACACCGCCTGTTCAGCCAGGAGAGGCAGGGGTCAGGCAGCTAGAGGTAGAGGACAGACCGTTAGAGGTGGAAGTCAAGACGTTAGAGGTAGAGACCAGCCAGCTAAAGGCCGTCCTAGGGACGTGGTTCAGAGTGGTGGGGCCCATCCCCAATGTTATGCTTTCCCAACCAGGCCTGAGGCTGAGTCATCTGACATTGTTATCACAGGTACTGTTTCAGTTTGCAGTAGAGATGCTTCAGTTCTATTTGGCCGGGTTCTACGTATTCCTATGTGTCATCCTATTTTGCTTCATATTTGGTTGTGCCTCGTGATTCTTTGAGTGCTCATGTGTATGTGTCCACACCTGTAGGAGATGTTATTGTTGTAGATCATGTTTATCGTTCGTGTTTGGTTACTATTAGGAGTCTTGAGACTTGCGTAAATCTTCTCTTGATATGGTTGATTTTGATGTCATTCTGGGTATGTATTGGATGTCACCTTATCATGCTATATTAGATTGTCACGCCAAGACGGTGACCTTATCTTTGCCGGGGTTGCCTCGATTAGAGTGGAGAGGGACTTCAGGCCATTTTACCAACATGGTTATCTCTTGTATGAAAGCTCGGTGTATGGTCGAGAAGGGTGCCTAGCTTATTTGGCTTATGTCTACGATTCTAGCGCAGAGGTTCCTTCCATGGATTCAGTACTAGTTGTTCGTGAGTTTCCAGAGGTGTTTCCTGCAGACCTACCGGGGATGCCACCCGACAGGGATATTGATTTCTATATTGATTTGGCTCCGGGTACTCAGCCCATCTCTATTCCGCCAAACCGTATGGCCCTGCCAGAGTTGAAAGAATTGAAGGAGCAGTTACAAGATTTGCTTGACAAGGGCTTCATTAGACCTAGTGTTTCGTCCTAGGGTGCACCTGTGTAGTCCGTGAAGAAGAAGGATGGATCGACGAGGATGTGCATAGATTATCGGTAGTTGAACAAAGTCACCATAAAAAACAAGTATCCATTGATGAAGTTTGATGACTTATTTGATCAGCTTCAGCGTGCCAAGGTGTTTTCGAAGATTGATTTGAGGTCTGGCTACCATCAGTTGAGGATTAGGTCATATGATGTCCCTAAGATAGATTTTCGGACTCGGTACAGGCATTATGAGTTTCTAGTGATGTCCTTTGGGTTGACAAATACCCCAGCAACATTTATGGATTTGATGAACCGAGTGTTCAAGCATTATTTGAACTCTTTTGTGATTGTATTTAATTATGATATCTTGATCTACTCCCGCAGTCGACAGGAGCATGAGAAGAACCTTCGGGTTGTACTTCAGACCCTGAGGGACAGTCAATTACATGCTAAGTTTTCAAAGTGCGAGTTTTGGATAGATTCAGTCTCTTTCTTAGGGCACGTTGTATCAAGAGAAGGCATTCAGTTGGATCCTAAGAAGATTAAGGCAGTTCAGAACTTGCCTAGACCCATTTCAGCCACAGAGATCAGGAGTTTCTTGGGTTTGGCTGGTTATTACCGTCGATTTGTGGAGGTTTTTTTATCTATTGTAGCCCCGTTGACTAGGTTGACCCAGAAGGGTGACCCGTTCAGATGGTCAGATGATTATGAGGCAACCTTTCAAAAGCTCAAGACTGCTTAGACTACGACGTCGGTGTTGGTGTTGCCTACACGTTCAGGACCTTATACGGTATATTATGGTGCATCCCGTGTTGGGCTTGGTGCAGTATTGATGCAGGATGGTAGGGTGATTGCATATGCGTCGCGACAATTGAAGGTTCATGAGAAGAATTACCCTGTCCATGACTTAGAGTTGGCAGCCATTGTTCATGTCCTAAAGATTTGGAGGCACTATCTTTACGGCGTTTCGTGTGAGGTTTTCACGAACATCGCAGCCTTCAGTATATTTTCAAGCAAAAGGATCTCAATTTGAGGCGGAGGAGGTGGTTGGAGTTATTGAAAGACTATTATATCACCATCTTGTATCATCCTGGGAAGGCCAATGTGGTGGCCGATGCCTTGAGTAGAAAGGCATCGAGTATGGGCAGCCTTGCGTTCATTCCAGTCGGTGAGAGACTGCTTGCATCAGATGTTCAGACATTGGCCAATCAGTTTGTGAGGTTGGATCTTTCGGAGCTTAGCCGTGTTCTAGATTGTAAAGTCGCTTGGTCTTCCTTGTTTGAGCGCATCAGGGAGCGAAAGTATGACGAACCTCATTTGCTGGTTCCAAGCAGGTTACTATTGGAGATGATGGAGTTTTGAGGATGCATGGTCGTGTTTATGTGCCTAATATGGATGGTCTTCGTGATTTAATTCTTGAAGAGGCCCATAGTTCCCGGTATTTTATTCATCCAGGGGACGCCAAGATGTATCAGAACATGCGGCAGGATTATTGGTGGAGGATAATGAAGAAGGATATAGTTGCTTATGTAGATCGGTGTCTAAATTGTCAGCAAGTAAATTATGAGCATCAAATACCTGGTGGTTTGCTTCAGAAGATAGAGATTCCTGAGTGGAAATGGGAACTTATCACTATGGATTTCTTTTTTTGACTCCCACGGACTCAGAGGAAGCTCGATGTAGTTTGGGTCATTCAGGGCAGGCTCACCAAGTCAGCTCATTTCATTCCTGTGGTAGTTACTTATTCTTCTGAGCGGTTAGCTGAGATATACATCCACGAGATCGTTGTTCTTCACAGTGTGCTAGTGTTTCTCATTGTTGATCGAGGTACACAGTTCACCTCGCACTTCTGAAGGGTAGTACAATATGAGTTTGGCACGCAAGTCGAGTTGAGCACAACATTTCATCCTCAGATGGATGTACAAGCTAAGCGTACTATTATGATGTTCGAGGATATGCTTCGGGCGTGTGTTATAGACTTCGGAGAATCGTGGGATTAGTTCTTGCCACTTGCAGAGTCTTCCTACAATAACAGCTACCAGTCGAGTATTCAGATGGCTCACTATGAGGCATTATACGATAGGTGGTGCCAGTCCCCGGTTGAATGGTTTTAGTTGGGGGAGGCTCGGTCGTTGGATACGTATTTGGTACAGGATGCCTTGGATAAGGATAAGATTATTCAGGATCGACTTCGTACAGCTCAGTCCAGGTAGAAAAGTTATGTCGATCATAGAGTTCGTGATGTTGCATTCATGGTTGAAGAGAGAGTGTTGCTCCGGTTATCACCCGTGAAGGGTGTGATGAGGTTCAGAAAGCAAGTTGAGCCCTAGGTACATCGGACTATTTGAGATTCTGGAGAGAGTAGGTGAGGTGGCTTACATGCTCGATATTGCCACCTGGTTTATCAGTTGTTCATCTGGTGTTCTATGTATCCATGCTCCGGAAGTATCACGGTGATCCGTCCCATGTGTTAGATTTCAGTTCTATCCAGTTGGACAAGGATTTGACTTACGAGGAAGAGCCAGTGGCTATTCTAGCGCGGCAAGTTTGACATCTGAGGTCTAAGAGTTATCCTTCAGTTCGAGTGTAGTGGAGAAGTCAGCCAATCGAGGAAACTACATGTGAGTCCATTCAGATATGCGAAGTAGATATCCACGCCTTTTCATCAGCCTGGGTACTTTTCTATGATCGTTCAAGGACGAACGGTTGGTTTAGATGTGGAGAATGTGATAACCTGATAGGTCATCTTATATTTTAGAACCTAATTTCGTGTTTCGAAGCCTCAAATGCCTTATTTTAGCCTTCCTCAATTTGCGTGTGCAGTTTTGGTGTTCTTCCGGAAGGCTTATATGTTAAAAACTGATAAAAATAAGAATTTTGCCTTAAAAAATTATTTGAGTTGACCTTGGTCAACGTTTTGAGCAAACGGACTTGGATCTGTGTTTTGACAGCCCCAGTATGTTCGTATCATAATTTGGGGCCTAGGCATATGTCCGGAATCGAATTCGGAGGTCCTTTGCTCTAGTTACTAATTTTTGTTGAAAATTGATGATTTATTGATTTTAAGAATCGACTGGTGTTTACTCTTGTTGATACCGGGTCTGTATTTTGGTTTCGGAGCCTGGTATAGGTCTACTATTCTATTTATGACTTGTCTATCAAATTTGGTGAGAAACGGAGTTGATTCGACGTGATTCAGACATTCAGTTGTGAAAATAGAAGTTTTAAAGTTTTCATGAAAATTTCCTTTGATTTGGTGTTTGATTCGTAGTTCTAAGCATTATCATGGTGTTATGATCATGAGAGCGAGTTCGTATGAGATTTTTGGACTTGTGTGCAAAATTGGTTTGGAGCTCCGAGGGCTCGGGTGAATTTCGGATTGGCTACAGATGGTTTTTGGACTTAGAAATCTGATTTTTTGTGCTTCAGCTATCATCTGGTGCATTGTGCTTCGCGATCGTGAAGCCACTCTCGCGATCACGAAAGGGATCTGGGTTGGGGACATGTGACTACACTACCCGAACGCAGGCATTGTCTTGCGAACACGGAGGTTAGGAGGGCTAAACCTCCGTGAACGCGTGTAGCCACTCGCGATCGCGTAAGCCACTGAGGCATTGCTCTTTGCAAACGCGGCAGGCCCTTCTCGAACACGAAGAAGGCCTGACGCCAGTGACATAAAACAGAACTGAACATAGGATTTTCCCAATTTTTCATAAATTCTCCATTAGAGCTCGGCCTAGGTGCGATTTTAAAGAGAAAACTCAACACCAATTCATAGGTTTGTACTCTTTAACTCATTTTCTTCCATTTCTAACATCACCCATTACTTCCTAGCCCTAATCTTTGTTCTTCCATGGTAGAAAACTAGGGATTTAGGAAGAATTGTGGGATTTTGAAAATTGGGGATTTAGACCTCAACTTGAGGTCGGATTCTAAAACTAATTACATAATAGGGATCATGGGTGAATGGGTAAATGGATTTTGGTCCGAACCTCGGATTTTGACCAAGCGGGCCCATGGTCGATTTTTGACCTTTGGGGGAAAGTCTGGGAATTCTAAATTTATGCTTTAGCAGTATTTGACATTATTGAGTCGATTGTGGTTAGATACGGGTGGTTTAGAGGCGGATTCTAGAGGAAAAGTTGTGGTTCAACATTGAATGATCCTTGGAGCGAGGTAAGTGTTGTGTCTAACCTTGACTTGAGGGAATTAGGAACCCTCGGACTATGTGCTATGTGAATTTCATGTGAGGGGCGTATATGCAAGGTGACGAGTGCTTATGCGCCGCCGAATTTTCTGTTTTCCCCATTTTTCTGCTTTTCTTTGATTATCTCTTTCCCTGTCTTCATTTTTATATGCTCTAAATGTGTTTCCATGCTTATCTGCTACCTGTTAATCAATGTTTTCTCCTGTTTATGATGTTTGATCTTTTTATAGTTTCATGATCTCCTACTATTTGCTCAAGTTGGTTTATTTGCACCTTATAGCAGTAAATTTCTGGACTGGTTTCGCTGTGTAGTATTACTTATGTGGATTCTTATGTTGGACAACGTTTCCTATTTGGTTTATTTTCGTATTTATGGATCGTAAAGGCTTTCCGTGATTTTAATTGTGAATATTACTGTGTACTTGGTATTGATATGGTGGGATCAGGTTGCACACCGCAACAGGTGAAATAAGGGTAGATTGATATGGTGGAATAAGGGTGAATCTGTACTTTACGGTGGGATGGGGTTGCACGCCGCAACATGTGGAATAAGGGTAGATTATTTTGGTGGAATAAGGGTGAATTATGATATCGATATTGCGTTAAGGTAGGATCGGGTTGTGCGCCACAACAACCTATGTTTTTCTATTTCCCTGAGTTGTGTTAGTTTTACGATACGTAATTCTGAACGTCGCTGGCTTATCTCCTGAAGTTGTAGCTATTATTTTCAATTGACTGCTTTATTTTGTTTTGTATTTCCTTTTCTGTCTTTATCATATATTACATACAGGTAGTGTGAGTGACCCGCCTTAGCATCGTCACTACTTCGTCGAGGTTAGGCTTGGCACTTACAGAGTACATGGAGTCGGTTGTACTCATACTACACTCTGCACTTTTTGTGCAGATTTTGGCATTGTTCGCAGCTGATCGAGAGGCATAGAAGCTCAGATTGGTTCATTGGAGACTCAAGGTAGATCTGTTGGCGTCGACAGATCTTGAAGTCCCCTTTTATCTTCCCCTATTTTTACTGTTTCTTTTTGTTCAAACTGTTGTATTTCTTTCAGATTTTGTTTGTAGAAAATCCTAGATGTTCGTGAATTGTGGCTCCAGATCCGGATTATAGTAAATATTATGGGCATTTATATTATTCCGCACTTACTTTATTTCTTTTTTCCTGAATTGACTTCATTTATTGAAATTGAATAATAATTGGTCTAACAGTTCTCTAACGTTGCCTTGCCTAGCAAGTGAAACGTCAGGCGCCATCACAATCCCGAAGGTGGGAATTAGGGTCGTGGCAACTAGTGGGTGGTGGATTGGTTATCACATCTTTCCCAATTCTTAGAACCTTTAAACTCTTCCAAGCTAAAGTTGCATTTAACTTTGGATATTCCTTAGTGCACTCCAACACAAGGTTTTTCATTGCTCTAGTAGCAGCATTAGTAGTAGTCTGAGTAGCCTGCTATTGTGAGTTTATTACTCGTGTGACCCCTGTACTGACTTGGCTAGTACTACTTAAAGGTGTTAAACGGGCCGGGTTGACCCGGTTCCGGACCGGCCCAGACCGGTAGAACCCGAAACCGGCCCAGACCGGTAAGGGGGCTGGGTTGGGCTGGGT
>NC_031996.1:29765839-29822581 GCF_001879085.1 Nicotiana attenuata | reverse complement strand
TAGGGCGTGGTGGCGTGGGTGGGTGAAGGGGGGTGGGACGGTTTAAATTTTTAAAATGGGTAACCGGCCCGGTTGAACCCGGTAGAGTTACTGTTCACTCTTACCGGGTTAATCGGACCGGCCCGGCCCGGTTCAACGGATAGTTTTTTTTGTTTTTTTTTAATTTTCGAATTGAATGGGCCCACAGACCGTTGGCAACGGTCAGATTCTGATTTGGTCCGTTGGCCAACGGGTCTTTTGCACAAATAGCCTATTTTTTTTAATTTTTAACCCTTTTTCAATTTACAAAACTAACCTTCTCTAAAACTATGAATACCCCATCCCCCCTCTTCTTCATTTCTTCACTCAATACTCATTTCTCAATCTCAATTTCTCTCATTCTCTCATTCTCCAATTTGCAAGACTTCAAGTCTTCAATTCATCATTTCATCTTCTAATTTTATAATTTTTATTTGGCTCTCTTTTCTTGAATTTAATTTATCGTGTTTTGTCATTCGGAATTTGAAGTTTGAAGTTCAAAATTGAAATACTTGCTTGACGTTTGTTCGTGGTAACATCGGAATTGCGTAATCAAGTGCTCAATTTATTGTCGAATTCGGTGCACTCCCTCCAACTCTTTCTCTTATTTAATATTTTAATTGCATATTTAATTTTAGATTATACTTTAATTTTTACAATATGTTGAATGCTGCTAAAAGAGCGTGTAGAAAAGTTACTGGTAGGGGAAATAAAAAAAGAGGTAGTCCTTCAGCATCTGGTAGTAATAGTAATTATCCATTATTTACACATGTTTCCGAAACATCGCCTAATGATAATATAGATATAGATTATGAACAATTACAAGAAGATTTTGGAATAGAAGATAATGAAATAGGAATGGAAGATGAGATACCAGCTACACCTACTAGTGCTGGAGTTGGTAGTGTTGGAGTTGGAGTTGCTACAAGGGGTGGTGGCCGTGGCACTAGTGGTAGACCACCTGTGGCTCCGACTACTAATCGTAGAGAAAGAAGTAAGGTTTGGAATTTTTTTGAAATAATAAAAGGTACTGATAGAGTTAAATGCAAAATTTGTAAAGATGATTTTAAACATTTGACTGGAGGAAATTTAAGGGGGACTGGGACGCTTAGTAGACATATGAGAACTGAGCATCCCATAGAATGGGGCGCTGATGGTAATGGAAATCAAACAACTATTAACCCTACTACTGGAGGTCTAGTGAAATATGATAAAATGAAGGATCGTGAGGAGTTAGCAAAAATGATTGCTTTGGGTTGTCTACCTTTTTCTTTTGCTTCTTCATCATATCTTATTATGTATATTCAAAGGATTTAAAATCCTTTATTTAAAGGTATCCCTATAAGTACTTGTACAGCTGATATCTTTAGACTTCATGGACAATATCAAACATACATACGTTATTTGTTTAGCCACCTTCCTTGTAGAGTTTCTCTAACTTCTGATATTGGCCATGTTGTTAATGGAAATGATTATTTGATAATTACATGTCATTGGATAGATGATACTACTTGTATGCAAAAACGTATTATCGCTTTTAGATATGATGAAGATCAGAGTCATACTGCTGTGTTTATAAGTAGTACTATTTGTGAAGTTGTTGAATTTTATAATCTCAAGCAAAAAGTTTTGTGTATGTCTTTTGATAATGCATCTAACAACACTGCCGCAATTTCAATTAAAAATGCATTTGAAACCACCTCTTGATGAAATTTTTCATGTTAGGTGTGCATGTCATGTTTATAATTTAATTGTTAAAAGTGGCCTTGATTTATTTTCACCTGAGATTGGCCTTGTTAGAAGAGCAGTTGGTGTTATTCAAGAAAATAATAGACAATCTAGAATAAAGGAATTTAAGAATAAGTGTGTCCAGTGTAACCTTAAACCCAGATTCATGCCTGACGAAATTGTTACTAGATGGAATTATACATATACATTTTTAAAATGTTGCTATAAATATAGATTCCCAATAACTGAAGTTGCTAATGCGCATTGTACCGATCCAAACCGTATGTTAACAACTAGTACTTGGGAGGTCATTAATGATGTTGTTAAATTTTTACATAAATTTTATACAGCTACTGTTGAGTTTTCTTGAGCATATTACCCTACTGTTACTATGGCTTTAGTACATATAGCTGAAATTTCTTTTCTACTCTCTGAATTTAAGAAGAAAGAAAAATATAAGGATGTTGTTGAAAAAATGCTAGCAAAATTCAAAAAATATTTCTTTCCAATTCCTCCGATTTTCTTAGTTGGTGCAATTTTAAATCCTTCTATTAAGATGTCTGATTGTCATCAATTAATGAATGCTTTATATACTTATATGGAGATTGGACCAACTGAAACCCCAGATTTATATGTCTCTATGGACAAGCTAAATAAATATTTACAACAATTATATATGTATTATGCAAATGTAATTGATGATGCTGCTCGTGCTGTAGGCAATGTTAATCCCACTATGCACTGTAGCACTTCTGCTACTGTGGATGATGAAGAAGGCCTTGATAGTTTTAATATGTTTTCTACATTTTCTAACACTCAAACCAGTAGCAGGAACATTGATGAACTTCAATTCTACTTGCAGAAGCAAAAAGAGTCTCGCACAAAGGAATTTTCACCGTTAGGATGGTGGCATGAGAATGGAAAGCAATTTCCTGTTCTTTTCGCTATGGCTCGGGACGTGCTAAATGTGCCAATTTCTACTGTTGCATCGGAGAGTGCATTTAGCCAAGCAAGACAACAACTTGGAGACACCCGCCACTCATTGGGAAGCAATGCTTTAGAAGTTTTAGTATGTTTCAGAGATTGGATTAGATCGGAACGAAGAAATCAAGGACGTGAAGTTGTTGATAGCCCAGAAGACGAGGAACTTGGAGATATATTAACACATGGTAACCCATCCGAATTTAACACTCCAGAAGAAGGTCAATCGGTTCATATTGATTATGAAGAACTTACTAAGGCAATGCAAAACCTTTGAATTTACTTGTTGTTAAAAATGTAAACCTTTCAATTTGTAAGTTTGAAATTTGAATTATGAAATAAAACTATAAAAGTAGCACTTGCAATAAGTGCAATTTTTTCTCATCTTCCTTGTATTCTTAATTCTTTATGTTAGTACTTTGTATTAATATAACTTACAATAGTTATACAAAATTCCAATTAATGAATGATTTATATACTTTTTGTTAATTTACTTTTTAAATGCGAACATTAATTTTGAATTTTAAAATAAATATAGTACTTGCAATTTATAAGTGCAATTTTTTTCCATCTTCCTTTCTTTAAATTAATACAAAGTATTAATATAACTTACAATAGTTATACAAAATTCCAAAAAAAAAAATTAAAAATACACTAAACCCGGCCCGGCCCGGCCCCCTCAACCCGTAACCCTTACGGTTCAATTTTTACTCGGATGAACCCGAACCCGTTAAACCCGTTAAGACCAAACCCGGAACCGGCCCTGACCGTAACCCGTACAGGTCCAATTAATAGAGGTCCGGCCCGGCCCACCCGTTTAACACGTTTAGTACTACTCCTCTACACTGGTATGGGAGATTGACTTAACTAGTTTGTGCGTTGCCCTGTCCTTTGATCGTCTTTAGTATGCTTTTGGGGGCTGTGGGAACAAGTCCCTAGATCAATGGTTAGCTGAACAATCTCCTCTAGTTGGGGATTGTCACCAGCCATGTGTAATTCAGTGGTGCCATTTAGCTTGGTATGCTGGTCAACCTCTTTTGCTCTCCATATTTGCGCAAATCTGTTAGGTTCAGGCCGTTGCTGCTGATTGCGATGTTGAGCTCTTCCAGCTCTTCTTCTTCTTCTTCAAGGAGGTTCAAATTGCTTCTCTTCTGTTTCCTATTATGGCAAACATATATGACCAATCTTTTGGCATTTCTCACAAAACTCAGGCTTCCAATCATAGATTACAGCTTGTTGGAAACGTTTTCCATACGGATCAGCAACACATATCTCATCAGGCAGAGTTTTAGTAACATTAGCTTGGATCAACATTCTTGCACAGATTACAGCTTGTTGGAAAAATATTTATCGCCTAAATTCGAGCTCTCAAAGTCCCAAAATGAAAAATGAGATCAAACCCTCGAAATTTTCTTTTATTTGCCCAGTGAACTCGCTTCTACGAGCCTTCAACCACACCTGTGAAAAAATCATCGCAGGTGCGAAAATCACATAAGGGGAACTGGGTCCGCATCTGCGAACAAGGGCCGCATCGGCGAGCCCGCACCTGCGCTCCTCGTCCGCTTCTGCAGATCTATTACCGCACCTGTGACCCCAGCTGGACAGGGCCAAAACCGCTTCTGCGGCACTGCACCTGCGGCGCAAAGTGTGCAGGTGCGATTACACCAGGTGCAGCAGCTTCAGCAATTGCATAAGTCTTAAACTTAATCCGTAAGCATTCGAAACACACCCGAGGGTCCCAGGACCTCGACCAAACATACCAACCAATCCTAAAACACCATACGGACTTAGTCGAGCCCTCAAACTACATCAAACAACACTAAAATAAGGAATTATCCTCCGATTCAAACTGAAGGAACTTGAAACTTCCAAATTCGACAACCGATGCCGAAACCCATCAAACCGCGTTTGATTGATCCCAAATTTTGCACACCGGTCATATTCAACCCTACGGACCTACTCCAACTTCCGGGATCAGAATCCGACCCCGATATCAAAAATTTCACTACCGGTCCAAATCTCAAAAAATTTGACTTTCGCCATTTCAAGCCTAAATGAGCTACGGACCTCCAAAATATAATCCGGACACGCCCCTAAGCCCAATCACCCAATGGATCTAACAGAATTGATGGAACTCCATTCTGGAGTCGTCTTCACACAGTTCCGACTATGGTCTAAATTCCAAGTTTTAAGCCTCTGTTTAGGGACTAAGTGCCCAAAACACTCCAAAAACCAAAATGAAACCTCTCGGCAAGGCACAATAGCAGAAACAAATACGGGAGAAACAGTTAATAGGTGATCGGGGCTAAACTCTCAAAACGGTCTGCCGAAACGTTACAATGACACAAATGTGCTTTAAATTATTAAGGACGGCTTAGTTAAATGACAATAAATATATATTATTATAGTCCCGTATAATGCGTGTTTTAGCCAAACAGCCCTTAATACAATATTCTAAAGTAATATGTTGTCCTTAACGTAAGCTTCTTCGGGATCGTAAATCAAGATATCTTGTTCAATTGAAGTTGGAACGAAAGGAAAAGAAGGGTACGTAATTTATTTAACTTGCTTACATTCCTTCCTTTGCCA
This sequence comes from Nicotiana attenuata, assembly GCF_001879085.1. Lineage (NCBI taxonomy): Eukaryota > Viridiplantae > Streptophyta > Magnoliopsida > Solanales > Solanaceae > Nicotiana > Nicotiana attenuata. The sequence goes on along the minus strand of NC_031996.1, from coordinate 29,817,265 downwards.
AATCAAAACCTATAAGGTAGATTTTTTACTGCTTTAATTGTTCACATGCATAATCCGCCTCAAATTTTCCTAAAAAAATTGAGAAGTTATACGAAATTCTTCAAATTACAAGCTCCAAGAAAAAGGTGAAACTTCACCGTAGAACTCTGGAACAAAGTTCAAGATACATTACACTTTTGCTTCATGAGTAGCAAACACAATATTTTTCTGAAACTAAAACTGAACTTGAACTTAAAAAGAAAAGTCAGAGAAAAGTGTGTGCAGGGCACAAACTGGAGTAGTTCAGAGAGCTGAAACTCAGCAAAAGCCTTGTAATTGGACTCATTCTCTTGCATTTTCTGGTTTTTGTCACGACCAGAATTCCCACCTTCCGGACCGTGATGGCGCCTAACATTTCACTTGCTAGGTAAGCGAACGTTAGAGGATTATTAATGCTAACTTTATCCAATTTCAATAACAGAGACAATTAATTTAAACAAAAGCTAAAAATGAATTCGCGGAATAACATAAAACCCATAATATCTGATACATTTCGGATCTAGACACGATTCACGAGCTTCTAAGATCTACTACAGATAGAGTCCGAAAGAAAATACAATTGTTCTGAAAGAAAGGAAATAGTAACATAAAAAAACTAGGAAGGGACTCCAGGATCTGCGGACGGCTGCAGATCTATCTTGGATCTCCGACAAGCAAGTCCAACTGCTAACCTCACGATCAGCTAGTGCCGGTACCAAAATCTACAGTAAAAGTGCAGAGTGTAGTATGAGTACAACCGACCCCATGTACTCGTAAGTGTCGAGCCTAACCGCGACGAAGTAGTGACGAGGCTATGACAAGACACCCACACAACAAACCTATGCAGATAACAGTGCATGTACAAAATAACCACAAGTAACGGCTAAACATGTACTATTGGGAGGGGGACATGCTAAGGGGTACATGATAATAGGGATACATCAGAAATGATAACCAGAACAGTCAATATGCCTTCGACCGGTGAAATTGCACGGCATCACCATTCGTGTTTTTACTCTCAACCTCACAATGAAACACTTATATTGCATGACATCACCCTTCGTGCTTTTACTCTCAGCCCCACAATATGAATCAATAGATATGACACAACATTATCCTTCGTGCATTAACTCTCATAACATGGCACGGCCTCACCCTTCGTGCATTAACACTCACAATATGGCACAGCATCACCCTTCGTGCATTAACACTCACAATATGGCACTGCATCACCCTTCGTGCATTAACACTCACAATATGGCACGACATCACCCTTCGTGCTTTAACACTCACAATATGGCACGACGTCACCCTTTGTACTTTAACACTCTCCCTTACCTCATAACAATGAACAAATATAAAGCAGGGAGATAGAATCAACAATAACAAGCCTCACTTCAACAATGATTCCACAATACCAATCTCAACTTTGGAATCAATACTTAATTATCACAAAAGTTCGTAAACACGATAAGAACGATCAATTTAGTAAGTAACTAGTCTAAGCATGGATAACAAGATCAAAGTAAGCAACAAACTACAAGGAACAAGCCTCACCCGCATGCTTAAATCCGACAGCTACGCGTAAGTACTCGTTACCTCACATATATGTTGTACCCAAAATCTAAACATGTAACAAATAGACAAACAAGTCCTAATCCCACAAGTCAAGGTTAACCACGACACTGACCTTGCACCAAAAGGTCCACTCAAAGCTCAATCACAGATTTACCTCTCAAACAAGCCTCCGAACCAAGGGAATCTAGCAAATTACCAACCAAACGATTTAAATTAAGCCTTAGGAACTACCCACAATTGCAAAGGATTCAATTTAGGTCATTATTGAAAAAGTCAACAAAAGTCAAACCCCGAGCCCGCTTTGTCTTATCCTGAAGTTCGGATCAAAATTCGATTACCCATTCACCCCAAGCCCTGTTATGTAATTTGTTTTGGAATCTGACCTCACCTTGAGATCTAAATCCTCAATTTACAAAAATTCCTATTTCTACCCAAAACCCCTAATTTCCACCATGAAAACACAAGATTTTAGGTTGAAATCTTAGGAAATATAGTGAAAGATTGAAAGAAACTAGTTTAGAATCACTTATCAATGATTTGAGGAAAAGGTTCTCTGCATATAACACATTTGCGATGAAATGTTCCCAAATGCAAATGCTGACCCTCCGCAAATGCGACCACTTGATCGCATTTGCGATCTCTTCCCCCACCTGTCCCATTTTGCAAATGCAAAGTATATTTCGCAAATGCAAAAATCAAGTGGCCCAGCTCTCTTCATTCTCCTCAACCACTAATGCTGCCGCAAGTCCTTAAGCCTTTGATTAAACTTTGGTCAAACATTACAAAATCATTAAGCCTTTCACGTTTAAATTGCTATAAAGTGCCATAACTCGGGCTAGGGACTTCCGAATTCGATTTCGGGCATACACCCAAGTCCTAAATCACGATACGGGTCTTTCGGGACGGTCAAAATACGAATCTGGGTCCGTTTGCTCAAAATGTTAATCGAAGTAAACTCAAATAGACTTTAAGGCAAAATTTTCATATTTTCTCAGTTTATAACATACAAGCTTTCCGAAAAGACGTCCGGACTATGCAAGCAAATCAAGGAAGGCTATGATAAGGTATTTAAGGCTTCAGAACACAAAATTAGGTTATAAAATATAAGATGACCTATCGGGTCATCACAATTTTGCTCTTTAATGTTGTATACCTGAGTGCAATAGAAGGGATAGTTTAGTTACTACTCCCTATGGTCCACAATAAGTGACCAATTTGCTTTTTTATTTTGGTCCAAAATAAGTGTCCATTTATATATTCAAGAAAAAATTCAATTTGTTTTTTCAAAATTACCCTCATGTACGTATCCCTAAAAAGTCATTTACTCCTCACATTTGAGAAGAGAAGTAAGTGCTACTATAACTATAGTGCAATACTTAATGAAGGGTGGTTTAGTCACATTAACTATTTTCGTCTAGAATTTAGTAATTCTTTAATGGGTGTACCCAAAACAAATTGGTCACTTATTGTGGATCGGAGGAAGTAACAGAATACTGGACGCCTCTTCAAGAGCCTTGAGTTTGAGGATTTCCATTGCTATCAAAATCTTGATTTCACTCTTTGAGATGCTATAAATGCCCGATCCTTCTTTAAAAAAATTCTCATTAAGAATTGAAACTCAACTAAAATTTACTCTTATATCCATAAGTAGCACGTTAGACACATGTATCCATAGAAGCATCAGGGAAGACGGTTATCAAAGTAGTATGAAATGAACTGACCCATCAATTGTTGATTAAATATCAGACAGGCTGAAGTCCCGATCTGGTAAAAGATTTTGTCGTATTATCTAGAAGGGCAGACAATGTGTGAGGAACAATGAAAATAGCAATCATTTGGCCATGAGAATGGTTCATGGAAAGAACGATGCTCCGTAATTTTGGAACACATTTAAAAGCTATAGAGTGAATTAATATTGCAAAACATGTAGTAAATTTGGGTAGACAATCTTGGCAGCACTGTTGCACACATCATTACTCACAACAAGAAATAAGAAAAGGTAATATGTGCTAATACAAGTGTGAGCGTTATTGTGTTAAAATACAAAATCAGAAAACTGTTAGAAGAATAAAGAAAAACTGAAAACAGTAAAGAATAAGAAATATTCCGAGTCCACAATTTGCTTGTGTGTCCTTAAGGAATTTCAACCCCCTCACACGTTGCCAAGGTAATGGATTAAATCCTCCCAGGATGAAACGGAATAAACCTTCCTGCAACAGTGGCAATACAAACTGCAGGATACGAACGAACTCAAAAAACAGAGAAAAATCACACTTACGAATTTGAGAGAGAGAGACTGCGAATTAGAATGCAGTATATTCAGAAAGAAGGAAGTTCTGTAGTGTTTTTTGTGTGTTGAAAACGGAGCCATGCATCAGAATTTATAGGCAATTATCAGAAGAGGTGTCTGGAAAAGGTGTCTGTTCGGAAAAGGTGTTCTACCGCGGTCCTACCGCGGTTACGCCAGGACCGCGGCCAGAGTGACCTTCAGAATCTGAAGCAGTGCTCTGACATTTAATTAATTATTAAATAATTAATTAAATAAATTTTGTCCAAAAATAATCTTATCATCCGAAGCCGAAGCCGAGCCGAGCGACGACAACAGCGCGAGGGTTCATTCTCTTCAACTCCTTTTAAGAGCTTTAAGAAGTGATTCTCTATATATACACACAAATGTAGTTGTCCCTCACCAATGAGGGACAAAGTGCAAGACAAAAGCTCACTTCTTCAAATTTTCATTTTCCCTCCATTTTATTTCCCTCCATTTCCAATTCACACTCTTATACTTTAAAGCCCAATAGCTTAAAAGTCCAACAATAAGTTGCTGGTTTATTGCACATCTAAAGGAAAGGATATCATATCAGAAGTGCTACTAAAAGTACATTAAGTCTACTTCACTCATTCATCTGCAATTTCATAATAAAATTAATGAGTTCCCACAATTTTTACTTTAGGAAACAGCTTACTAATATATTGATAGATACCTTAAAAGTCCATAATTCATATCTCAGCTCAAAAATTGTTTCATCAAATATTTTTTATCAAAGCGAGGGATTAGTTTTAGACGAAATTCAATCAGAAGCTATTTCTACTCCACTATTAATGTTGCTATTTCAGGGACAATCCGAAATAAGAGAAAAAAAAAACTCATCATCAAAATCTCATCACCAGGAAATAGATGGAAAAAAAATATAGGAAAGCAAAAATAAAAGAAGCAAGAAAAACTCATTGTACCTCAAATAAGAGTCGTTGGCTAGAGACGCTACGAAATGAAGAGGTAAAATAGAAATCCCTTCTAGGAATATGATAAAGGCCCCTTAAAGTCAATAAAATCTCCAACATGCATTAGTTCCTCAATAACCTCATTTGCATATAAGCCGCAAATTGTAAACGCCTTAGGACAAGTTGCCTAAAAAAAATTAAGCTTCTTTTCAAGCTAAAGATCCACCATGTCTTTCATGTGGAGTGTCTAAAAACATACCATCGACATAGAAGACCCTACAAGAGGCGTTCCCAAGAGGCCACCAGAAAGGATGACGACTTCCTTGTCGAAGGACGTGGAATATGTGATGGCGGAACGCAAAGTTAATCGACGTGGTGTCCCAGCTTAAACTTTTGACTTGGTAAAGTAGAAGGTTCTACCGAAGCAGAGAAGCTCTAGGGTTTTGCTAACCAGTGTGAAGTTTGAGTTCTATCTTTCCCTAGTTCATGCAAGGCTCGCCCTTGTCTCCTTCGCCGTAGACTGAAAATGATGGAAATCCTATCGATAAAGAAGAAGCATAAACATCGCTTCTCGATCCAATCCATCTTCCCTGGCCTTCCTTCGACATTATTGAAGGGAGGGGGTATCAAATGTCTAATTTTGTAGCTTCTGCGCCAATGGCTATGTTGTACAAAACATTATTATATGCCAGACATCAAATTTTCTTTATGAGAATCAAAAAGCTTTTACCCGTGTAATAGTTATAATAAGTACATGCATGTGCAAAATTAGTTAAGAAAAGAGCCAAAATCTGAAGAAATTCTACAATAGCCTTCACTAAATTCAGTTCTTTTTTCATTGGGACCAACGATAGTGGATGACTAAAAAAAAATCCCAAAGTAAGAAAGCTTACCAGTTATTATTTATAAATAAGAACCGCAGTTATATATTCTTTATTTATTTATTTTTTGCTCGTTGTTCAAAAATTATTTTTGGTTCTTACTTTTTATCCCTTCATTCTGAAGCCACGTTTCTAAACTACTCTTAAATTAAGGAAAATCATGTTCACCCTAACATTAACTAAGTTTATTCATACAATGCATCTAAGGAGATACATCCTGACAGTAAGTGCAAATCTTAATCTGCTAATATATGTGATTAACATTCCATCGTATCCGACAAAAAAAAAAAACATAAAGATTCCATCTTCTTCAACAGCTGTGTATCGCTAATGATTATTCAGTACTGTTTGACTCAAAAGTTATAAAATACTTTTTAGACAAATCAATCAAAAAAAAGGAAGGGGTAAATCAAAGCCAATCATAACTAATACTAGATCAAAAGACAAAGTCGAAACATGGAAACATTGGATAGAAATAATATTTCAAGAGTTTGTTTTATCATAGAACTTTACCCTGCCTCTTCTTGAAGAGGTTCAGAGAATTACAATCATATCGTTCCCTTCATAGGTAGTCGAAGGAGTGGATCTCCCCTTAGCGTAGGTTTCAGAGTTCCTTCATGGAGTTTTGCCATCCCCTGTTTTGGGTTGCTAGAGTAGAGGAGAAGAAGCCCCCCCTTCATGGGTCTTTTACCTTGTATTTATAGTTGAAAGCTTCACGGGCTTATCTTGATTCGTCGTAGTCAGGTCGAGGGGGCGTTCCTTCGTCATGGAGGGACTGTGGCCCGGTCGCTTGTCTTAGCAATAACAGTGACAAGTCGAAGTCGAGTTTGTTGACTATTTTCGTAGGATGATTTGGACGAGGTCGTTGCCGTCGTGGTCGTGCGGTCAGATTTTGACCAATGCAGCTAGTCCCTCCGTTCGTTGGGGTCGTGCCTTGCCGACTTCGGCGGACGGATCGTGTGTGACGTAATCGGGAGGAGTTAGGTTCGCTTTTTATTCCTTAGTTGCGTTAAGAATTCCAAAATTGTCCGGGGACGTCTTTTTGGTATTCGTGTATCGTCACGACGGTTTCGAAACTGAAACGTCGGTTGGCAAACAAAGTGTTGCTTCGTGCAGACAGTCATAAAGGCGCACGTTTTCGGGAAATCGAACCTTTTCGTGCCCGGTCAGGTTTTACTGGCGGCTATTGGGTTTCGTGCTCGGAGAATTTATTTCTTATAAATTGAAAGGATCTGTCACTTGCTCTTCACACATTCATCGCTCATTGTTGAGAGAATTTCCGGGATACCTTCCTTTCTGGTAATTTGAGCTTTTCTTTACTCCCTTGCTCGCGATAATCTTCGGTGTTCTTACTTCTCCCGCAAAGTTCTTTCTTCTCTCGTTTATGGGTCAAAAAATGACAGGAACTTCTTCCCGTGATAGTCTTTCGGCTATTTCTCCGGCAGTCGAGGATCCTACTCCGGCAACCGGGGACTTGGAGCTGATGGAATGCGAAGAAGTCCCTTCAGTGGAAGAAATTCTGTCCCGTCCTGGGAAGGCAGTGGCGGACTTCAGCGCAGATGGTGGCACAGAGCAGGTGAATATCCCTCCTCTAATGGGGGAAGTTGGGATAGTGGACTTAAGGGAGCGGTGGGGCATTCCTAGTTACGTTGAGATCGTGCCTGCGAAGACGGAGGACAGGGTCCAGATTGACCGTCGTGGGTTTTGCTCGTTCTATGCTTATCCTTTCCTCGTGGGATACACACTCCCACTCCCTATGCTGGTGGTCGACTTCTGCCGCTACTATGAGGTGTGCCCTGCCCAACTTTCCCCTTATCTATACAAGTTGTTCCTTATGTTCATCAAGTACGCGGAGTTGGTCGGTAGGGAGGTCACTCTGAGGCACGTGCTTAGCCTCTTCGCTCCTCAGAAGATTCGCGGCACCATGATTCATGCGCGTCCCCGAGGGTCGAGGGGTTTGGTGGTCAAGATGGACGATAGGACCAACCGTCGCTTCTTCGATAATTTTTTCTATGTTCGGACTGAACATCTTGTGGCCGACCCGACCGGATTCCCGGAAGTATGGAACTTCGCACGTAAGCCCTCGCCCTTGACTAGTAGAATGCTTTGTTTTAACCTTCTTTACACCCTGTGTCTGTAGTCGTTGATTTATTTTAATGTTCTGCAGCTGAAAAGCTGCCCCCGCCTCCTTTGGAGGGGATCCAAGAATGGGTCGAGGCCGTGCTTCCCCATATTGCGGGAATTCGCACATGGTCGACGTTTTGGGAGAAATATGGACGTAGGCTCCTGATAGGTGAGACAACGGCCCTATTTCCTTTCTATTTTTTTTGTTCCAACCTTATCAAATGTTTGCTTGTTGTGGCTAGGGAGAGTTCGTCGACTCAAACTCCCCAATTAGCTTTCCGTCGGCCGGCCGTATCCGCTCGACTTACTGCAACGCCCACATCTCGTCCTTCATCGAGGGCAGCATCGGTAGAATCGTCGGTGGTAGCCTCTCCGGCCCGGACTACGTCCCAGGATGAGGAGCCGTCTGGGGCCGTCCGTCTTCGGACTGACTCGCCGTCAACCGGGGAGGAAGAAGGGCCGTCGAAGAGACGGAGGGTAGCATTCGCGGCAGCTCCTCCGACGGCGATCAACTTGGATTCTCCCCCTGCGGATTCAGAGGGAGGTGCTGTCGCGACATCTACCGTTGAGGGGGAGCGATTGGTCGAAGTTGCCCCCGTTAGTTCAAGCCAGGGAGATGCTGCTGCCATAGCGACTCGGTCAGAAGTTCCCGCTGCTGAGGTGGAGGGTCGAGCCCTTGAGACCACCGTCGTAACCTCGAGTGCACCCTCGTCGCCCCTGGCGGGTCACTCTGTACCATCGGCGGCGGATAGGGGAAAGAACGTGGTGGTGGATGGATATGAGTCTGAGTCTGATTTAGACCCTGATGATGTCCGAATGTTTGAGGAGGGCATTACCCACTCGGTGGTTCGTGCAGAGGGGTCGGCTCGTTACATTGAGATTTCTTCAGATTTGAACCTGCTGACCCAAGGAAGTAGCTTGGTGTCGCAATTCGATTTACTGTGTTCAGAGGCCGAGAACGAATCTCTGAGGAGCGTTTCGGATATTGAGGTGATGAACGAAGTGGCCATGATGGGCCTACGGGTACGTTGTCTGACTTTAGTTCGTTTCTTCCTCGTCTAAACATGAGCTTTAGTTTAACTGCTCTTTTGTTTTACAGACTTACTTGCTGGAGCTGGAGAGCATTCGCAGAGCCAATGTCCGTTCGAGGATCTTCCTGCAGATGCTGGAGAAATATCGCCGCTATCGTGACAGGTGTCGAGAGCTGCACGAGCGGTTGAGGAACGATCCTCTTAACCAGGCTCTGGGTGAGGAGCTGGAAAAGCGGGACCAACAGCTGATGCAGGCGCTCGACAGCAAAAGCGAGCATGGGGAGAAAATCCGCCTAAAGGACGAGGAGCTCGAGGTGGGAAAGGGGATTGCTGCGGAATGTGAGCACCTGCAGTGTAAGTTGAGAGAAGTGCAGTTGGAGGTGGAGCAAAGCCAGGCCAGAGCGGCGAAAATGGCCGCTGAGTGGAGCAGGAAGTTGGCTGCGCTGGGGAGCGAGGTTGCTGCCCTAAAACTCCTGGAAAGGGATGCCTCAACGAGGGCTAGGGCATTGGAGGAGGCTATCCGCGTGCACGAGTCTGAACGAGAGTCGGAGAGGACTACCACAGCCCTTAGGGAAGAGAGGCTCAAGGAGCGGAATAATGTCTTTGACCAGGAGGCCCAAGTTTTGTCGGATCGGATTGCGGCCTTAAAGGAGGAGAACCAGCGGCCAAGGGACCAAGCTGGGTGTAACGACCCGACCGGTTGTTTTGAGCTTTTGCACCTGGCTCGTCAGTTCTCGGGCATGACTTGCCCCATATGATGTATTAAGACTTATGTAAATTATTGGTTTTAGTTTTCAGGGTAATCGGAATGAATTTGGAAGAACGGTTCTCAGTTTGAAGCTTGAAATTTGAAAGGGTTGACCAAGTTTTGACTTGTTTGTATATGATCTCGGATCGAAAATTTTATGATATGGTTAACTCCGTTAGGTGATTTGGGACTTAGGAGTGTGTCCGAAATATTTTTGTGATGTCCAGTGTAGAATAAGGCTTGAATTGGCGAAAGTTAGTTTTTGGCGATTTCTGGTCGGCTGTGGAAAATTGGCTATCGGGGTCGGAATGGAATTTCGACAGTTGAAACAGGTTCTTAATGTCATTTTTGATATGTCTGCAAAATTTTAGGTCAATCGAGTTGTTTTGGATAGTTTCGGCGTCGTTGGTGGAATTTAGGAGTTTAGAATTTCTTAGGCTTGAATTCGAGGTTGATTTGGTGTTTTGGTGTTGTTTTGGGTGTTCCGGATGTTCGACTAAGTTTGGATAGTGATATATGGCTTGTTGGAATTATTGGTTGAGGTCCCGAGGGCCTCGGGTGAGTTCGAATAGGTTTGGGTTGTGTTGCACTCGTTTTTCTTATGTTTCGACATCGGTTCTTCAAGCATAAATGATATCATATTGAACAAATTAGCTCCGATTTCTTTTTTGATTAAAGCATTAAATCCGTATCGTAATTACGGACCCGTAGAAAAAAGAATCGTCGCATTTGGACATCGTATGAGGATTTTATGATCATTTTACTAAGAATTAGGTTGCCAGATTTTTCAGTTTAATTACGAAATTGCCACTGACGGCGTATTTAAAAATCTGCACTATTTGCAAATATTAAAACCTATATATCTCATTCATTATAAGGTCAAATTGAGTGATTCAAAAGCCTAACTTGACTAGAATTTCACATGGAATCCATTGGAGGCATAAAATACGAGTTTCGGAATCGTTTGGCATGAGAAACGAGGCAAAATAACTGACAGAAAAATATATATATAACTAAAGTTTGTTCCTTCGGTCATATTTTGAGTTGGGGAGCTCGGATTTGGGTGATTTTGGAGGAGATTTTCACCATAGGGATTGGGGTAAGTGTTCTTTACTAGGTTTTAATTATATTTCATGAATCCATCTTCGTTTTTGGGATTTGATTGATGATTTCAAAGTGAAAAAGGTGGAGTTGGGGCTTGAGATTATGAGACCTTCTAGGGATGATTTGAGGGGTCAAACGAACTCCGATTTTCGAGTTCTTTATATGTACGGACTCGTGAGATGATGAAAAATATTTTATATAAAGTTTGTCCAGTTTCGGGACGCGGGCTCGGGGGTCGGGTTTTGACTGATTTCGGGTTTTGTGCTTAAAATCGATATTTTTCAATTGGAATTCATTCGTTTAGCATAATTTGATGATAAAAATCTGAACTTGGTAGATTTGGAGCACTCGGAAGTTGGGTCGAGAGGCAAGCGTGTTGCAGAATAGCTTTTCGGGCTAGTTCGATGTGAGTAATGATTTTAAATGCTGTTCTGAGGGTATGAAACCTCGAAAATTCACAACGTTCGGCTATGTTGAGGTGAGACACACGCTAGATGACGAGCGTGGGGTCGTACACCATTGGGGATTGTGACTTAGTCCATCCCGTATGACTATTTTACTGCGTATGTGACAGTTAATTGTTTAATATTATTATATTTTGGGCTAAATGCCATATGTGGGCTTCGTGCCAGCTGTTTGAACCCTTAGGGGATTTTTAAATGATATTTTTCTCACTGTTTGATTTCATACTGGTGCTCAGTCATGCTATATTTTCACTATTTTCAAAACTTAGCTATGTTACTCTGTTTTAAACACATTAAATGATATTTTTAAAGATATTTTTAGCTGAGCTTCATATTTTACTGTGGCCCGAGGGGCTTATGAGATTCTGACAGAGTAAGGCCGAGGGCATGTACTGTGAGGATACTTTTGGGTCGGGTTGCACGCCGCAGCAGTGATACATTGATTATGATAATGAGGCCGAGGGCTTGAGACTGTACGCCACGAGGTGGCTTGAGATTTATATGAGGCCGAGAGCCTGTGTATGATGCCACGAGATGGCTTGATATTGCGCTTGGGCCGTAAGGGGCCCCTCCCGGAGTCTGTACACCCCCAGTGAGCGCGGGTACCAATTGTGATATGAGATATAGCCCGAGGGGCTGGTATTGTTCTGTGATATTGCCCGAGGGGCTGATTCTGTTGTTACTGTGCCCGAGGGGCAGTTATTATGTGTTTACTTTTTGTTGTCTCTCCTGTATATTGTTTAATTGTTTAAAGGATATTATGAGATTTCACTGCTTAATTATATTTATTGATTTTTGCTATGCCTCTTTTAGCTTAATATTGTGCCTTACGTGGTTTTATATTACTCAGTCTTCATTTATTTTATTACTCACTGAGTTGGAGTACTCACTTTACTCCCTGCACCCCTGTGTGCAGATTCGGGCACTACAGGTCCTACTCTTGAGGGTTGATAGTTCCAGCAGGTCTTCGGAGATTTACTACGTAGCTGCTTGACAAATTCGCAGCCTAGTACATTCTCCCTCTATCTTAGTTCTTTTGATTCAGTTATGTTGTAGTGGATTAGACTTCAGGCTTTTAGTATTGTTTTAGATGCTCATGACTGGTGACACCCCGATATCGGGCTGTGTTGGTTTCTATTTCCGCAAATTATACTGTTAAATGCTTATTTTGGAATTTTATTTTTGATTAAAGACTTAGTAGTTATTATTTTAATTGCTTAAAGTGAATTGGAAGTGAGTCGGCTGGCCTTGTCTTCACGAGAGGCGCCATCACGATCGGGTTGGGTTTAGGGTCGTGACACTGGGCCATCACGCACTGCTGTTCCCATCCAAGCTCATGAACTTTGGGTCTATGCCGAAGCTCAGCACGATATCTTCAAGAACTTGTGGGAAGCGGGTACTGTGACCGAGGCGGCTTTCGAGGAGGCACGCCAGAAGGCTCGTGTGGCTCGTGCCAACTATGGTTATGATGTGGCGACACCCGAAGCTGATGATGGTGCGAGTGGTGGCGAAGATGGCGCCGAGTGAAAGAGAATTTGTTCTTTGTTTTTCTTTTTTTTTTCTTTTTTCTTGTGTTGACCGGTCCTGGCCGGGTGTAAGCGGGGATGACCTGTATTTTTAACTTCGTGGATAATAAATTCTCTTTTTCGTTATTTGTTTTGCGTTTATTTTGTATTCCTTTTTTGAATATACTTGAAGTGATGGCCCGTCTCGAGTTCAATTAAGGTCGACGTATCAATCTTTTAATGGCGAAGGTTCTTACCTTTTGACTTGGTTTGAGCAAGGTCGAACTATCGACTTTTATGACGAAGGCACTTAGCCCTAGTCCTAGTTTGAACGAGGTCAAACTATCTACTTCGATGGCGAAGGCACTTAGCCTCATAGTTCGAACGAAGTCGAACTATCTACTTTGATGGCGAAGGCACTTAGCCTGAGTCCCAGTTCGAACGAGGTCGAACTATTCATTTTGATGGCGAAGGCACTTAGCCTGAGTCCCAATTCGAACGAGGTCGAACTGTCAACTTTGATGGCGAAGGCACTTAGCCTGAGTCCTAGTTCGAACGAGGTCGAACTATCTACTTTGATGGCGAAGGCACTTAGCCTGAGTCCAGTTCGAACGAGGTCAAACTATCTATTTTGATGGCGAAGGCACTTAGCCTGAGTCCCAATTCGAACGAGGTCGAACTGTCAACTTTGATGGCAAAGGCACTTAGCCTCATGGTTCGAACGAAGTTGAACACCTTAATTTTGGAGGCGAAGGCACGTAGCCTGAGTCCCAGTTCGAACGAGGTCGAACTATCTACTTTGATGGCGAAGGCACTTAGCCTGAGTCCTAGTTCGAATGAGGTTGAACTATCTATTTTGATGGCGAAGGCACTTAGCCTGAGTCCGAGTTCGAACGAGGTCGAACTGTCAACTTTGATGGCGAAGGCACTTAGCCTCATGGTTCGAACGAAGTCAAACACCTTAATTTTGGAGGCGAAGGCACGTAGCCTGAGTCCCAGTTCGAACGAGGTCGAACTATCTACTTTGATGGCGAAGGCACTTAGCCTGAGTCCCAGTTCGAACGAGGTCGAACTGTCAACTTTGATGGCGAAGGCACTTAGCCTCATGGTTCGAACGAAGTCGAACACCTTAATTTTGGAGGCGAAGGCACGTAGCCTGAGTCCCAGTTCGAACGAGGTCGAACTATCTACTTTGATGGCGAAGGCACTTAGCCTGAGTCCTAGTTCGAATGAGGTTGAACTATCTATTTTGATGGCGAAGGCACTTAGCCTGAGTCCCAGTTCGAACGAGGTCGAACTGTCAACTTTGATGGCGAAGGCACTTAGCTTTATGGTTCGAACGAAGTCGAACACCTTAATTTTGGAGGCGAAGGCACGTAGCCTGAGTCCCAGTTCGAACGAAGTTGGACTATCTACTTCGATGGCGACATTCAGGTTGCTTTTGAGGCGACTTTCGATTCTTAGTTCGAAATATCTCTGCGCCGGCTTCCAGCCTGATACAATGCGATGGGTGAGGAGGGGAATACTCCCTATTTCTATCCGGCTATCAGGGAGCGCTCCTCGTTCGGGTTGCTCGAGATTGGTGGGGCCAAGGGTTTTGGCTTCCGTTGACGCATTCGACTCTTCCTTGCTCGATGCACTGGTATTGGCTGGTTTGAGTTGGGTTGTTTTCTTTTTGGGTGTTTCTTCGGCTTCGATCCAGGAAGAAACTATGTACTTTCACTAGGGAATCCCCACAGACGACGCCAAATTGTTTGACTCAAAAGTTATAAAATACTTTTTAGACAAATCAATCAAAAGAGAGGAAGGGGTAAATTATAGCCAAGCATAATTAATAGTGGATCCAAAGACAGAGTCGAAACATGGAAACATTGGATAGAAATAATATTTCAAAAGTTTTTTTTTATCATAGAACTTTACCCTGCCTCTTCTTGAAGAGGTTCAGAGAATTACAGTCATATCGTTCCCTTCATGGGTAGTCGAAGGAGTGGATCTCCCCTTGGCGTAGGTTTTAGAGTTCCTTCATGGAGTTTTGCCATCCCCTGTTTTGGGTTGCTAGAGTAGAGGAATACTTTTTAGACAAATCAATCAAAAGAGAGGAAGGGGTAAATTATAGCCAATCATAATTAATACTGGATCAAAAGACGGAGTCGAAACATGGAAACATTGGATAGAAATAATATTTCAAGAGTTTTTTTTATCATAGAACTTTACCCTGCCTCTTCTTGAAGAGGTTCAGAGAATTACAATCATATCGTTCCCTTCATGGGTAGTCGAAGGAGTGGATCTCCCCTTGGCGTAGGTCTCAGAGTTCCTTCATGGAGTTTGCCATCCCCTATTTTGGGTTGCTAGAGTAGAGGAGAAGAAGCCCCCCCTTCATGGGTCTTTTACCTTGTATTTATAGTCGAAAGCTTCACGGGCTTATCTTGATTCGTCGTAGTCAGGTCGAGGGGGCGTTCCTTCGTCATGGAGGGACTGTGGCCCGGTCGCTTGTCTTAGCAATAACAGTGACAAGTCAGAGTCGAGTTTGTTGACTATTTTCGTAGGATGATTTGGACGAGGTCGTTGCCGTCGTGGTCGTGCGGTCAGATTTTGACCAATACAAGTACATGACTCATTTTCTTACATCGCATCTTTTAACAGAAAAGATAACTATGTATCCCACCTAGGTATTTGTTGATAAATTGTGAACCTGTATTTAATTTGAGCAAGCACAATTCAAAAAAAATCCAACAAAAATAGGTATTTAAAATATCCAACAAAAATAGAACTTCCATATATAAGTTTAATAGTCTGTAAGGTGCCTAAACTGCCGCTAATTGGGGAAACCAAAATACCTGCTTGGGACGGTATTAACGACTAATGACGAACAATGAAAATTAAAAAAAAGAACAAACAAAGCAGGGGGTTATAGACTTGAAAAGACATAGCGCTTCTAAAGAGGTGTGATATGTAATGGCTTTTTAAAATAAGATAAGTGGAAAAAAAGAGGAAAAGCTAGAAAAGAGAAAAAAGATAAATAGATTCCAGCACTATGGAATATGTCATAACATTATATATATACTTGCTTGCAGGAAATTTCTTACAAATACAAAAATCAAATATTTAATGGATAAAAATAAAATAAAAAAGTTGACGTAGATAAATAAAATAAAGGTATAGGCATTAATCCCTATATTTAGTTTAAACTTTTTTTTTTCGACCAAGGAAGTGAAATTTTACAATAGAAATGCACAGGAAGTAGAACTAACATGCTAATAAGCATAAATGTCCTAGATGACTAAAAAGTAAGGAAAGACATGGAGAAAACTTATTTGCTAATCTCGACCCTCTCTCTGAGAGCATTAAAATCCCAAAAGAATTACCCAAAAGAAAATATAAAGAAAATTAAGAAAAATAATCACAATCACCTGTCAATTAACAAAACAAAAGGAAATATAAACGCAAACTATAAAAATAGTCATACTCTGAATGACCAAAACAATGATTTTAACATGTCAAAATTATTTTAGTCTTTTCCAATTGAACATGTTGAATATCAGTACATGGATCTGAAAGAAAAATAAAGAAAATTAAAAATCACAAAAAGTTAGTCCAATAAGCACAAAGTAACGAATGAACAATACTTTCTGATTAACAACAACAAAAAGAAAAATAGGCACACTATAAGAATATTCCTACTCTTAAAATGATTAAAGCCACTACAATTTTGAAAGGGGTAAATCTATTGTGGAGATTAAAAGGCATTTTTCTTGGAAGAGGAAGAGAAAGGCTAATTAAAAAGATTAAAAGACATGACTGTTGATGTTTTTCTTTTCAAGTACATAAATGGAAAAATAAGGAAATGGGCATAATTTACATAAAGTTATATAAATGAAATACAAACTTAATGATTAGCCAACTAAATCATAAGGAATACCACCTCCTCTTGTTCTTTGAACACAAATTTAAAACAATTGAAATGTTATTATTTGAGGGTACATACCATTTATCGTGGTAATTAGCCTCCATGGTTTTTTACAATGTTAAATTTAAGAAAATGTCTTTTTTAGATCTCTTATGTGCAAAAGATAGATCTCTTATGTATAAAAGTAAATTTCCCATATGTAAAAAAAAAAAAAAAAAAAAAGAAGAGAGATGGGATCATAAAACTAAAAACAAATTTGTAATAGGCCACAATACCATTTGACCCCCATTTATCTGGAATAAGCAAATTGACATTTAAATAAGTAACAAAAAATATATTATATATGTGTAAAACCAAGAATCATGCCTTTTATCTGGAATTCGATACTGAAATAAGTAACACAAAAATATTATATATTTGTAAATATTTTTCAGATTTAAGAAGTTACGGTATAACCTAGAGATGAATTCAGAGCGGCAAAATTGAAGTTCACCTTGAGGGATAATGAACTTTTTCTAGCCAATTCACATTGACCAAACAAACAATTAGCATAGATGAAAAATGTCAATCTTTTGTACTCACTGCAATGTTTTTATTAATTGATGCAAGAGAAAATAAACAAACCCAAACTCAGCATAAGAATGTTATGTTGATCCTAAAATCTTGATATCCCTAAATAACGCTGATAACAGACACCTGCCTTATATTTTTTACTTTTTTTTTTTTAAGAAAGAAGAATCAATCAATGATTCAATAAATGATTGAGGGAAGCTATTACATGAAGGTCCCAAATAAAAGGGAAACAAGAACCCAAAGGGCTGCACCGGAGATTGTTGAAGCCAGAAATCGAGGAATCTATCGCAAATCACCCAAGTTACGAAAAGATATGCCTAGATCAAGGAAGATCAACTGAAACTCGACTTTATTCTTGGAAAGAATCAATCTATGATTCCGTCAAGGATCAACTCCTTTAGGTTTGCAATCTCTCAAGATTCACAAAGTCCTCACGAAGTATATATATATATATATATATATACATTTTTTTTTGCCAATAGATAAGAAAGCTATTTTTTTTTAAATGCAGTCATCCACATCAATACTTGCTTCTTCTTTTTTCAAAATATGAAGGGGACCTATGTTGTTACCTCACACAAAGGAGGCAACGGCTATCCCTATTTACTAACTATTTAGTGTCTTTATGCATTACATACATAAACAAAAGTGCTCTTTGCAGTTTGGAATATTACCAATCAACAAAAACTCTTCACAAAATGTATTCTTCCTATGTTTATGCGTTAGTGACACCATCACTACATTCTTGGGTAATGGGAGTATATCAAAATTGTTTAGGGATATTATTCGAAATTAAGTTTTTGTTATTTATTGAATTGAATATTCAAAAGTTTGTTTATGGTAAAAGATGAGTGAATTACTTAAACAATAATCTAAAATATGACAATAACACGATAAAATTACTAAGGGGTGCTAGCGTTTCACTAATAACATATCAAAAGGGCTTGAAAAACGTAATAGGCTGCTACTCTAGGTTCACTTAGCTTCTTCAAGCTTCGCCCCTTCTTTAAAAATAAAAAGCACCCCTTACGAGTACAAAAATGGATGCTAAGGTGCAACTTTGCGCATGGAGCCGCTATTCCCTTGCTTCTGTAAGTTTTGTGATAATAATATAATCACTAATATAATAAAGAGTCCAAAATCAAAGTGTGGTTCTTTTAGAGTCAAACGACAGAGATAGGTAAAAAAAAAAGGTGTACCATTTTATATACACACCTTAATGGCATGTTTTTCCATTAATATATAACGCGCGGTGAATAACCACGCTATATATAAAATATCCCGCCTCATCAATAATTCTTCTACACTTAACTGACCACTAATAATTTATATGGGTATAACACCTATTATATATGCGCTAAATATATGGCGTGTACTATGCATGCGCTATACTTCAATTATTGTACCCTCCCCCCCCCCCCCCATATTCAGACTGGTTTTTTCTTATTTAAGGAGTTTCAAAATTAGGTAAAAATTCATTTTGGATCCTTCAGGTCTTCTAAAATAGTTTTTGTTAAGTTATGTTGCATTTTGTCATAATGTTCGAAGTGCAAAAAATTAGGGTTTCATTATATTGGGGGTGGGGGTGAAGTTGTGGTGGAGAATAACTCAGTACGCTATAGTTTCTCACCACAGTGTCATGTTATATTGCCACTTACAATGGAGTACGATAGATTGGTATCATTGTTATGTAAAAGAAATGAGTGTGAGCAAACATTCAGTGAATATTAAAGTAATCGGAAGATATTCATATTTTGTTACTCCGCAAGGGGTTACTTGTTATGCTGAGTTTAACATATCAAAGATAATAAAACCCTAACAGATCTTTTATGGACTCCGGATGAACGCCAGGAACTTCTTGTGATAAAAATGTTGTAAATGTACGTCAAGGCTGAAGATGTTCACAATAATGAGGTTCCGCAAAATAGGGATATCCCCCAATCATCGGGTAGTCTTTTTGGAGCAGTTTTATCCGAATAGATTTCGGGTGAAAGAGTTTGGCCAGATATAAACTTATCTCCCCGGAGCGAATGCGAAGCTAGGACATAATTTCTCCCCAAGTTTACATAATTCACAAGCCGAGTGGTAAACTTCTATTTTTCTTTGTGTTACGATGTTTATTTTTATGTATTGAATGTGTATAACATTCATATATTCCATAGGGGGTATTGGCCAGATATGAATTTTACAAGTTATGAACCAACAGACAGTTAGAATATGCCTAGTTTTGGTGTATTGGATCATGATGGTCCATTCGGGTGTCATCGTCAACGGGATAATGTGCATCTTGGGATATCAACACATTAAGATTTGTAAGTGAAGTGATAAATTTTATATGTAATATTTGGATAAATATTAGAAACTCATTATTTTATTGGTTGTACAGTGAAAACGAGCAACTGGAAGGTCATGTCCATACTCAATTGCCCGAAGACGACATATTTAATCGGGATCTGGTAGATGCACAGAGACAGGAATATGATAGTGATTGTGATAACAATATTGACGAGTCTGGAGATGACACACCCTTCCCTGATGAGGGTAACAATGATGAGGGCGAGAATGATGAAACTGGTTTGACGAGGGAGCATGCTCCACCTCCCGTTAGACCAAGAGTGTACGAGTCCCATGTTCAGTTTCATTCAAGGGAGATTCCCTACCTTGATCAGCTGCAGGGTATGTCGGATGTTAATGCCCTCATAAGGGATCATGACAAAATTCGGACAGCAATGTGGGATGAATCTTGAGCAACGGTGTTGTCAAAGGGCATGCTTTTTATTGATAAAGCGCACCTAAGCAGGGTGGCGCGAATGTACAACATAAAAGAGTATTGTGAGATCGTGGTTCATGAGCCATCTCCGGAAGTATACAAGGTTATTGTCGTAGATGGTTTCAAGGTTGTAATTGGATGTTGTGTGTGAGAAAGTTGAAAACAAATATGTGAATTATGGGGAATTACATTGGCACCCACAATTGTGAAATGGACACTTTAACCCCGGGACTGTTGTTGAATTCAGTGGGAATCATTTTAACTTGAATGTTGACTTAATTTCTCTTGTCTTGATTCCACACATTGAAGCGTCCATAAGGTACAAGTTCAAAGAGTGTATAACATATGTCCACCAGGTATATGGATGTACCATTACCAAAAGAAAGGCATTTCTCGAACTTAAACGTTCGTTTGAGATTGTTTATGGTAAATAAGATAAGTCATTTGCCGCTCTACCCAGGTACATGGTTGCATTTGCAATACTTTAACCCCGGGACTGTTGTTGCATTAAGTGGGAATCATTTTAACTTGAATATTGACTTGATTTCTCTTGTCTCCATTCCACACATTGAAGAGCCCATAAGGTACAAGATCAAAGAGTGTATAACATATGTCCACCAGTTATATGGATGTACCCATTACTAAAAGAAAGGCATTTCTCGGACATAAACGTGCGTTTGAGATTATTTATGGTAACTGGGATAAGTCATTTGCCGCTCTACCCAGGTACATGGTTGCATTGAAACACTTTAACCCCGGGACTATTGTTGACTGGAAGCTTGAGCGGAGTCCGGGAATGCCAGAATACATATTCAGATATGTGTTTTAGGCATTTAAACAAGCCATTGATGGTTTTGTGCATTGTCGGCCTGTAATATCCATAGACGACACTCATGTCTATGAAAAGTATGATATTAAGTTATTGATCGACGTTGCAATAATGCTAATAGAAGCATACTTCCCCTAGCATTTGCTATTTGTGCCAATGAAAGCGAGAAACGTGGACATTGTTTTTGAACCACTTGAAGGAGCACATTGTCAAATAACGTTTAGGTATATGTCTAATATCTTATCGACATGGTGGTATTTTAAGTTCTATACAGAATTTGCGTGCATGGCAGGAACTGTATGCCTACCATTGTTACTGTGTTAGTGTAACAACCCGGCCGATCGTTTCATGAGTTACCGCTTCGTTTCCCCCCATTTCTGCTTCTTATTGCATTGGTTATCGGTTCTATGTGTGATCGGGTTCGGAAAGGTTTTGGTAAGGTTTGAGACACTTAGTCTCTTTTGAGGAAGCTTAAGTTGGAAAAGTCAAACGGATGTTGACTTATGTGTTAAAGGGCTCGGATGTGAGTTCCGATGGTTCGGATAGCTTCGGGAGGTGATTTGGGACATAGGAGCGTGATCATAATGTGTTTTGGAGGTCCGGAGTAGATTTTGGCTTGAATTGGAGAAATTGGAATGTTGCCGTTTTCCGGTAGTTAGCTGAGATTTTGATATAGGAGTCGGAATGGAATTCTGGGAGTTGCAGTAGTTTCGTTGTGTCATTTGGGATGTATGTGCAAAATTCCAGGTCATTCGGGCGTGGTTTGGTAGACTTTTTGATCAAACGCGGAATTTGGAAGATTTTGAAAACTTAGGCTTGAATCCGATGTGTTATGGTTGATTCGATGTTGTTTGAGGTGTTTTGAAGATTGGTATAAGTTTGGATGGTGGTATAGGACTTGTTGGTGCTTTTGGTTAGGTCCCGGGGTGATTTTGGATGGTTGGCGGAAAGTTTGGAAGTTGGTTTTGGCAGCTGAAGATGTTCCATTGCTGTCATAACCGCACATGCGGCTAGGTGACCGCAGGTGCGGTATCGTAGAAGTGACAAGGGAGCTGCAGATGCGGCCAAGTAGAAGGCTAGTTGAAACCGCAGAAGCGATCGAGGAGGCACACATGCGATGGCGCAGGTGCGATATTTAAACCGCAGATGCGGAAAATGGTCAAGTAAGTGGAAACCGTAGATGCGGTGATCTAGACCGTAGAAGCAGGACCGCAGGAGCGGGATCTGGACCGCAGGTGCGAAAAGCCTGGGCCAGAAGGTATTAAAGCACTCCTTCGCGATTTTTGACTTTTTGTTCACCATGTCAAGTCAGTTTTGGAGCTTTTGGGAGATTTTGAAGAGGGAATCAAGGGATATCGTCTGGAGGTAAGATTTTTGAGTCTAATACTCGTTTCTATGGTATTATTTCACGGATTTGAGCTGTAATTATGGAATACTAAGGGTCAAAAATTGGGAAAACTAGGGCTTGGTATTGGAGACCTAGACTTGAGGATTTGAGGGGCCATTTGTGGTTGGATTTTGGGACTTTTGATATGTATGAACTCGTGGGGAGATAGGAATCTATTGATGTAAATCTTATCGAATTTCGAGACGTGGGCCCGGGGGTCGGTTTGGTTAATTTCGGGATTTATGTTGTAAATTGATTACTTTCGCATGGGCTTCGTTACCTTAGCATATTTTGAGATTCTAATTTTGGATAGATTCAATGCGAGTTGAGGCCGAATCGAGGGGCAAAGGCGTCGCGGGCTAGAGTTTAGATCGGATTGAGGTGAGTAATGATTTTAAATATTGTCCTGAGGGTATGAAACCCCGGATTACACATCGTTGTGTTATATTGAGGTGACACACACGCTAGATGACGAGCGTGGGGTCGTGCACCGTTGGGGATTGTAACTTAGTCCGTCCCGAATGACTGGTTTACCGCGTATTTGATTGAAAACTGTTTGTCATCATCATGTTTTGGGCGGAATGCCATATTTGAGCCTCGTGCTAACTATTTGGACCCATAGGGGATTTTCACTTATATTTACTCACTGTTTTGACTTTATACTTGTACCCAGTCATGCTGTATTCTACCATTTTCATAACTCAGCCATGTTTACTCTGTTTTAACACATTAAATGATATTCTAAATGATAATTTGGGCTGAGCATCATGTTTTACTGTTTCCTGAGTGGCTTATGAGATTCTGACTGAGTAAGGCCGAGGGCCCGTGTTGTGAGGATACACTAATTTATGATTATGAGGCCGAGGGCCTGAGATTGTACGTCACGAGGTGGCTTGTTGATATGAGGCCGAGAGCCTATCGATTACGCAACGAGATGGCTTGATATTGCGCTTGGGCCGTAAGGGGCCCCTCCCGGAGTCTGCACACCCCTAGTGAGCGCGGGTACCCATTGTGATATGAGATATAGCCCGAGGGGCTGGTATTGTTCCATGTGTTGCCCGGGGGGCTGATTTCTATTGGTATTGTGCTAGAGGGGCGGTTCTTTATGTGTTTATCTTTTCTAGCTGCCTGTCATTTACTTGCTTAACCGTTAAAAAAGGTATTTTAAAGAAGCTTAAAATGAACTAAGGTGACTTTACATGTTTTTACTGTTTCATTGCTTTTACTGGCTTTATACTGCTTCTTTATAGCATGGTGATGTGCCTTTACGTGATTTCTTATCGCTCAGTCTTCATTTATTATTATTACTCACTGAGTTGGAGTACTCACTTTACTCCCTGCACCCTGTGTGCAGATTCAGGCACTTCAGGTCTTGCTTGCGAGAGTTGACAACTTCCAGCAGATTTCGGAGATTCACTAGGTAGTTGCTCGGCGTTCGCAGCCCAGTGCTTCTTCCTCTATCTTATTTTCTCTTGTTTTAGTTCTGTAATAGACTATGTAGACTATTCTTGTTTTAAATCGGTTAGTATATGCTCATGACTGGTGACACCCCGATGTCGGGCTATGTCTATTCCGCAATTGTACTATTTTACCATATTTTTGGATTTTTGTGATGTTAAAGACTTAATTTGTATTATTTTAACTGCTTATAATGAATTGGGTGTGTCGGTTGGCCTTGTCTTCACGAGAGGCGCCATCACGACCGGGTTTGGGTTTAGGGTCGTGACAGTTAGGCACTCGAAGGCCAACTTCTAGAGGCCTTATCCGAACAAGGACTTGCATTATTTAATGTGGATGGCTACAACAGATCTTCAAGAGTATAAATTCAGGAGGCAGATGGAATTGATTGGGCAGGAAGATCCAGAAGTCTATCATTGGTTGATGCGACATGAGCTTGATAAGTGGACTTTGCATGCAGATGGTGGTAGAAGATGGCAAATTCTGACTATAACTATGTTAGAGTCTTTCAATGGGTTATTGAAATCTGCACGTGGATTACCTACTGCCATGGTGCGGATGTCATTCAAGTAGACAACGAAGAGGTTTGTTGAAAGATCTAGAGGTGCATCGTCATTGATGGAAAGAGGTGTTGAATTTATGCCACAACAAATGACATGAAAGAATGTAGGAAGCGAGCACAATGGAATTCATTTTTGCAGTATTGAAGCGAGTTTTGAAGGTCGCACTGGTCTACATGACAACCAACGGGAATAATACACACACCACAATAAAGATAGAAGATTACGCTCATGTGAAAAATGGTCAATATATCACTTGCCATTCTCACCTGCCATGAAGTGCTTTCAACATACAGGTTTCGCGGCAACGAGGTACCTTGATAAAGAATATAGTGTTGCTGCATACTTAAACGCCTATAGTGGACAGTTGCAGCCAGCGGGTTGTGAGCATTATTGGCCGCCAGAACCATTTAAAATGGTGTGTAACAAGGATTATGTGCGTCAACGGCAAGTGCAAAAAAGAACGCGTATACAGAACCGAATGGATATTGGTGATACCGTTTATGCGCATAAATATGGCATATGTTCCCAAACAGGACACGACCACCACAAATGTCC
This sequence comes from Nicotiana attenuata, assembly GCF_001879085.1. Classification (NCBI taxonomy): domain Eukaryota; kingdom Viridiplantae; phylum Streptophyta; class Magnoliopsida; order Solanales; family Solanaceae; genus Nicotiana; species Nicotiana attenuata. The sequence goes on along the minus strand of NC_031996.1, from coordinate 29,792,548 downwards.
TTCAATTGGTGTAGGAAGCGGTGGTAATTCAACTCCAGGTGGCAGTTCATCCAATGTTGCCAATTATCAAGGATAAACGTAGTGTTTTATTGAAGTGATTTTGTTGTACTAAATTTATGTAAATGTTCAGGTTGCAAAATGTATGAAATAAAATTATGTTTCCAATAAGGTTACATCTAATTGATATTTAGCATTAAAGATTTAATACAATAATTTAACATACACCCCAAGAAATAAAAAATAATTGTTTGGGAGGTAATTGATTCTAATGGCACAGTTATATGTAGATAGATTTCCGGAAGAGTCATAGCGATTTAGATCATGACTTGAGGTTTCTAATTTTTCCATAGTTTGGGAATTCAGTTGTGTGTTGTGTCGGTTCTCCTGAAACGAGCTAAATGAAAAGTCTTCTAGCCAATGAAATGTCTATCCTACTAGCAATTCAGGGGTTATGATGAATTCTTATATTCTCGTGTAGCGACATGATAGGTGTAGTGACGGCATGGGAATTTGGAAGTTGAGGATCAAGGTTGGGGTTTCGTGTTGACAAGAATGTCACGGGCTCGGATGAGCAGGGGGAAATTTAGGTGTTCAGAGTAAGCTGGCATTTCCTTTAGTGTCGCCTGAGAATGGTGTCCTGCGAAAGAGGCATTGTGTAATAGTTAGTGGATTCTTTATTTGTTGTATAGAAGTATAGTAGTATGGATGTGCAGACTTTGCTACCTGAGTAAAAGGTCGTAGGAGCGTGCCCCCTAGAAAATCGTATAAGTGTGGCATGTTAGTCATTTGACTGTGAAAGATTTAAAACCAAATATTGGTAATATCACAAATGCGAGAGTTTATACCTGAGAGGCATTTTATTCCTTGGGTTGTGGATTGTGTGAGTCGCTCCGGATTGGGCGGCCGTTCTTATGTGTCAAGGAAAAGGGTATTGCAGATCCTTGAAAGGTTATTAGCCCAGTATGGTATGATCAGAATCGTTTTGAGGTCCATTGATGGTTCTAATGTGAATGCGTTCTCTACATTAGGCCGGATGTGTTCATTCAGCATAGCGTTGCTTTTGGAGGAGTCTTCGGACATAGATGTTATTCTCGTCATCAGGATTATCTGAGCAAGTGTTGGGGTCCTGTGTAGCTGGTGGTATTATATGCGCAGGATGGCTCTCGAAATGCAGGTCATTTATCTCACTTTTTTTTTGGGTAAAAGAAATTTTTTATCTATCTCCCCCTGACAAAAAACATTTACTCAGTAATTATGCTATGACTATAAGCTTATCTCCTTGAGCTTACTTCTATATATCCCTACTAGGTAGGTTTGCTCTATAGTATCCTATCTATACAATGTATTTATCCATTCTTTTTCTTTCCTATTTTTCCTGCTATCTTTTATTTCCTGCACTCTATACTTGCTGTCTTCCTTGATTCCTTGCCATACTTTTTCTGGAATTAGTACTGCTTTGTTCCACAGTGCCTCATTTCTTGCTTTCCAGATCCCATACATGATTGCTGTGATGATGGATACTACAAAGTTCCTGTATATTCTCCCTTTGATGCATCTTCCTATCTTCCTCCATGTACTGTTCTGATCTGCATTGTTTATTTTGATCTTCAGCCACTTGCATAAGTATTCCAGCAGTCTGCTTGAGTACTTGCATTCAAAAAATAAGTGTTGGATTGTTTCATCTGCTCTTTCACATAGGAGACATGTCTTCTCTTGGCTCACCCCTATCATGTTCAAGCGATCCCTAGTTAGTAATCTCTTCTTCATGATCAGCCATCCAATGAAATAGTGTTTTGGAACATTTAGCCCGTTCTAAATCCATCTAGCGTATGGCCATTTGATTGCTTCTCCTCTTCTCCAGTTATAGCCATCTTTGATTGTGTACTTTTATTCTTTGCTTTCCATCCTATTTGTTCAAATCCATCTTCAAATTTTTCTTTAATGTCACATATTTTCTTTCAATACCATTTGCAATCCTGAGGTGGGTTGTATTGCCAACAATCCTTCCCTTTTATTTATATATGATCCACCCATCTTACCCATAGTGTATCACATTTCTGCTCTATATTTCATACGTATTTGGCAATTGCTGCTTCATTCCAGGCTATGCATTCCTGTATCCCTAGTCCCCCTTCTTCCTTTGGTCTGCATACAGTGTCCCGGGCTACCAATGGAGGCTTGTTGGTAATCACTCTCCCATCCCATAGATAATTCCTGCAGATAGTTACTATGGTCTTCATCACTTTCTTTGGCAGTATAAACATGGATGCCCAATAAGTATGAAGATGCAGTAGCACGGTGTTCACTAATTGAACTCTTCCAGCATATGAGAGATTCCTGGACCCCTGTCCCTTGACTCTTATTAGTATCTTGTCGATTAATCTTTCACAGTCCACTGCATTCTAACTTCTTAGGAGAAATAGCGACTCCTAAGTAGTTGAATGGAAGCTTTCCTTTCTTGTAGCCAGTAATCTCACATAGGTCTTCCATTTCTTTATTGTTCATGTTTGCAGAGAAAATGTTCGATTTCTCAGCATTTACTGTCATCCCTGAAGTATTGGAGAATGTCATTAGTCCTCTCATCATCAGCATTGCAGAGCTATATTCCCCTTTACAGAACAGAATCATATCATCTGCAAAACACAGGTGTGTTAGTTGAATCTCCTTGCATTTCGTGTGATACTTGAATTCCTTCTGCTTTGCAACTTGGCCTATCACTCTTGTGAAATATTCCATACAGATAACAAATAGCAAGGGTGATATTGGATCCCCTTGTCTTAGTCCTCTCCTGCCCTTTATATCCCCATAACAGTCTCCTTTCAAGTTTATGCAGTAGCTTGTTGTAGTTATACATTCCATTATCCACCCAATGAATTTAGTTGGAAAGTTAAGAGCATGTAACATTTCCTTTACAAATTCCCATTCAATCGAATCATAGGCTTTCTTCAGTTCCACCTTAATCAAGCAGCTTTTTGTTGTGTTCTTCCTATTATACAATCTGACTAGATCCTTGCATATCAGAATGTTCTGTACAATTATCCTCCCTGCCACAAATGCACTTTGATTTTGTGATATTATCTCTGTTAACACCAATTTCAGTCTGTTGCATCGCATCTTTGAAATGATCTTATAGACCACATTGGAGCATGTTATAGGTATGTAGTCACCTACTGTTGTTGCATGTGTAGACTTTGGTATTAGAGTGATTGCAGTAGTATTCATTGCTCTAAGCATCTTCCCAGATTGAAAGAACTCTAGGACTGCATCAGCAACATCTTTTCCTACTATGTTCCAACTCTCCTTGAAGAATTGGCTTCCATATCCATCAGGTCCTGGAGCCTTTGTACCATCTATTCCCCATAATGCCTCTTTGATTTCCTGCACTGTAAATCTCTTTATCAACTTTGCTCTTTGCTCTTCTGATACCATTGGTTCTGGTTGTACTAATCTCCTTACTACATGACTCCTGTCCTTCTTATCTGTACCCAGTAGCTTCTCATAGAATTCCACAAAAGCTGCTGCCACTTCCTTTGTTGTTTGCATTGTTTTCCCCTGACTATCCTGGATAGTGAATATTCTAATTGCTATCCTTTCTGCCTTAATCACAGAATGGAAGTATCTAGTGTCCATATCCCCTTGTTTGATCCATTGTACCTTACTTCTTTGCTGCAAGTATTTTATCTTTGCTTCCTTCCAGTACACATATTCCTTTGTCAATTTCTTCTCTTCTATGCTTAGCCCTTCATTCCTAGGATCTTTTTGTATTTTCTCCTGGCATTCTAATAGCTTCTACAACCAGATTTCTTCCTTTTTCTCAACATCACTAAACCTGTCCTTGTTTAGTTGTCTTAACACTTTCTTGGGTCTATTCAGCTTCCCCACTTTCTTATAAATTTTTTAACCTTGGATATTTTGTTCCCAGCTTCCTTCTACCTTGCTCATAAATGAAGTATCCATGCTCCACATGTTGTAATATCTGAATGCCTTTTGTCTTGGTCTATCATTCCCTTCCCATTGTATTATTGCTGGACTGTGATCATATTCTCCTGGTAGCAGATACTGCACTTCAGCTATTGGTAATTTGATCACCCACTCTGTATTTATGAAAACTCTATCAATCCTACTCATTACTCTATCCTGTCCTTCCTGCTTATTACTCCAGGTATAGTAACATCCTGATGATTTCATTTCCTATAGTCCACAATATTCCACGCACTCCTTCAAGTCTTTGATTTCTGCATATGTTACCCTGCTTCCCACTCTCTCCTCTTTGTTGAGAAATGAGTTCAAATCCCCCATTATTACCCATGCCCCATTCATTTGATCTGCTATACTCCTGATGTCTTTCCATAATCCAGTCCTTAGTGCTAGATCATTGAATCCATATATCATTGTAATACTCATTCTTTTTCCTGTGCTCCTATGTGTCACTATACTATGAATTAATTGTTCTGTCACTTTCTCCACTTGTATACACTTGAGGTCTCCATAACAACCATATCATCCCTGCATTATGCTTTGCATGATTAGTAGTATATGACCATCCTGTACATAGATTAAGAGCAGCTTTGTTGACCTTAGCTCTCATAATCTTAGTTTCTAGGAGCCCAAACATCCCAACTTGTTGTCTTTGAAGGAACATGTTCATTTCCTTCTATTTAGCTGGTCTATTTAGGCCCCTAGAATTCCAGAATCCCATTATATCCATTAGAGCATTGGGGTTGCGGCCCCCCAACCAGCCCTTTTGTCCTTCCTTCCTCTTTGTTTTGAGTTCCTCTTTCCTTCTCTTTCTCTACTTCATCAGCTCTTACATTACTTCTGTTCCTTACATTAGTGTCCATAATCCTGTTTTGCTGGTCATTAGTTTTGTTTCTCCATGCTTTTTTCCCTTGTACCACTTGCCATTGTCCTGCTCCCTTGCAATTCTGCCCACTTCTTCACCCTGCTTCAGTTTCTCCTTCTGTTTCTCAGCACTTTGCTCGATGGTATCACCTTTCTCTTGCTGCTTTTCCTTCTGTGTCTCACTGTTATTGTTTTGTTTTTTGTTTTCCATTCCATTCCTGTTCCTTTCCTTTTCAGCTTCTTCTCTTATTTGTTTCCTGCATTCCTTGATATCATGCCCATAGTTCCCACATACAGCACAATATATTGGCTTCCATTCATACCGCACTTCCTGCTCCATGATTATCCCCCATTCATTCTCAAACATAATTACTTTTGGGAATTCCTGATCTGCTTCCACTTTAACTAGAATTCTAGCAAATTGGAGCCTCCGCTTCTGTGTTGTAGCCCTATCAGCTTTCAAAGGGTTCCCTATCATCCCTGCTATTTTTGTTAGTGCATTTCATCCCCAGTATTTGATGTCTAAGTTCATCAATCTAATCCACACAGGTATTTCTCAACCATCTGTTTGTTAAACTTTACATCCGGTCTCCATGGCTTCGCTACCATAGGTTTCTTATCAAACATTCTTATCCCTTCTTCCACAGCTTTCTCTTTACTTTCCAGTGAATGAAATCTCACTATGAACACTCCTCGATTCACTTGTGCTATTTTATCAATTCCTAGATTTCCCCATATCCTTTTGAAATAACCTTCCATCACAATTTGAGGAGGATTTGAACCAAGCACATAACAGATAACTGCCGATTTCCAGTAGATTATTTCATCCTTAATGTCATCCATAGTACTTTTCACATTTCCTGTTATTTGTTTTCCTCTCCTCTCAGTTAGGTCATATCCTTGACTCGATTCTCCATTTCCTACCATTTTACTCCAATTCATCTCAGTTTTTGCATGGCTATGTTCCGCATTTAAATTTAGTTCGTTTACCTCATCATCTGCTTGATCTGCCCAGGATTTGTTGCTCGGTGTACTCTCCGCCATTGTTGCTGGTGTCTCCAACGATACCTCTAGATCTAGCAGTGCAATTCCTTGGATTGCATTCAGATTTTTGAATTTCCTCGCTTTTAATGACTGTGGAACTCTTCGGGGTTCTCTTCCTGTTATATCTAGCTGAGCTGTGCTCCTTCCTCCTCCAGATTTGGACTTCCTCGCCATTTCAGTTGCCTGAGAGGAAACTTAGTTTCTAGAGAGAGAAAGTTTCATTCTGTGGTGGTTACAACTTTTTATCATGTACTAGTAGTGTTACGCGGTTATTTATCTCACCTTAGCCGTGCTTGGATTTTTGTAGCATATGGTGTTATCCGTCTCCCCATGTTGGTATTTTCGCACTTGGCATGCTTGTGGTTGATATTCACTATTTCGTATGTATAAGCATTATGGCTTGATGGGCAATTCCTTATTTATTATTATGTGTGGATCGGGTGGCACGCCGCTACGGGTACGTTGTTTAGATGGGTTGCACTCCGCATTGGTATCATTTTGATCGGGTTGCACACTGCAACAACGATATGTTAAGTATGGTTCCCTATATCTATTCTTGTACATTTGTTTCTCATTCTCTGAGAAAGGCTCGTAACATCATTTCCTTTGTTTTATTAGTTACGTAGGTTAGGTAGTTCTTTACCCAGAGTTCGTTTACCCTTATATATCATATTCAAGTTGTGGCTTGTTGGTGCATTGATGGCGTCATATGAGATCTTTGTCAGTTTTTAAGATGGTTTATTGCCTGAGTAGCTTATACTGGGTGAGACGAGGTTATTGGACCTGGGATCAGTGCGATCAGAGTTCTGTAGGGTATGTTAAAGAACAAATGTCATTATTCAGTTCAGAATGAGGTAATGGTTCATGTCAGGAGGAGAGACTGGAGGATATTATTGATTCGGCGGATGGTTATGAGTTCTGCACATCTTTTTTGTGGCAGTATTGCGAGAGTTGGAACAAGATTTATATGCGTCATGAGATGTATTGTGGGCATCAAATTCGTGAAATTGCTACCATTACGGTCGGGGGATGTTATTATGGGCAACCAACTTATATGGTGCATGGTATGATTTTAGCATAGATGCATGATTGTGCTTTGGTATAGTGTGGTAATTGATACAGAGTTCGTATGTTCAAATCAGGTCTTGTAGAGAAATTCGAAGGTTGGAATTTAGTTCTAAGGCTTATTCACTAAATAAAAGGGAGAATCTTCGATCTGGCTCGAGCTAACATGCTCACTTGGGTTGTAGTGGCACGGGCAGGTGCACGAGGTGTAAAAGTGGGGGAGAATGTAATGATCCGACCGGTCAGTTTAAGCTCTAGTGCGTCGTTCGGCGGTTTGAGGCCTTGAGTAGCTTCACTTTAGGTGATATGACTTGTACGTTGGTTCGGAATTTAATTTTGAGATGGTTCGAAGTTGATTTGGAAAGAAAATTCAGAATTCGGAAGCTTTAAGTTGCAAGAGTTGACCAAGGTTTGACTTATGTGTAAATGACCCCGGAATAGAGTTTTGATGATTCCAATAGCTCCGTATAGTAATTTTGGACTTAGGAGTGTGCCCGGAATGTTATTTGGAAGTCCGTAGTTAAATTAGGCTTACAATGGTTAAAATAGAAATTTAAGTTAGGAAGTTTGACCGGGGAGTTGACTTTTTGATATCGGGGTCAGAATTTGATTCTCGAAATTGAAATAGGTCTGCTATATCATTTATGACTTGTGTGTAAAATTTGAGGTCAATCGAACTTGATTTGATAGGTTTCGTCATCGAATGTAGAAGTTGGAATTTCTTAGTTTTTTAGCGTTGTTTGATGTAATTTGAGACTTCGACTAAGTTCGTATGTTGTTTTAGGACTTGTTGGTATATTTTGTTGAGGTCCCAGGGGCCTCGGGTATGTTTCGGGTGAATTTTTAACGAGTTTGGGCATTTCGGCATGATGTTCTAGGAACAGTAGGAGTGCGGAGGCAAAGCCTCATGTACATACCGTAGAAATCCTCTTACGACCGCAGAAAGGAGAATCTGCAGGTTCGATGGTCTGACTTCAAAAGCTTATATCTTTTAAAATAAAAGGAATTTGGAGATGAACCACAAACGAAAGTTGTAGTCCTTTGAGTATAGTTTTCAGAAAGATAAACCAATTATGATTGGGATATTAGTACAGAGAGTTATGGTCAATGTATTGAAGCCTGGTAGTGCAGTCACTATTGAACTGTGACCGCACAATTTTGATTGTACCGCACAATATGAATGAGGGTTAGAGTATTATTTCATATTTGGACTTTGAGTACTCGGTTTTTGGCAAGTTTTCGTGGGATTTTCAAGAAATTTATCGGGGTAAGTGATTCTAACTCGGATTTAGTTAATATACATGAATATATCATTGCTTTCATCATTTAATTAGTATTTTGAGATAGAAATTTGGGGAAAATTGTAGAAATTTCAAAAAACATTTTTTGGGATTTGAATGTCGATTCGGAGTCGGATTTGAATTAAACTAGTATGGTTGGATGCGTAAATGAATGGGTTATCGGATTTTATGAGTTTTGTCAGATTTCGAGACGTAGACCCCACAAGAAATTTTTGAGTGCAATTTCAAATTTTGTTGGAAAATTAGTATTTTCATATGGGATTAATTCCTATATTTGTTCTGACTGAATCGAATTAATTGTGACTAGATTCGAGGCGTTTGGAGGCCAATTCGCGAGGCAAAGGCATAGCAGAATAAAGAATTACACAGTTTGAGGTAAGTAACAGTTCTAAATTTGTTTCTGAGCGTATGATACCCCAAATTATGTGATATGTAATTAGTTTTGTGGTGACGCACATGCTAGTTGACGGGTGTGTGGGCGTGTACCGTAGGAATTGTGACTTGGTAAATATCATGGAATTGTGTAGTTGAATGATCTGTTGTTATCCGCACATTTTCTATGTATTAGAGGAATCGAACTACAAATCATGTTAGAAATCATGTTTAGGCTATGTGTTGGCACTGTAGGGACCACAGAGGTCGGGAACATGTTAAATTATCTGCTAAATTATTGTTTTACACCCAATCACAGTTTTACTTGCATATTATATCTCAGTCTCTATTGTTCATTATTGATGCATCATATTTTTGCTGCTTGGGCTTATTTTCATGATTTTTGAGAGCCCAAGAGACTAAAAAGATTTATGGCTGAGTGAGGCCGAGAGCTTGATTGTGACATGTTGATACTATAGCACGTGAGTTGTCCATGCATCACGTGAGTTGTCCATGCGGCTCCAAATATTATACTAGCACGTAAATTGCCCGTGCAACACGTGAGTTGTCTCCAGATATTATACTAGCACGTGAGTTTCCGTACAACACGTAAGTTGTCCGTGCGAATTATAGCGCTTGGGTTGAAGGGGACCCTCCGGAGTCTACACACACCCCAGTGAGCACAGGTACTTACTGAGTGCGACTGTCGGGTGTAGAGTGATTGTGAGGCTGGAGTGACTGGGAGGACTGTCTGACTGTTGCTCTGAGAGGATGCATTAATTTCATTATTGTAGTACTTCAGTTGTCATATATCAATGTTTTGGAAATTTCGGAGAGACATTATCTTCTGTTTCATTTGAACTTGACATGAAATTACTGTTTTGTCCTTAATTGTTGAACTTGAAAGCATGCCTAGTTTCTTATGCTGGAAATTACTGTAATTGGACTTAGTTGTGAAGCTCGTCACTACTTTCAGCTCTTTAATTAATATTGTTACTTACTGAGTTGGTTGTACTCATACTACACCCTATACTTCGTTTGCAGATCCAGGTGTTCCCGGGCACAGTGGGTGTTGATTTTCTTCGCGCAATTGATTTTTCGGAGATTCCGAGGTAGTTGCCGGTGTTTTGCAGACCTTGTCTCTCCTTCTCTATCTTCTTAGAATATTATAGACTGTGTTTTTCCAAACTTGTGATGTATAGATGCTCATGTACTTTGTGACACCCCGACAGTTGGGAATTCCGTTTTAAGTTTTGGGCTTCTATCCTTGTTTATGAAATTTGTTTTTGTTATTTAAGTTGCTTTAATTCATTTTTGTTTATTGTATTGGGATTATTTGGAAATGTCACCATGCATAGAACCACGATAGGCTCCATCACGACAGGTTAAGATTTTGGGTCGTGCCATAACTGCTCATATCATCCGTCAAGAAAAGTTCATAATTTGAAACTTCTCCACTAAAAGAAGTCATAATCCAAACTTAAAAAGAACTGAACAGTAAAATTATTGCTCTCATTAAGTATCCTAATTTCGCCAAGTAAAAGAAGAAACTTAAGAAACAAAGATGGCAGAGGTGAAAGTTTATAGTATTATAGCAGGGCCCTTTAATAGATGGTAAAAATAATTCTCTTACAACTAATTATATAATATATAACTTATTTACAATTTATCTACAACTTTCATACATTATTTATACCAAGTTAAATATAATTACAATATCATACAACCTAAATATATTTTTCTTACAAATTTTATACAATATGTATTTTGTATAATTTGTATCACATTTGTATAAATTTATATGTGGTGTGTGCTTCTTCATTTTTAAAATTCCAATCAAAACTTATCTCTTAATACAATTTTGATACATATCAACAACTTTATGTAAAAAGATAGTATTGATAACTTAAATACAAATTTTATACAACAATTCATACATTATACATGTCACGACTCAGATTTTGCACCTTCGGGAGTCGTGATGGCGCCTACTAGTGAAAGCTAGGCAAGCCAACCATTTGAATTATTTACCTTTTTCCCATTTTAATCCTTTAACAATTATGAACCAACATTATATAAACAGCAAAATTTAATAAGTGGAAGAGCAAGATATAACCATTTCAATATTATCAATACAAATCCTTAAGCATAAACTGCCCAGAACTGGTATTACAACTTCACAGACGGTCTAGGAATACTACAAATAAAGGTCCGAAAAATAAATACAACACTGTCTCTGAAATACATAAATGAAACAGGATGAATGAATAGAAGGAGACGCCAGGGCCTGCGGACGCCTGCAGGACTACCTCGGATCTCCGAATGGACTGAAGGAAGCAACCCGAAGCTAAGGTCTGTATGCTCCAGTACCGGGATCTGCGCACAGTGCAGAGTGTAGTATTAGCACATCTGACCTCATGTGCTGGTAAGTGCCTAGCCTAACCCCACGAAGTAGTGATGAGGCTAGGACCAGACTACTGAATAAACCTATGCAGTTAAATCATATACAACAAAAAATAAAAGCAGGAATGTGCAGTTAAGGATGGGAGGGGGAAACATATTGTGGGGAACCTCAAATAATTACAGAAGAACAACATATAAATATAAGGATCACCAAAGTTCAATTACCAACAAGAATCAGAAACAAAAGACAAGTGCGGGACATCACCCTTCGTGCTTTTACTCTCGTCCTCACCATAAAAATCAATATAATCGGCACAGAATTGTACATCGTGCGCATACATCACCCTTCGTACTTTTACCTTACAATATTGGCACGGATCACACTTCGTGCATTAACACTCTCAAAATCATACACGGCATCACCCTTCGTGCTTTACACTCTCTCACAAGTATCATGCACGACATCACCCTTCATGCTTTACGCTCTTCCTCGACCGAGCAACAATCACAAACAATTTGGACAAGGGAATCAATAATATTTAAATAAAATCCCGGCAAGGGAACAATAGCATAACAACAATATCCCGGCAAGGGAAAACAATATCATGAATAATAACGTCCCGACAAGGAAGATAATATCAAAGCAATAACATCCCGGCAAGGGAGATAACATCATAAACCTCTTCTCCTTTCCACATTTACTTCACAACTCAATTCAAAACTTGAGCCAATGCTCTAAAATGTTCAACTGCCAAGAATATTTCCACAAATCATTTTACAACTTGAGCCAACACTCTTCAATGTTCAATTACCAATAATACTTTCACAAGTCTTGTTCATCAATAGAATCATTATATAAAGCATGAACAATATGAAACAGAGTCACACTAATCATAGTATAAGACTCACGGGCATGCTTGACACCAACGTACAGATACTCGTCACCATGCCTAAACGTCGTACTCGACAATTAACACATAGTAAATGAGACACGACTCCTAATCCCTCAAGCTAAGGTTAGACAAAACACTTACCTCGATGCCAAGAACACAATTCAAGCCTTACCTATCGCTTTACCTCTTGTTTCCACCACCAACTCGCTTGTATCTAGCCACAATTTACTTAACGATATCAATAAATGCTAAATGAATCAATTCTAATGCATGGAAATAGGTTTTATAAAGTTTTCCCCAAAAAGTCAAAATCGACCCCGGGTCCCCTTGGTCCAAACCCGAAATTTGGACCAAAGCCCGATTACCCATTCACCCCCCAACCCGGATATATAATTGATTTTGAAATCCGACCTCAATTTGAGGTCTAAATCCCCAAATTTCAATATTCTTAGATTTTACCCAAAATTCCCAATTCCACCATGAAAACCCTAGATTCTAGGATGAAATCTTGTTAAAAGAAGTTAAGGAGTGAAAGAAATAAGATAAAAATCAGTTACTTGTGTTTTGGGAGAAGAAAGAGTGTTTGAAAATTCGCCTCTTATGTTTTAGGGCTTTGAAAAGTGAAAAATAACTAAAAAGTCCGTTTTAATATACTCCTCTCAGACCCTCTCCGCGGACTGCATAAAATGGAATACGGCCGCGGAGCTCCACCGCGGACTGCAAGAAATCGAGCGCGGTCGCGAAGGCTTGGCCTTGCTCAACGTGGACCGCATGAATCCCACCGCGGTCGCGAAGTCCCCACCGCGGTCATGAAGGTTCCACCGCTGACCGCGAGACCTAGCTTCAGGGACCTATAACTTCTCTGAACCTGCAACTTTTTCCTAAATGTAAAAACATCCTGAAACTCACCTGAGCCCTCGCGGCTCCAAACCGAATATGCATACTAACTCAAAAACATCATATGAACTTACTCGTGCGATCAAATCGCCAAATTAACACCTTTAACAACGACTTTAGCATCAAAATCAAAGAAAGATCTCATGAACTCTTAAGTTCAAATTTTAACAACCGAAGGTCTGATTCACGTCATTTCAAGTCCGTTTCCTACCAAATTTTACATGCTCAACTTAAATCACATATAACACCTGTACCAGGCTCCAGAACCAAAATACAAGCCCGATACCATCAAATTCAAATATATTTCATTTCCAAAAACTCATATAAATTCCAGAAAATAATTTTCTTTAAAAATTCATTTCTCGGGCTTGAGACCTCGGAATTCGATTTCGGGTATACGCCCAAGTCCCATAATTTCCTACGGAACCTCCGGGACCGTCAAATCATGGGTCCGGATCCGTTTACCCAAATTGTTGACCGAAGTCAACCTAAATTAATTTTAAAAGGAACATTCATCATTTTTCACACATTTTCACATAATGGCTTTCCGAATTCATGCCCGGACTGCACACGCAAATCGAGGTGAGACAAAAGGAAGGTTTTAAGACCTCAGAACATAAAATTTATTTCTAAAACAAGTGATTATCTTTTGGGTTATCACATTTTCCACCTCTAAAACAATCTTTCATTCTCGAACGGACATAAGAAGGAAGTATCTGAGTCGGAGAAAAGATGGGGATAACGGTTTCGCATATCGGACTCGGACTCCCAGGTCGATACCTCAACAGGCTGGCCTCTCTACTGAATACGAATAGAAGGGAAACTCTTCGATCTCAACTGACGAACCTGCCGGTCTAGAATAGCTACCTGCTCCTCCTCATAGGACAAGTCCTTGTCCAACTGGACAGTGCTGAAGTCTAACATGTGGGATGGATCGCCGTGATACTTCCGAAGCATGGGAACATGAAACACTGGATGCACGACTGATAAACTCAGCGGCAACGCAAGTCTGTAAGCCACATCTCCCACTCGATCAAGAATCTCAAAAGGACCGATGAATCTAGGGCTAATCTTGCCCTTCTTCCCAAATCTCATCACGCCCTTCATAGGCGACACCCGAAGCAACACCCGCTCGCCGACCATGAATGCGACATAACGAACCTTGCGGTCGGCATAACTCTTTTTCCTGGACTGAGCTGTACGAAGCCTATCCTGAATGATCCTGACCTTGTCCAAGGCATCCTGTACTAGATCCATACCCAACAACCGAGCCTCTCCCGGCTCAAACCATCCTACCGGCGACCGACACCGCCTACCATATAAAGCCTCATAAGGAGCCATCTGGGAGCTTGACTAGTAACTGTTGTTGCAGGCAAACTCTGCTAAAGGCAGAAACTGATCCCACGAGCCTCCAAAGTCAATGACACAAGCTCGGAGCATATCCTCCAAAATCTAAATAGTACGCTCGGACTGCCCGTCCTTCTGAGGATGAAATGCTGCGCTTAGCTCGACCCATGTGCCCAACTCTCGCTGAACTGCCCTCCAGAAATGCGAGGTAAACTGCTTACCTCGGTCTGAAATGATAGACACGGGCACACCATGAAGATGAACAATCTCCCGGATATAGATCTATGCCAACCACTCAGAAGAATAGGAGACTGCCACCGGAATGAAATGTGCTGACTTGGTCAGCCTATCAACAATAACCCACACCGCGTCGAACTTCTTCCGAGTCTGTGGGAGTCCAACAACGAAATCCATAGTGATCCGCTCTCACTTCCACTCAGGAATCTCGATCTTCTGAAACAAACCACCAGGTCTCTAATACTCGTACTTTACCTGCTGACAATTCAAACACCGAGTCACACACGCAAAAATATCCTATTTATCCTCCTCCACCAATAATATTGCCGCAAATCCTAATACATCTTAGCGACACCCGGATGAATGGAGTACCAGGAACTATGGGCCTCCTCTAAAATCAACTCACAAAGTCCATCCACATTAGGCACACAGATACGACCTTGCAGGCTCAAAACTCCATCATCTCCTAATGTAACCTGTTTGGCACCACCGTGTTGCACCGTGTCCCTAAGGACACACAAATGAGGATCATCATACTGCCGATCTCGAATACGCTCCAATAAAGAAGAATGAGCGACTGTGCAAGCTAACACACGACTAGGCTCAGAAACATCCAACCTCGCGAACTGATTGGCCAAAGCGAACGCTCCCTCACCGACCGGAATATACGCAAGACTGCCCATGATGGCTGACTTCCTACTCAAAGCATCGGCCACCACATTGGCCTTCCCCGGATGATATAAGATGGTGATATCACAATCCTTTAATAGCTCCAACCACCTTCTCTGCCTCAAATTTAGCTCCTTCTGCTTGAACAAATACTGCAGACTCTTGTGATCCGTGAACACCTCACATGACACGCCATACAGACAATGCCTCCAAATCTTGAATGCGTGAACAACGGCTGCTAACTCCAAATCATGGACGGGATAGTTCTTCTCATGAATCTTCAACTACCGCGAAGCATAAGCAATGACCTTGCCATCCTGCATCCATTGCACCAAGTCCAATACGAGATGCATCACAATAAACTGTATATGGCCCTGAAACTTTGGGCAAAACCAACACCGACACCGTAGTCAAAGTTTTCTTGAGTTTCTGAAGGATCGCCTCACACTCGTGCGACCACCTGAACTGGGCACCCTTCTGGGTCAACCTGGTCATCGGGGCTGCAATAGATGAAAATCCCTCCACAAACCGGCGGTAATAGCCTGTCAAACCCAAAAAACTCCAGATCTCTGTAGCTGATGCGAGTCTAGGCATCTTCTTGACTGCCTCTATCTTCTTCGGATCTACCTGAATACCTTCTGCTGATACAACATGACCCAAGAATGCAACTGAACTCAACCAGAACTCACACTTAGAAAACTTAGCATACAACTGACTATCTCTCAAGATCTGAAGAACCACTCTCAGATGATGCTCATGCTCCTCCCGGCTGCGGGAATAGATCAAAATATCATCAATGAAGACTATCACGAACGCATCCAAGTAAGGCTTGAACGTTTGGTTCATCAAATCCATAAAAGCTACTAGAAAATTTATCAACCCAAATGACATCACCAAGAACTCATAATGCCTATTCTGAGTGCGGAAAGCTGTCTTAGGGACATCGGATGCCCTAATCCTCAACTGATGGTAGCCATATCTCAAGTCAATCTTCGAAAATACCTTGGCACCCTGAAGCTGATCAAACAAATCATCAATCCTCGGCAACAGATACTTATTCTTGATTGTAACCTTGTTCAACTGCCGGTAATCTATGCACATCCTCATTGAACCGTCCTTTTTCTTAACAAACAACACTGGCGCACCCCAAGACGAGACACTAGGTCTAATAAAGCCCTTATCCAGCAAGTCTTGCAACTGCTTCTTTAATTCTTTCAACTCAGGTGGTGCCATATGATACGACGGAATAGAAATGGGCTAAGTTCCCAGAGCCAAATCAATGCAGAAGTCAATATCCCTATCGGGTACCATACCCGGCAGGTCTGAAGGAAATACCTCAAGAAACTCAGGAACAACAGGCACAGAATCCATAGAAAGAACCTCAGCACTAGAATCACGAACATATGCCAAATAGGCCAAACACCCTTCTCGCCATACACCGAGCCTTCATATATGAGATAACACTACGGGTAGAATGACCAGGAGTCCATCTCCACTCTAAACGAGGCAACCCCGTAAAGGCTAAGGTCACAGTCTTGGCATGATAGTCCAAGATAGCATGGTAAGGTAATAACCAGTCCATCCCCAATAAGACATCAACATCAACCATATCCTAAAGTAACAAGTCTACACGAGTCTCAAGACCCCCAATCAGAACTATACATGAACGATAGACACGATCTACCACAATAGAATCACCCACCGGTGTAGACACATATACAGGAGCACTCAAAGAATCACTAGGCATGACCAGATATGGTGCAAAATAAGATGACACATAGGAGTATGTAGATCGTGGATCAAATAGAACTGCATCATCTCTACTACAAACCAGAATAGTACATGTGATAACTGCATCGAAAGCCTCAGCCTCAAGCCTAGCTGGAAGAGCATAACATCGGGGATGGGCCCCATCACTCTGAACTACATCTCTGGGATGGCCTGCTGCTGGCTGGCCTCCACCTCTAGCGGCCTGACCTCCACCTCTAATACGTCTACCTCCACCTCTAGCACCTCTAGCACCTCTAGCTCCACCTCTAGCTTGCTGAGCGGGCTGTGGAACACTCGGTGCCTAAACCATGGTACGGGAACCCTGATGTCGAGAGCTGCTCGATGCTCGAGGGCAAAATCTAGCAATATGCCCCATATCGCCACAAGTATAACAAGCCCTCGGCTGCTGAGACTGTTGACCCTGACGACCTGAATGACCACCCCGAAAACTCTGGACTGGCGGTGCACTGATAGGAGCTAGTGGTGCACTGTAGGACAGCTGATCCGAATACTGTATATGAGAACCACGGCCACCTGAAGCCCCATGAGAAACCTGAAGTGCTAACTGAAAAGACCTATGAGGATGGCCTCTACCATACGAATCCCTGCCTCCAGATGAGGCACCACTGAATCTGCCTAAATGACGAGGCCTCTTGTCAAACCCTTGACCACCCCCCTATGGTAGAACCATCTCAACCCTCCTGGCCACATTGGCTGCATCGTGAAAGGAGATCCCACTACCTGTCTCCTTAGCCATATGAAGTCGAATAGGCTGAATGAGTCCCTCAATGAACCTCCTCACTCTCTCCCTCTCAGTGGGGAGTATCAGAAGAGCATGACGAGCCAAATCAATGAACCTCGTCTCGTACTGAGTAACAGTCATAGAACCCTGCTGGAGACGCTCGAACTGCCTCCGATAGTTTTCCCTCTGAGTGATAGGAAGAAACTTCTCCAGAAATAGCTGAGAAAACTAATCCCAAGTCAAAGCTGGTGACCTAACTGGTCTAGCCAAACAATAATCTCTCCACCAAGTTTTGCGAATCCAGATAAGAGGAAAGTAGCAAAGCAGACCCCATTGGTCTCAACTATCCCCATGTTCCTAAGAACCTCGTGACAGTTGTCTAGATAATCCTGGGGATCCTCAGAAGATGCACCGCTAAAAGTGGTAGTGAAGAGCTTGGTAAACGTGTCCAATCTCCACAAGGCATCAGCAGACATGGCTGCTTCATCACCGGTCTGAGCTACCACACCCAGCTGAACTGCTCAAACTGGCTGAGTTGCTGGAGTCTAAAACTGGGGAGCCATCTGCTCCGGAGTGCGAGTAGCAGGAGTCTGTGATCCTCCCCCGGCCTAAGAGACGGTTGGTGCTACCGGAAGTAAGCCTGCACGAGTGACACTCTCCATAAGGCTCATTAGACGGACCAGAGCATCCTGGAGTACTGGGATAGCAATGAACCCCTCTAGGACCTGAGCCAGGCCTACCGGAACTGCCTGGGTCGAAACCTCATCATCAAACTCAACCTAAGGCTCCGCCGCTGGTGCTACTGCTCTGAGCTGAGCTCTGCCCCTGCCTCGGCCTCTAGCACGGCCTCATCCTCTGCCCCTCGTGGGAGCTGCTGCTGGGGGCTCGAGCTGCTGATCAGTGATGAGAAAGCGCATGTTCTCGCCATCTACGAAAGAACAGAGTAGACATTCAATTAGCTTTGAGAAACTAAACCGCACAACAAGAAGGAATGAATGTGAAGTTTTTCCTAACTCTGTAGCCTCTAGGGGATAAATACAGACGTCTCCGTAACGATCCCTCAGACTCTACTAATCTTTTCCGTGAATTGTGAGATGTAAGTAACCTAGAGCTCTGATATCAACTTGTCACGACCCGGATTTTCTCCCTCGGGAGTCGTGATGGCGCCTACTAGTGAAATCTAGGCAAGCCAACCATTTGAATTATTTACCTTTTTCCCATTTTCATCCTTTAACAATTATGATCCAACATTATATAAGCAACAGAATATAATAAGCGGAAGAGCAAGATATAACCATTTCAATATTACCAATACAAATCCTTAAGCATAAACTACCCAGAACTGGTGTCACAACTTCACAGACGGTCTAGGAATACTACAAATAAAGGTCCAAAAAATAAATACAACATTGTCTCTAAAATACATAAATGAAACAGGATGAAAGGATAGAAGGAGACGTCAGGGCCTGTGGACGCCTGCAGGACTACCTCGGATTTCCGAATGGACTGAAGGTAGCAACCCAAAGCTAAGGTCCATATGCTCCAGTAACGGGATCTGCACACAGTGCATAGTGTAATATCGGCACAACTGACCTCATGTGCTGGTAAGTGCCTAGCCTAACCCCGGTGAAGTACTGACGAGGCTAGGAACAGACTACCAAATAACCCTATGCAGTTAAATCATATACAGCGGAATATAAAAGCAGGAATGTACAGTTAAGGATGGGAGGGGGAAACATACTGCGGGGAACCTCAAATAATTACAAAAGAACAACAGATAAATCTAAGGATCACCAAAGTTCGATTACCAACATCAGAAATAAAAGACAAGTGCACGAGATAACCCTTCGTGCTTTTACTCTCGTCCTCACTGTGAGCACGTGATTTTTTCCCTATATGAATTATTCCCATAAATTCAAAAACAAAATAATTTCTTTTCATTACTTGCAATTTTGTTGATTTTCGTGGCATTTTGTGCGGTTGTCTGTGCATTTTTATCTCTTGTTTAATTAATGAAAAAATATAAAATATGTGCATTTGCATTTACGAGTTAATCTCACATTTTAGGAATTAATCAGTAATTAGGTTATTTTATAAAAAAAGGAAAAATCACAAAAAATATCTTACTTTTGCATTTAATTTCAAATTTTGCGGTTTTCTTTTTTAATTTGGTAATTATTAGAGTTAATTAATTTATTGGGGTAGGATAATTTGTGTTAAGAGTTAACTTAGATGTTTATTTTTATTTTATAAAAAGAAAATGAAAAAAGAAGAAAAGAAGGATCAGATTTGGGTTAACTCAATTTAAGCTCCTAGGCCCAATGCAATTGCACAAAATACCCGCCCCAATTGGCCCAAACCCGTTCCCCAACCCGGTCTAGCCCTCCAGTACCCTAAACGACGTCGTATCAGGGGATTCAATCCCAGCCGTCGAGGTTTGATGATCGGACGGCTGGGAAGCCTAGGTCACTTAGAATTTAAATGTCCAAATGAACCCCGCCCCCTCAGAACCCCTACCCCCACCTCTATCTCTCACCTGTTATCAGAGACCTGAAACGCCACCGCCTCCCACCGTGCACCGCTGGCCGGAAATCGCCTCCGCCGGCGGCGATCACCCAAAGGCCACCAAATTAACACCATTTGACCGCCTTCCCCTCCTCGTTCCAAATCCATGCCCCGTCTCCCTCAAATCTCACCCACACTGTTCGAATAATCGAAACCCTAGCGCCGCCTCCGCCGTGTCCGGCGGCGCTGACCCCAGTTAACCCCAAAATCAACACCAAGTAATCCCTTTCACCTCCACATTCCAAATCTCAACCCCGTTTGCCTCGAACCACAACCACACTCGTCGAATCTTGAATCTGGTTTGAACCCTAAAAGCCATAACCTAGTCCGTTCATTCAAAGACATCTCGCAAGTTCTTTTCAGCGTTCGGAGTCCGTTTGATCTTGAAATAATGTCATTCGTTCGTTCTTGGCCAAGAACAAGCGTATGACATTGTTTGAGGCTTAAATCAGAGATCAGTCCTAAGTTCGAGCCGAGCCGGTGAGCCTCCTACTTTCTTTTGTTTATTTTTCTGTCTTCTTAGCATCTTTTCATCTTCTCTTCTCTCTCTGGTTACCTGAGCTAATTTGGATAAGTTTTAGTTAGGATTTTTTGGCCTGTTTGATTCGCTTGTTAATAGCTTAATCAATTGCTGAGTTCACCATTGTTTTCTTCACAAATCGAGTCCAATAGGTTTCAGTTCGATAATTTGTTTCGTTTAGTTCTTACAACTTTTCTGAGTAATTCCTTGTTCTTGTTAGTATTTCAAGCAGACTCAAAGTCAATTCTCCTTTGTTTAATTTTATCTTCTTGGTTTTTATCTTTATCAAAATCGATTTAATAATCAGCAAGGGTCAAATTGGTTGTGGTAGGGCCTGGGTCAGGATTTGGGCTTTTGGTTATTCATGTTGGTTTATTTGGGAATCAGTTTGGGCTCTTGGAGTCATCTATGACCCAATTCAAAAAGGCCCAGCCGTTTGAACCCAGGTTTGTTTGGTAGCTTAGGTAATTTGCAAGGTCATTAGGGGTAGTTTAGGGAGTTCAACTCAGGGAATCTTAGTGGTACTGAAATAAGAAGCCCCTAGAAGCTTCTAGGTGGGGGTTGGAGTTGCAATTTCTGATTCTTGATAGTATTACTTGGGTAGCAAGTCAGGAATTTAGGGGTAACTTAGTTAAAATAGAAGTTCGAAAAGGACTAAAGGTTAAAAACTGAAGGTCTGAAGTTGCCCTAGTAACTTGCCTATAAAGGCATTGTTACTTAGGGCTGAAGGCAGATTCTAAGCACTGAAAAATATACTAAAAAAAAGCTCCAGGCGGCAAAATCCTCTAAAAATACTGTTCCATTGCCCCTTTACTTAGATTCTCAAAGTTTCTTTACATCTAAACCAATTCTTGTTCATTTACGGTTTAACAATGGATTAAATCTTAGCTCTAAGGTCGGATTCAGAGGTGTTGGGTTTGCATTCGGTTGAAATCACCCTTGGTATACTGATTTGGGTTGCATTTTTTCCAAAATTGGATTGCTTTGGTCCTGGTCCAAAAATGTTTGCCTCCCTTTGGTTTTGATATTCGAGTTGGTTGAGTTGTGTTGCTGCTGGGTTGATTGCTGTCTTCTTGCTTGGCTGATCCCTCACTTCTTCTGTTGTTTCACTTTTCCAAGTATTTCCTTAGCCCATGATTGGGGTTTGAATGTTGATTATGTAAGAGTGGAAGTTTCATTAAATGAAGATGCTATTTGAGGCTGAATTCTCTTTCTTTTGTTACTGTTTTATGCTCTATAATAGGATTTCAAGTAGTGGATATTAGTTAGAGTCTTCTTTTTTTTTTGAATTTGGATGTGTAAAATGATTGGATGTGGCATTTGGATAAACAATGGACTCTATATTCATGTTTGGGTGTCCGGTGTATTTATTAGCTAATCCAGAATTTGTTCAAGTGTAACAATAACAAGCAGTATTGTTTTTTAGTCTAATCTTAGGATGAGATCACCTTGAAATTTGTTTGATTGTAGCTGCAATCAGTTGGTGCTTCTAATTTGGTTTATATTTTAAAGTGCTATTGGTGTTGTATTGGAATGCTGTCCGTTAAGTGTAGTTAAGACTACCTCTTGATAGGCACAAGAATGATTTCCAAAATCATATGTTATATGGCTCTTAGGCATGAAACCTTTAATTGCTTTACTCTCCCAAAATCATGGTACGATTCACGTATGTATACACGTGGTATCCTTGGAATTAGTCATTTAGCCTGAAGTTTGTGTTTAATTACTTTTTAAAATTAGTTTGGGTGTTCGTTATATGACTGGTTATACAATAGGATTCAATACAGGATTTTTTTTTTTTTCTTCTTTTGTTGAACCTCATTGTTAGTTAATTTTAAGGACTTAACGTTGAGTCCTTCAATCAAGCCCACCAGAAGATGAAATTGGGCCGAACCTTGGGCCCAAGTTCAGTAGCCTTTGCAGTTGAGGTTTGAAGTGCCTTTCCTGGGCCTAATTTAAGCCTAAAGCTTCAATATCCTAGACTAATATTTCCTTTTCATTAATGGTTTTAGAAATTAAGGTAGGGTTTGGACCTTCTAGTTAAGTAGCATGCTTGAGTTAAGAGGTTTGCCTCTTGTTCAAGTGTGGACTTGAACTTGAGGTCCAAAGTCCTTAATTACTTTAACTAAATGCAATCCATATTGTTAATTAATTAGGTTTTCTAGAGATAAAGCTTAATAGAAAAACGATAGTTCTTTAGGATGGCCTTTAAAATAACTTGAGGTGCGCCACGCCAAACAAAATCATGAATTGCATGGCCTCTCTTTTAAAATTTATATACTTAGAATTCGGGACGTGCCGTTTAGCGAATTTTCACGGCCTCCCGCAAAGATAATAACATGTTAGTCGCTTTAGGCGCGCTTTTTAATAATCTTACTTTCCTAAATACGGGTGTGCATTTCATGCAATCCAAATCCAAATTCCAAAACGTTGAATAAAATGTATCGAGGATCCGGGTGCATTTCATGTGACGTGATCCAAAAATATATTTTAAACGACGTTCAATTTATAAAAAAATAATTAATTAAAAGCGATTAAATAATTGTAAAAATTGCAGTAGGATAACATGTATTAAAATCAGATTTTGCTTGATATAAGAGTTGAGCGACCGTGCTAGAACCACGGAACTTGGGAATGCCTAACACCTTCTCCCAAGTTAACAGAATTCCTTACCCGGATTTCTGGTTCGCGACTGTTAATACAGATTCAAACCCTTTCCTCGATTCTGGATTCAAACCGGTGACTTGGGACACCATAAATGTCCCAAGTGGTTACTCTGAACTTCTTAATAAACGAATCCCGTTTCAATTGTCCTTTAATTGGAGAAACTCCTTTATTATACCCTTCACGGGGTGTAGTAAGCGAAAAAGGAGGTGTGACAGCTCTGGTGACTCTGCTGGGGAGAAGAACCCAGAACTTTTGCTCAGGGTTCAGAATTCGAGCTTAGTATAATTGTTATATTTGGCTTTATCTGATTTTCCTACATGTTCCATGCTATACGTGCTAAATGTTTTACCGCTTTGATATTTGGTGAATTATATATATAAACTGTTGCGAATCCCTTCCTCTCTCCGAGTCTTCTACATCATGGAGAAGGGTGCACTTCGTGTAGCTTCTCTTCTGATTAGAGTCTTTTCCCATTTAGAACGAGGTCTGGATAAGTTGCAAAGCCGGCGGAGCTTCTGCATCCCCGGTACGCTGCCTCCCCCCGGCTCGAGTTGTCCGCTCGGGTAAGCCAGGTCTAGACCAATAAACCTAGGGTTAAACCTAGAAGAACAAAAACTCATGCCGGATTTTGCATCATGTGCATTTGACTTTGGGGACTCAACACAGGGGTTGGGTCCGTCTAGGACAGGTGACCTGGAATAAATTGACCATCCTGATGCATCTTACGTGCTACTTGCGTATTTATTTCCTCGGCTTTGCATGTTGGTCGGCTTGTCTAAATGAGTGAATTATGAAAATAAGCAGTGATAGGACTAAGTGAGGGTGACCATTTGTTGTGAAAAACCAAGCGCCCTAATAGTACAGAAATGCTGCCGGATTTTTGAAAAATGGAAAAACAAAAATATTTGAAAATAGAAGGGAAACTGTTGTTCAAAATAGTTTTGATTTTGGCAAATCTCCTGAACTACGCCGGTTTGATTCTCACCGGATGTGAGATACGTAGGCAACCCTCATCGGGTCCAACCTCCCTTTTTGCAAAAATAGCCAAAAAATGTCAAAATTTTAATTTTTGTCATAAATAAGTCGGGTGATGCCTTTCTTGTCTAAAATAAGCCGAATGTCCCTAAAAGGACGCCGGAAGGCCGTTTTTGCAAGAACAACCACCCTGAGTCATTTTTACATGGTTTGCGGGCACAGCCTTAAAATCTTCCTCCCAGAAGTGCCGAAAGGCTGTATTTGCAAATCCAAGTCTTGTTTTCTAAATAAAGAATTTTTGCCCAAATAGCCATTTTTGAAAATAAATCATTAAAGTCCCCTATAAATGTGCAGGATGAATTCAAGTAACATCGAAACCTTCTCAGTCCTGAGCGAGATCCCTTTAAAGCTCCATATGTGGTGGAATGACTTGGGGAAAGGTAGCAGAGAAACCGTGATCAAGGTTTTGGGTGGTCTCGTCGATTTGCTGAACATCAATCCAAGAAAAGATATTATTGAGGTATTGGTACCATTCTGGGACCCGACCCGTAATGTATTCCGATTTTCAGATTTTGAACTCACACCTACATTAGAAGAGATTGCCGGATACGCCGGTCTCAACGGGAACCTCCGAGGTAGATACCCATTGGCCCCACGACCGGTAACCCTTCATAGGTTCTTGGATTTGTTGAACATCAACCGGGATATTCAAGACCCGTATCTGGCGGAAGGGTGTTGTATATTGCATTTCTTATATCACCGGTATGGTAACCTAAAAGGTTTCGAGGAACCCAACTCCGGATTGACACATGCCGAAAATAAAGACAAATGGGAAGCCCGACGGGGATTAGCCTTCATGGTAGCCTTTCTGGGAGTGGTGGTTTGTCCAAGAAAAGATGGTCACATAGACCTTGGCCTGGTAGGGATGCTAGATGTTGCCATGAAAAAACCTACTAGCATAGTGGCTCCCCTGATTGTAGCACAAATGTACCGAGCTTTGACCAAATGTCAAGAAGGGGAGAAATTCTTTCAAGGTTGCAATTTTCTCTTACAATTGTGGATACAGGAACACCTCTGTCACCACACAGGCTATATGAACTACGGTTTAACTGGATTGAGTTGTATTGCAGAATTCGAGACCCGGGTAACAGGTATTGAGTTCCCGGAGGGTACTGAGGCCTGGTCGTCATGCTTAAGATCCCTGACCGCAGATAAAGTTGAATGGGCTTATGGATGGCTTCCTGCTACTGAAGTTGTATACACATCAGCAGAGGTCTCTTATATTCTTTTGATGGGTATTCGAAGCATACAACCTTATGCTTCTTACCGAGTTTTGCGACAATTTGGAAGATTCCAGACAGTGCACAACGATGAAGACCTGAGTGAGCAAGTCATCGAGTTAGGCCCGAAAGCTTCATTCCCTGAAGGCAGAATTCGAAAGATATGGAATGAGTACAGGTACCTTGAACCCAAGACTATAGTACAGGACCGAGCCAGAGGTGAGGTAGATCCCAAATACTTGGTCTGGTTTGGTAAAAGATTTCAAATTCCTGAGAGACCCGCCAAAAGGCCACACGTACAACAATTCACTAACGAGGCCCAGGTGCAATGGGATTGGTTAGCCAAAGAAAAGGAGTACAGGGCCCGAATAGGAGCATTAGAAAAACAGGTTCAGGAGCTCCGGTTTGAAAACACCTTGCAAGCCGCAGCTGATGAAGGTGATAAAAAGAAATTGGCCCAGGAGAATGAAGCTCTCAAGGCCCAAATTCAGCAAATGAAAATAGATGCCAGGAATCGAGAAAGAAGTCTATCCGACGAGAGATTGATAAAAGGGTTAAAGAAGCAAGTCCTGGACTGCCAGGAAGAATTGGAAAAGTCTGAGGGGAACATGGCAAGACTTCGGGCACAATGGGCAAAGAAGACTGAGGAAAGAGCCCAGTTTGTACAACAAATGAAGAGAAACTACGAGGGAACCATTGCTAACATGAAAAGGAAAATGAATACTCTTGAAGAAAAGGCAGTTCGGCGGGACAAAGAATTTCAGGCCGAGAGGGAACAATGCTATAGGTTAACCGCTGAGATGGAAAAGGAAATAAAATCGTTACAAGATCTTCACTTCCAGGATTCTCAAGTGCTAGAGGCTCATACCCAACAGATAAGTCGGCTACTCCAAGAAAAGGGCCAAATCTGGGAAAGAATCAGAAACATTGCCAACTACATTGTCATGAAGTGCCAGGCTGGTGAGCGGATGGGTCGTACCACGTTCTTTGCCTCCGTGACGATATTTGTTCGCCAGGTCATGAATGATCTGGATCAGTTGCAAAAGGGTCTCGCACTCAGGCTCGCGGCGATGCCGAGTGATGCCCCGCGGGCCCCAGGATTTGAAGCTTTGATGTATTC
>NC_031996.1:29735725-29764827 GCF_001879085.1 Nicotiana attenuata | reverse complement strand
TTTGAACCCACGTCGAATTGTTTTTGAGCCTTTGATACCCTTCCTTTCTAACCCCGTCCAAAAGCCTGCATTACGGTCCAAAGAAAGACCTTCTGATCAGTCTTCAGGGAATGCCAAGTCGAACAAGAAGAGGTGATTTATGTTAGGGACAACATTCTGGTCCAAGCAGAAAAATGATGAAAATGAGAGAGTCTTATTGGTAAAAACCCTCACGGGCACCGTAAGGCGAAGTGAGTTGAGAGAAATAAAAATGAGAGAGTTTTATTGGTGAAAGCCCTCACGGGCACCGTAAGGCGAAGTGAGTTGAGGGAAATTAGAAATGAGAGAGTCTTATTGGTGAAAACCCTCACGGGCACCTTAAGGCGAAAATGAGTTTTCGGATGGACAAATGAGATGAGTCTATGGTTGAAAGCTGTTCAAGACATTGCAAGATGAATAAGGTTAAGGTTTGGGTCGAAGAAATCAGGTTATGGAATTCTGGGGCAACAAAGCGTGGCAATTGAAAGTTGATTGGTTGGACAGATTGGGCCGGTTAGTCCAAAATGCATGGCATGATCAATGGTACCAGTTGTTCCACTCAGATAAGTCCATTTTCGTTTTCTTTCCTTTTTGTAAATCGTCCGATTATGGATTTTTTTATCCTTAACTCTCAAGGTCATTGCATTTCATTTCTTTTGGGGTCTGTTTCTCTAAGATGTTTCAATGTCAGTCTTGATCAAAGCAAATAAGAAAGGATTTCAAAGCTCACTACCAGCTTCCGAAATTGCAAAGCACAGTGTGGCCAGAACATACCAAAGATGGCATGATGCAAAGGAAGATACAAAGAGTCACCGGAAGTTTCATCGGTGGTTTGATTGGGAGTTTTATGGGGGATGCAAAGTTTCAGATAAAAAAGGGCAGAGAGGCAGAAGCAACAGACTGGGTATGAAACACTCAGGTCATCGAAGGTCTGGGGGTCGAAAGTCAGTCAGAAAGGCAAATGGTTCAGGGCCGGTTCAAGAAGCAAGGCAAGGCAAAACACAGCAGCGGAGACGTCTTCAGCAAGAATGCCATCAACTAACCACCATTTTTAAACTGACAAGATTTTTCTTTGATTGAAATAGGGGTAGAAAGTTTTCGTTGGTTTCGGAGAAACCCTCCTTAAGGGATAAAGTAAGCACCAAAACAGGTTTGACAATAAACTCTCAGGACCCTCCTGGAAAATGAGACTTAGTTTAAATCTCAAAACAATCATGAGTAGCATAATTTAGCATAAATGTACCCCAAAGGAATATAAGTTGGTTTCCAAGTTTGCATGCTTAAGATAGGATTCAATTAGAAGTTTTCAGGACCCTCCTGGATAATGGGACGTAGTTTTAAGGTCTGTTTAGATAACAAGATACAGTGGAAGTCGTACTTTTAGTAGAACTGACTTAGGTTAAAACTGTTTTTTTTAACTAGAAGTTGTCAGGACCCTCCTGGATAATGGGGAGTAGTTTAAGACCTTTTAGACAACAAATATAGTGGGGGTAAGACCTCTAGAGGATATAACTTAGGTTCATAATTATTAGAAGTTGTCAGGACCTCCTTGGATAATAGGTACTTAGCTTTTAAATCCTTATAATAGTTGGTAGAATAGTTCAGTTTAACACTTACCCATGTACCCAGCTACCAAACTGGGGCAGAAAATTTTCTTAGTTTGTTTATTTTGTTGCAGTCAGGAGCCCACCTGGAGAACAAGGGAATACTTTTCAAGCTCAGCAATCAGGAGCCCACCTGGAGAACAAGGGAATACTTTTCAAGCTTCAGCAATCAGGCGCCCACCTGGAGAACAAGGGAAGTACAATTCAAATTTTAGCTTTTAATTTTAATATTTGATAACATGCTGTATCCAGCCACCAAACTGGGGCAGAAAATTTTCTTTGTTTGTTTTGTTGCAGTCAGGAGCCCACCTGGAGAACAAGGGAATACTTTCCAAGCGTTGCAGTCAGGAGCCCACCTGGAGAATAAGGGAATACTTTTCAAGCGTCAGCAATTAGGAGCCCGCCTGGAGAATAGAAGCATATATTTCAAATTTCAGCAGTCAAGCATCACTCGGAGGGATGGCAAAACATCTCCGATAATAATGTAAGGCAACAACAAGAATTCCATCGGAAGGATACAAGTTCAAGGCGACAAGAACACAAGAGCAAGTTTGAAGACATAGATAGGATCTGCTTTGTAATTCATAGCTTAGACTAGCTTCTTTTTATTTTGACACGGTGTAATAAGGAGATCAGCAAGCAGTAGCAACAGCAACAACAGTGAAAGTCACAGCTCCTGGTAGTCCCAGCTACCAAACCTTTCCGAACTACACCGACCTGATTCCTTTTTAGCCAAGGATATGTAGGCAACCTTTGAAGCAGGGTTCGGTCAGACGGTTTTCAAAAATGCTTCACATGGAGTATTCAAACGGGCAAAAAATTGCTCGTATTTGCTCACTTATCTTTGCACGAAAACTATTCGTGTTTCCGAGCAAAGAGGGGCAGTTGTGAGCACGTGATTTTTGCCCTATATGAATTATTTCCATAAATTCAAAAACAAAATAATTTCTTTTCATTACTTGCAATTTTGTTGATTTTCGTGGCATTTTGTGCGGTTGTCTGTGCATTTTTATCTCTTGTTTAATTAATGAAAAAATACAAAATATGTGCATTTGCATTTAGGAGTTAATCTCACATTTTAGGAATTAATCAGTAATTAGGTTATTTTATATTAAAAGGAAAAAATCACAAAAAATATCTTACTTTTGCATTTAATTTCAAATTTTGCGGTTTTCTTTTTTAATTTGGTAATTATTAGAGTTAATTAATTTATTGGGGTAGGATAATTTGTGTTAGGAGTTAACTTAGATGTTTTATTTTTATTTTATAAAAAGAAAAAAAGGGTTTTTTTTAATAAAGAAATGAAAAAAGAAGAAAAGAAGGATCAGATTTGGGCTAACTCAATTTAAGCTCCTAGGCCCAATGCAATTGACAACAAAATACCCCGCCCCAATTTGGCCCAAACCCGTTCCCAACCAGTCCAGCCCTCCAGTACCCTAAACGACGTCGTATCAGGGGATTCAATCCCAGCCGTCGAGGTTTGATGATCGGACGGCTGGGAAGCCTAGGTCACTTAGTATTTAAATGTCCAAATGAACCCCGCCCCCTCAGAACCCCCTACCCCCACCTCCGTCTCTCACCTGTTATCAGAGACCTGAAATGCCACCGCCTCCCACCGTGCACCGTCAGCCGGAAATCGCCTCCACCGGCGGCGATCACCCAAAGGCCACCAAATTAACACCACTTGACCGCCTTCCCCTCCTCGTTCCAAATCCATGCCTCGTCTCCCTCAAATCTCACCCACACTGTTCGAATAATCGAAACCCTAGCGCCGCCTCCGCCGTGTCCGGCGGCGCTGACCCCAGTTAACCCCAAAATCAACACCAAGTAATCCCTTTAACATCCACATTCCAAATCTCAACCCCGTTTGCCTCGAACCACAACCACACTCGTCGAATCTTGAATCTGGTTTGAACCCTAAAAGCCATAACCTAGTCCGTTCATGCAAAGACATCTCTCAAGGTATTTTCAGCGTTCGGAGTCCGTTTGATCTTGAAATAATATCATTCGTTTGTTCTTGGCCAAGAACAAGCGTATGACATTGTTTGAGGATTAAATCAGAGATCAGTCCTGAGTTCGAGCCGAGCCGGTGAGCCTCCTACTTTCTTTTGTTTATTTTTCTGTCTTCTTAGAATCTTTTCATCTTCTCTTCTCTCTCTGGTTACCTGAGCTAATTTGGATAAGTTTTAGTTAGGATTGTTTGGCCTGTTTGATTCGCTTGTTAATAGCTTAATCAATTGCTGAGTTCACCATTGTTTTCTTCACAAATCGAGTCCAATAGGTTTCAGTTCGATAATTTGTTTCGTTTAGTTCTTACTGCTTTTCTAAGTAATTCCTTGTTCTTGTTAGTATTTCAAGTAGACTCAAAGTCAATTCTCCTTTGTTTAATTTTATCTTCTTGGTTTTTATCTTTATCAAAATCGATTTAATAATCAACAAGGGTCAAATTGGTTGTGGTAGGGCCTGGGTCAAGATTTGGGTTTTTGGTTATTCATGTTGGTTTACTTGGGAATCAGTTTGGGCTCTTGGAGTCATCTATGACCCAATTCAAAAAGGCCCAGCCGTTTAAACCCAGGTCTGTTTGGTAGCTTAGGTACTTTGCAAGGTCATTAGGGGTAGTTTAGGGAGTTCAACTCAGGAAATCGTAGTGGTACTGAAATAAGAAGCCCCTAGAAGCTTCTAGGTGGGGGTTGGAGTTGCAATTTCTGATTCTTGATAGTGTTACTTGGGTAGCAAGTCAGGAATTTAGGGGTAACTTAGTTAAAATAAAAGTTCAAAAAGGACTAAATGTTAAAAACTGAAGGTCTGAAGTTGCCCTAGTAACTTGCCTATAAAGGCATTGTTACTTAGGGCTGAAGGCAGATTCTAAGCACTGAAAAATATACTAAAAAAAAGCTCCAGGCGGCAAAATCCTCTAAAAATACTGTTCCATTTCGCCTTTACTTAGATTCTCAAAGTTT
The DNA here is from genome assembly GCF_001879085.1 of Nicotiana attenuata. Classification (NCBI taxonomy): domain Eukaryota; kingdom Viridiplantae; phylum Streptophyta; class Magnoliopsida; order Solanales; family Solanaceae; genus Nicotiana; species Nicotiana attenuata. The sequence continues at coordinate 29,760,245 of NC_031996.1, read as the reverse complement.
CTTTACATCTGAACCAATTCTTGTTCATTTACGGTTTAACAATGGATTAAATCTTAGCTCTAAGGTTGGATTCAGAGGTGTTGGGTTTGCATTCGGTTGAATTCACCCTTGGTATACTGATTTGGATTGCATTTTTTTCAAAATTGGATTGCTTTGGTCCTGGTCCAAATGTGTTTGCCTCCCTTTGGTTTTGATATACGAGTTGGTTGAGTTGTGTTGCTGCTGGGTTGATTGCTGTCTTCTTGCTTGGCTGATCCCTCACTTCTTCTGTTGTTTCACTTTTCCAAGTATTTCCTTAGCCCATGATTGGGGTTTGAATGTTGATTATGTAAGAGTGGAAGTTTCATTAAATGAAGATGCTATTTGAGGCTGAATTCTCTTTCTTTTGTTACTGTTTTATGCTCTATAATAGGATTTCAAGTAGTGGATATTAGTTAGAGTCTTCTTTTTTTTTTTTGAATTTGGATGTGTAAAATGATTGGATGTGGCATTTGGATAAACAATGGACTCTATATTCATGTTTGGGTGTCCAGTGTATTTATTAGCTAGTCCAGAATTTGTTCAAGTGTAACAATAACAAGCAGTATTGTTTTTTAGTCTAATCTTAGGATGAGATCACCTTGAAATTTGTTTGATTGTAGCTGCAATCAGTTGGTGCTTCTAATTTGGTTTATATTTTAAAGTGCTATTGGTGTTGTATTGGAATGCTGTCCGTTAAGTGTAGTTAAGACTACCTCTTGATAGGCACAAGAATGATTTCCAAAATCATATGTTATATGGCTCTTAGGCATGAAACCTTTAATTGCTTTACTCTCCCAAAATCATGATATGATTCACGTATGTATACACGTGGTATCCTTGGAATTAGTCATTTAGCCTGAAGTTTGTGTTTAATTAACAATAATATGTGTTTTAAAATTAGTTTGGGTGTTCGTTATATGACTGGTTATACAATAGGATTCAATACAGGATTTTTTTTTTTTTCTTCTTTTGTTGAACCTCATTGTTAGTTAATTTTAAGGACTTAACGTTGAGTCCTTCAATCAAGCCCATCAGAAGATGAAATTGGGCCGAACCTTGGGCCCAAGTTCAGTAGCCTTTGCAGTTGAGGTTTGAAGTGCCTTTCCTGGGCCTAATTTAAGCCCAAAGCTTCAATATCCTAGACTAATATTTCCTTTTCATTAATGGTTTTAGAAATTAAGGTAGGGTTTGGACCTTCTAGTTAAGTAGCATGCTTGAGTTAAGAGGTTTGCCTCTTGTTCAAGTGTGGACTTGAACTTGAGGTCCAAAGTCCTTAATTACTTTAACTAAATGCAATCCATATTGTTAATTAATTAGGTTTTCTAGAGATAAAGCTTAATAGAAAAACGATAGTTCTTTAGGATGGCCTTTAAAATAACTTGAGGTGCGCCACGCCAAACAAAATCATGAATTGCATGGCCTCTCTTTTAAAATTTATATACTTAGAATTCGGGACGTGCCGTTTAGCGAATTTTCACGGCCTCCCGCAAAGATAATAACATGTTAGTCGCTTTAGGCGCGCTTTTTAATAATCTTACTTTCCTAAATACGGGTGTGCATTTCATGCAACCCAAATCCAAATTCCAAAACGTTGAATAAAATGTATCGAGGATCCGGGTGCATTTCATGTGACGTGATCCAAAAACATGTTTTAAACGACTTTCAATTTCTTAAAAAATAATTAATCAAAAGCGGTTAAATAATTCTAAAAATTGCAGTAGGATAACATGTATTAAAATCAGATTTTGCTTGATATAGCAGTTGAGCGACCGTGCTAAAACAACGGAACTTGGGAATGCCTAACACCTTCTCCCAAGTTAACAGAATTCCTTACTTGGATTTCTGGTTCGCGACTGTTAATACAGAGTCAAACCCTTTCCTCGATTCGGGATTCAAACCGGTGACTTGGGACACCATAAATCTCCCAAGTGGCGACTCTGAACTTCTTAATAAACGAATCCCGTTTCGATTGTCCTTTAATTGGAGAAACTCCTTTATTATACCCTTCGCGGGGTGTAGTAAGCGAAAAAGGAGGTGTGACACTCACAATAAGAATCAATAAAATCTGCACGGCATCACCCTTCGTGCTTTTACTCTCGTCCTCGCCATAAAAATCAATATAATCGGCATGAAATTGTACATCGTGCGGCACGGCATCACCCTTCGTGCTTTTACCTCACAATATTGGCATGACATCACCATTCGTGCTTTACACTCTCTCACAAGTATCATGCACGGCATCACCCTTCATGCTTTACACTCTTCCTCGACCGAGCAACAATCACAAACAATTTGGGCAAGGGAATCAATAATATTTAAATAAAATCCCGGCAAGGAAACAATAGCATAACAACAATATCCTGGCAAAGGAAAATAATATCATGAATAATAACGTCCCGACAAGGAAGATAATATCAAAGCAATAACATCCCGGCAAGGGAGATAACATCATAAACCTCTTCTCCTTTCCACATTTACTTCACAACTAAATTCAAAACTTGAGCCAATGCTCTAAAATGTTCAACTGCCAAGAATATTTCCACAAATCATTTTACAACTTGAGCCAACACTCTTCAATATTCAATTACCAATAATACTTTCACAAGTCTTGTTCATCAATAGAAATCATTATATAAAGCATGAACAATATGAAACGGAGTCACATTAATCACAGTATAAGACTCACGGGCATGCTTGACACCAACGTATAGATACTCATCACCATGCCTAAACGTCGTACTCGACAATTAACACATAGTAAATGAGATGCGACTCCTAATCCCTCAAGATAAGGTTAGACCAAACACTTAGCATGCTTAAACTAGTGATATGTATTCCGGATTATGTAGATGCTTAAACTTGAGTATTTCGGATTATGTAGATGCTCATGACTAGTGATACCCCGGTATCGGGCTGTGTTGGGTTGTATTCCGCAAATTATGCTATTATCTGCTTAAACTTTGGGTTATTTTATCATTCTTTAGACTGTTTCTTACTGTTTAACTGTTAAAATACTGGATGGGATGAGTCGGTTGGCCTTGTCTTCACGAGAGGCGCCATCACAACTGGGTTCGGGTTTAGGATCGTGACAAGTTGGTATCAGAGCCTAGGTTACATAGGTCTCACGAGTCATGAGCAGGTTTAGTAGAGTCTCGTGGATCGGTACAGAGACAACTGTATTTATCCTCGAGAGGCTGCAGAACCTTTAGGAAAAACTTCATATTTTTGTATCATTATTGTGCGTCCTTGATTCAGCTTGAAATGTAACTCTCTGGATTCCATCCACGCATTCGCATGCGCGCATGAGCGCTCAGTATCAGATATGCATCGATGGCTTGTGATTCCCTGATCGAGGGACGAGATGTGATGTGTGTGTGTGTTGATGTTGGCTAGACTGGAGGACTTGAGGCCAGATTTTTGCCTATAGCTTGAACCCTGAGCTGATGATTGCGTGAGCGCGTGTTTCTGGATCTATATGTTCTATGGTGTCCCTAATAATGGAGGTGATGATTGGATAGTTACGCAATGAGTTTGATGTGACTGCGAGATGTATTCATATGACTTGGAAGCGACGAGAAGGGTCTGCTGGAGGATAGAAGAACTATTAGGTGCTTGGTGTTCATCTTGATTTGAGGTATAGCCCCGAGTTATGGGTGTGTGAAGAATCTCTTCATGTTTTCTAGTGGGGATTGAAGTAGATTTCATGTTGCGATATGATTCCAGACTTAGGAATATTAAGTGACTGCGAATGTTTATGACGGTAGAAGGTATACAAAAATGTTAGTTGGAGGCAAAGCAGGTGGGCTATCTCCTGCGGAGTGTTCTGAGGTTGTGTGATCCTTATGTTGTCTGTTAGAAGATCTCATTTACAAGTGAAATATATGTGTTGGAATTTAAATTTGGGTCGCTTAGAGAGTGGATTTAACTATTGCGAGAGTGAATGCGAGGTTTACAGAAGATTTAAAGTACTAGATGGTCTGTGTTTCACGAGCTTATGAAGGATTGAGTTTAATCTCACTATGGTATTATGGCAGTAATAGAGTATACGCGTTATAAGTTATTGTGTGTGTGTTTTGATCTATGCCTTCGAACTAAGTGGGGGAGTCTGCTATTGAGTTGTTGATTGCACGATTATGTGCTATGTTGGTTCCAGGTTGAGGCGTGCTGGTGAATCAGTTATGGCTTACAGAGGTTGAGACCGGGGATGGCTCGAGTGAAGGAAATTCCAATATAGGTTATGCTATGATTTATGGGTGTATAAGAGTCACGGAATGACTTGGGTTGTTATTGGTAAAGGATGCTCAGTGCATAGGGCAGGAAGTTGCTTGGTTATATTAAGGTGAGGTTACATTCTGCGGTGTTGGATTTGCTAATGAGGCACAGGTTGTTCGGTTCGTTTGATCAGGCTAATTGTTGTTTGAGTAGAGTGGATGACTCTAGAGGATGGTTCTAATGCGTTCAAGGTTTTACATGTAATAATTGGAAATTTTCAAATGTATGGTTTGTCTAGAAACTGAGGTTTGCATTGGAGGGTGTCAAGACTTTTGTCATTTCTATATCATCTATGGGATTCTATTCATCAGTATCAGGAAGGTGAAGGTAACGGACTTAGATTCGCAGGAAGTCTCTTCAGAGTAGAATATTTCGTACGTGGTGCTTTTGGGGATATCTAAGAGAGAATTCAGCGGCTTATAAGCCTTTGACGGTGTGGTTTTGTGATTGGGCCTCGTGTGGTGAGTCTGGGTTAAGGATTGCGGTATTATGGTAAGGAGAAGTATTAATTCAAAGGTAACTGCGAAGGGACTCGAACAAATAGGACAACTTGGTAGTAGGCCAGATCGGTATGGTAAGGCTATGATTAGTTCCTTTGGTGTGTACGGGGTAATGAGTTTTTACAAGTATTTCGCGGCAATGCTCTTGGGTATTAGTGGCCTGCATAGCTTGGTTGAGTTAGAAGGATTCAGTCCTGACGATTTAGTTTTTGTGCACATGGAATTCGGAGAGTTCTTGATGGTTTCTACCACGGTTAGAGATGTATATGTTCTGCGAGCATGGGGAGCATGGGATGTATAGTGATTCTCTTCTAGATGGGATCAATGGAAAATTCTTGGCTAGTTGAGTACATAGTTGCTTGTGGCTCGGAAGGGATATAAAGTTCTCATGGTTATCCTAGGATGGTATGGTTTATGCATTATGTTGCGTAGGGTTGAGAATTGCATGTATAAGGTCGTGGTTCAGTTCTGAAAGGAAGGTCGTAAAATTCTTAGGCGGGCAGCTTCAGATGATTAGGGAAATGATATTATTAACCGGTGTGTCTTGATGGGGGTATACGTTTCAAAAAAAAGGGCAAGTATTTGAGTTGATGGTGCTTCATTAGTTTTGCGGCACTCTCTTGTTGGATCGACGGCTGATAATTGAGTTTGCTTATTAGCACAGAAGAATTTTAGAGTATCCCTCGTGGAATGATTGGGTATTAGAGGTGTGATATGTATTCGGACGGCGGAATTGGGATCAGGTATGGTGATTTATGTGCTATATGGAGTTGGAGACTGGGAGTTCTCATATTCAGGATATGTTGTGGTTGTGAGTCGCATGTATCGGCACTGTTTAGTGACTATCGGGGTTTGGAGACCCGAGTGGATCTTTTGCTGCTTGGTATGTTAGATTTTGATGTGATATGGAGTACAGACTGGTTGTCTTCGTGTCGTGTTATTCTGTTCTATTGTGCTAAGGCGGCGATGTTGGCTATGCCGGGAATTCCACGGATTGAGTGGAGAGATTCGACGGATTAGTGTAGAGACTCCTACCATTGATTCAGTTCTGGTGGTGAGGGACTTTTCGAATGTGTTTCGTATGGCCGGGCATGTCGCCAGATAGGGTTGTTGACTTTGGTATTGACTTGGAGCTGGGAACCGTAGCGTATGGCACCAGCAGGGTTAAGGAGTTGAAGGGACAGCTTCGGCAACTCCTTGATAAGGAGTTCGTTAGTAGGCCAATGTGGATGTGTGTTCTAACTTGAGTCGGCCTGGTTGGCTCCGAGTTGTATTGCTGAGGGATGTATTGATATTGTTATTGAGCTTATTAGTAATATGGGGAGATCTATGAGTTACCTTTTATGTGTTGCGATGAGTTATGATGTGTTGGTTATACGCACTCACGGTGCGGTTCTATTGGGGTTTCATAGTGGAAGTTGAGCGGGAAGAGTATTGGATATTGCTCGGCGGATGGCGCATCGGTTGTGTCCTTTCGGGTTGGTGTATGTTATGTCAATTGCTTCGCGGTGGTTATGATGATCTCTTTGGATTTTGACATCATATTGCGCATGGTTGTCTATTGTAAGCATAGTGACTTGAGGTATTTCATGTGGACCAGTGTTTGGATGAGGTCGTGCTTTAGAGCGAAGATATGTGGAGGTATGATCCTGGGGGTCAGATTCGTGTGTTCTGTTTCTATGATGTGTGACGGGTTCTCAACATTATGTGTGATGGTACTGGTGAGCTTGCGGTAGAGCTTTTTCATTTGAGTCAGTTTCATGATTTGAGTATGTTCGGATTGTTGCTTATTGGTGCGCGGACTATGCAAGTTGTGGCTTTAGTCTGTATTGAGGTGTTATGTCACCAAAGTAGTTGTGTTGGATTAGATGAGATCATTAGGATCTTTAATGAATACAAACAGATTCGGTTTCAGCATGTTAGGAGGATAATATCGAGGTTCGACTCAGAAATTTGCTATGATCTTTGCCAAAGGAGAAGTGGCTTCATGAATGGTTGATCTGAGAAATGGTTATGGATTACTGCGCGTTTCATTTATCATTGGCAGTATATGAAAGTGTTGGAATGAGACTTTAGTTGATAAGAGGTTTTCCATCGAAATTCGGTCGTTGTGGGCAGCTGCTGTGATTAGAAGTTATCGCTACAAGTGTTTGAGTTATGTGGTATGTCATATAATTGCACCTGAGGTTGCAGGTATGGGTTACTACAGCTTATTCGGGCTTATTCAGAGTCTAGATGTGAGATTCTGTTCTTGTGGATGATTTTGGAAGTGGAAAGGTGGTTCTAAGGTTTGTGGGCTAGGTTGGATTGTGAAATTTCAGTTACAATGTGTTATCAGACCTATATGAGATATGGTGATATGGGATCACCCCCCGGATATATGCATGGTAAGGTTATTCAGCGATTGGTTGGCTTTTGGAACAACTCTGGGCACGTTCGAGGACGAACGTATGTTTAAGTGGGGGAGGATGTCACGACTCGACCGGTCGTTTTGAGCTTTTGCACTTTGCTCGCCAGTTCTCGGGCATGACTTTCCCCGTGTGATGTATTATGACTTATGTAAATCGTTGGTTTTGGTTTTCAGGGTAATCAGAATGAATTTGGAAGAACAGTTCTCAGTTTGAAGCTTGAAATTTGAAAAGTTTGACAAAGATTTGACTTGTTGGTATATGATCTCGGATCGGAATTTTGATGATTTGGTTAGCTCTGTTAGGTGATCTGGGACTTAGGAGTGTGATCAGAATGAGTTTTGGAGGTTCGGAGTAGATTTAGGCTTGAATTGGCGAAGTTGTTATTTTGGCGATTTCCGGTTGGTAGGCGATATTTTGATCTATGGGTCGGAATGAAATTCCGAGAGTTGCAATAGATCCGTTGGGTCATTTGGGAGGTGTGTGCAAAATTTCAGGTCATTCAGACATGGTTTGGTTGGGTTTTTGGTTGATTTGATGTTGTTTGAGGTGTTTTGAAGATTGGATCAAGTTCGAATAAGGTTATGGGATATGTTTGTGCTTTTGGTTGAGGTCCCGGGGGCCTCGGGGTGATTTCGGATGGTTGACGGAGGAGTTTGAGATTTTGTGAAGTTGCAGATTTTTCTGCTTCTGGTATTTCCGCACCTGCGGATTTGGGGACCGCAGGTACGACGCCGCATATGCAGGAAAAGGGTCGTAGAAGCGGAAGCTGGGAGATTGGCAGAACTGCAGAAGCGGTCTATGAGCCGCACCTGCGATGGTGCAGGTGCGGATATTTCATCGTAGATACGGTGTGGGCAGTTTAAGTGATTTCCGCGGAAGCGGATCAAGGACCGCAAATGCGGTACCGCAGAAGCGGTAAACTGGCCGCAGATGTGAAAATGCCTGGGCCAAAAAGTATAAATTGTTTCCTTCACGATTTTTGAGTTGTTTCACCATTTATTAGTTAGCTTTGAGCTTTTTGGACGATTTTGAAGAGGGATTTCAAGGGAACTTCATTGAGGTAAGGATTTTGGACGTAAAACTCGTTCGTATGGTATTATTTCACGGATTAGAGCTATAATTAATGGAATTTAAAGGTTAAAACTGGGGAAACTAGGGCTTGGTATTGGAGACCTAGACTTGAGGATTTGAGGGGCCTATTGTGTTCGAATTTTGGTACTTTTGATATGTATGAACTCGTGGGGAGATAAGAAATCCACTGATGTGAATTTTATCGAATTTCGAAATGTGGGCTCGGGGATCGGGTTTTGGTAATTCGGGATTTGTGTCGTATGTTGATTATTTTCACTTGGGCTTTGTTCCCTTAGCATATTTTGACACCGTGATTCTGATTTTTGGATAGATTCAACGCGAGTGGAGGCAGATTCGAGGGGCAAAGGCATCGCGGGCTAGAGATTTGACCAGTTTGAGGTGAGTAATGATTGTAAATGATGTTCTGAGGGTATGAAACCCCTGATTTGCACATCGTTGTGCTATATTGAGGTGACGCGCACGCTTGATGACGAGCGAGGAGTCGTGCACTATTGGGAATTGTGACATAGTCCGTCCCGAATGACTATTTTACCGCCTATTTGATAGAAATCTATTTGCTATCATCATTATTTGGGCTAAATGAAATATTTGGGCCTCGTGCCAACTATTTGAACCATTTGGGGATTTTTATTGATATTTCCTCACTGTTTTAACTTTATACTTGAACTCAGTCATGATATATTTCATTGTTTTCATACTCAGCCATGTTTACTATGTTTTAACACTTATCTGATCTTTTAAATTATGATTGGGCTGAGAAATCCTGTTTTACTACTGCCGAGTGGCTTGTGAGAATTTTTTACTGAGTAAGGCCGAGGGCCTATGTTGTGAGGAAACACTGATCGTGATTTGAGGCCGAGGGCCTGAGATATGTACGCCACGAGGTGGCTTGATTGATATGAGGCCGAGAGCCTAGTGATGACGCCACGAGATGACTTGATATTGCGCTTGGGCCGTAAGGGGCCCCTCCAGGAGTCTGCACACCCCCAGTGAGCGCGGGTACCAATGTGATGTGAAATGTAGCCCGAGGGGCTGGTACTGTTTTGAGATATTGCCCGAGGGACGGATTTGTTGATACTGTGCCCGAAGGGCGAACCTTTATGTGTTATCTTTCTTAATTTCCTGTCATTGTCTATTTAATTGCTGGAAAGGCTTTTTTTATGAAGTTTAAGTTGAATAAAATGACTTTTCTCATATTTTTACTGAGTTACTGTTATTACTTGTTTTACTGATGTATTATAGCCAGTAATGTGCCTTACGTGTTTTCCTGCTTTCAGCCTTTATTTATGATTATTACTCACTGAGTTGGAGTACTCACTTTACTTTCTTCACCCGGTGTGCAGATTCAGACGTATCTGGTCCCGCTCCCGAGTGCTAATCTTTCCAGCTCAGGCGGATCCGAGGAGTTTCTAGGTAGCTGTCGGCGTTTGCAGCCCGGAGCTTCTTAGCTATCTTATTTCTCCATGTTCTTAGTTTCTGTATTAAACTCTCTAGATTTCTTTGAGTATTCCGGATTGTTTAGATGCTCATGACTAGTGACACCCCAGTATCGGGATGTGTTGGGTTGTATTCCGCAAATTATGTTATTATCTGCTTAAACTTTGGATTATTTTATCATGCTTTAGACTATTTCTTACTGTTTAATTGATAAATACTAGAATGGGATGAGTCGGCTGGCCTTGTCTTCACGAGAGGCGCCATCACGACCGGGTTCGGGTTTAGGGTCGTGACATCCCCAAAAAGTCAAAAATCGACCCCGGGCCAGCTTGCTCCAAACCCAAAATTTGGTACAAAATTTGATTACCCATTCACCCCCGAGTCCAGATATACAATTGGTTTTGGAATCCGACCTCAATTTGAGGTCTAAATCCCCAAATTTCAATATTCTTAGGTTTTACCCAAAATTTCCAATTCCATCATGAAAACCCTAGATTCTAGGATGAAATCTTATTAAAAGAAGTTAAGGAGCGAAAGAAATAAATTAAAAATCACTTACTTGTGTTTTGGGAGAAGAAAGAGTGTTTGGAAAATCGCATCATATGTTTTAGGGTTTTGAAAAGAAAAATAGCTGAAAAGTCCATTTAAATATACTCCTCTCAGACCCTCTCCGCGGACCGCATAAAATGGACTGCGGCCGCGGAGCTCCACCGCGGACCGCAAAAAATTGAGCGCGGCCGCAAAGGCTTGGCCTTGCTCGCCACGGACCGCATGAATCCCACCGCGGTCGCGAAGTCGCCACCGCGGTCACGAAGGTTCCACCGCGAGACCTAACTTCAGGGACCTACAACTTTTTCCTAAATGTAAAAATATGACAAAACCTATCCGAACTCACCCGAGCCCTTAGGGCTCCAAACCAAATATGCATACTAACTCAAAAACATCATACGAACTTACTCGTGCGATCAAATCGTCAAGTTAACTCCTTTAACAACGACTTAAGCATCAAAATCGAAGAAAGATCTTATGAACTTTTAAGTTCAAATTTTAACAACCGAAGGTCCGATTCACGTCATTTCAAGTCCATTTCCTACCAAATTTTACAGGCTCAACTTAAATCATATATAAGACCTGTACAGGGCTCCGGAACCAAAATACGGGCCCGATACCATCAAATTCAAACATATTTCATTTCCAAAAACTCATATATATTCCAGAAAATAATTTCCTTTAAAAATTCATTTCTCGGGCTTGAGACCTCGTAATTCGATTTCGGGCATACGCCCAAGTTCCATATTTTCCTACGTACCCTCCGGGACCGTCAAATCACGGGTCCGGGTCCGTTTACTTAAAATGTTGACCGAAGTTAACCTAAATTTATTTTAAAAGCAACATTCATCATTTTTCACACATTTTCACATAATGGCTTTCTGGATTCACGCCCGGAATGTGCACGCAAATCGAGGTGAGATAAAAGGGAGGTTTTAAGACCTCGAAATACAAAATTTATTTCTAAAACAAGTGATGACCTTTTGGGTCATCAGAGTACAACTATTTTTTAACTTTCATATAACATTCAAATAAAAAAAATAACTAAAACAGAATACAATTTAAATACAATTATAATACAACTTTACTACAATTTCGTAAGTATATTGTATGTCATGCCTTCTTCTTCTTCTGCTTCGAGTTTCAATTTGAAGTTCAGCTAAAATCTTAGTCAATAAATTAAATAGAATGAAGAAAAAAAATTAATAATAGCATGAGAGAATGAAAGAAAAGAGAAAAAGGCCCAGGACACACGCGAACCACAATATCACGAATTCATGAGTTCTTATTTAAGATATATGTATAACTAATTCAGCTAAGTTTTCTATCTTTCCATAGTAATTTGGAGAAAATGAGTCTAATGTATGTGGTGTGTGCTTTTTCCTCTCTAAAATTTCAATCAAAACTTACTCTCTTAATACAATTTTGATACTTATCAACAACTTTATGTAAAAAAATAACATTGATAACTTAAATACAAATTTCAACGATTCATACATTATACAATTATTTTCAACTTTGATACAACATTCAAATAAATAAATAAATATATATATATATATATATATATATATATATATATATATATATATATATATATATATATATATATATATATATTAAATTACATCTGAATACAGGTTACATACAATTATAATACAATTCTACTACAATTTCGTAAGAATATTGTATGTCATGTGTTCTTCTTCTTCTTTTTCTTCTTCTTCTTCTTCGAGTTTCAATCTGAAATTCATCCAAAATCAAGTCTAATCTTCACCAAAACACCTTCAAAATTGAGATATAACTCTAAACACTATTCCCAATTGTTTGTAATAACACTCAGTCCAAACAAATAATGGTTTTCGAAAACCCAAATTCAATACAAAGTTTCAAAGCTTTTCAATGGCTATCAATAGTGGAGAGTCAAACACCTTCAAAATTTATTGATTGACAATTTCCACTTGAACACCAGTTATGCAAAATGAAAGAAAATTGCTAAGTTAAAACGATTGAAACCCATTGATGAAATCCATTAAAACTCTATACAACAAGAAAGCATAAAAAACAGAGAATATCAAATGAAGAAAACTGGGAAAAGAAATAGAGAAGGAGAGTAAGAGACAAAGAGAACGAGAGAAAGAGAGAGAGAGAGAGAGAGTAAGTGTAAAGCGATAATGAAATAACTTATATTCCTTATTTAATTCTTAATATAAAGGGATAGTCATTTAAAACTCATTTATATATAATTGGTAAATTATATATATTCATGTAATTAAATTAAAACTTGAGAAGGGAAAGTAATAAGATGTCAAATAGTATATAGGTAGGTAAAAATACCTTAGTAGGAAATAGGAACCGAATTGCCTTACCATATTCTAAATCCAACTGACGTACCAATTAAATTAGCGAACAAAACAAACCCGTGGGACCTTCTTCAACATTCTCAGCATTTCCTAGTTGCTTCCACAAAGTTTTATTAGGCAAGAAAAATTTACGCACTTCAAGTTTCTTCTCATAAAATTTACCTGCCACTTTCTATTTGCTATCTCTACTTGTCCAAGCAGTTGCTTAGAAAAATAATGACATTTCAGCTAATATTGTCTACTGCATAGAGCTTCCTCGGATTACAATTTTGCACCAAATGTGACCAATTGTACTGTAAACTGGTTCGACAAATAGAGATGGTATATGGCCAAAAATAAATCGTTATCCAAGAGCAATAAATAGATTTAGAAAAAAGGAAACGATACACTGTAAATTTTAAAGATACAAACCAGAACAACTTTCTGGTTCAGTAGAAAATTCAAAACGCATTAGAAGACTTGTATATTACTAACATACACATACGCAGATTGGCTGAGACCTGCAAAGTAAATATTTTATTGTGAGAGTTTTATGCACTAAAATCCTGGTATTATTGTTATCTTTAAGTTACTATAAAAGTCAATGACGTATATCTTTTAGGAGCCACATTGTTTCAACATATTAGGTGGACTATTTCAGTATAAAATTTGAGATTTAATTTATTATGTGTTTGATTGGAGGTATTAGCTAACCCTATTAATTTCTACATTAATAATTTATCCCATATACAAAGCGGAATAAAATAGATTATAATAATAGTCCAAGTTTGAAACAAACGACCCGACCACTTAGAGTTACTTATATATGACACAATATTAAGAATTATTATCGACGTGTTTGAGTTTGACCTTTGATAATTCATGGTACATTTTTATTTTCAAGGTGCATTTGAATTCTTTATGCAGAATTATATTTATAAACATGATGACATGAAGAAAAGTAGGAAGTATTATTTATCCGTTTATTTATTCGACATCATTAGTTCGTTAAAAAAACCACTTTTCCATATTCAAAAATAAAATAGATCCCATGATATATTTAAATTTATATTTTTTAATTTATTCCAAATTGAACTAACCTTTTAAATTGAGATGGCAGCTCGGCCTCACGTCCATCAATAATTGTATTTACTCCGAACAATTCGTCCACGAGAATTGCAGCTAGATTTACTATAAGTAAAGCCTTGCGCCCGAAAAACAATTTACCTAGTTGCAAATTTCATCTACATCGAAGTTCGTAACCACATTTCATTAGCATGTGTACATAGTTGCAAAGTAAATCTACATCAACTATCAAAAAGCTTCACAACCACATTGTATACGATCAAAATCGGGCTTGCCCTTTTTGTATGACTAATTGAGACTCGAACGTGGTATGCCAAGGTTCGACCCTATGTTATATCGGACCATGATGTAAAGTTAGATTGCCGAGCTTGTGACCCAGAGATCGATCAAGATAGAGAACGACCAAGATCGAGATCGGCCAAGATCGAGTCCAAGCAGGATAGAGATCGAGCAAGATTGAGGGAAGCTTATCGAGCCAAATAACGGAAAGCCAAAATATCCGCGATAGGACGAGGATCACGGCGGAAATCTTAGCACGTACCAAGAAGAGGCCGATTAATTAGCTAATCATGGGATTTCTTACTATATTTAGAATTGTATCAAGGGTAGGACTCCCCTACTATATAAAGGGGATCTGATCATTTGTAAAAGGCATCACATTCACGCAACATAAAGCAATATACTACCTTTCTCTTAAGCTCTCAATACTATGTTACTTGTTCATATTTTCCAGTGGAATATTCGTTTGGTTCGAGGGCGACCTAACTCGAGGGTCAAAGCTGTACATTTCCATTGGTCTGGTTTTATTTCTGTTTACAGTCGATTTCAATATCAATTTACGTGTTTTTCAGTTTGTGCCAAGTAAAATCACGCGTCCTTAAATCACGTATAAATTTAATTGTTATCCGTTTTTAGGGTAAACAGTTTGGCGCCTACCGTGGGGCTAAGCATAGTAGTGATTGCCTGGTACTAACTTTTGCGACACACTGTTTTATACTTGTTCTTGTGAGTATCTTTGATTCCAGGATCAGCATGTCAAACTCTCAAGCAGCACCCAGACACATAGACAATGGCCTTGGTCTCCATGACAAAAACGACAGCATAGCCGCCCCAGGGAATGAAGTACCTCCAGTTGACATCGATGGAGTCCCGGTCGTAGACCCAATCAACGTCAGTTCCCATGTTGCCATTAATGCAAATTTGGACGTTGATCCTGAGAGTAGTGTTTGCAGAGACGTTCCATCAGCCGGTCTGAGCACACAGGGCGGTGAAGAAGGCGGGATTAGCCTTCGAGTGATATTCGAAATGTTGCGGCTTAACAAGCTACAAAGCAGAAAGATAACGAGATGCTCAGAGAGTTTGTGTCTCGAATCCAAATGGAACGTATCAATCTACCACCAGTTGCCAATGATTGGGTCGTTCAGGCCTTTACCCAAGAACTAAACGTACGAAGATCGGTGGCTTCAAAATAACTAAAATAGAACTTGATTGAATACACAACTGTTACCTGGGCTGATGAGCATAATCGACACCAACCAAAGATTAGGATCGAAGACGATCAGCTGGGGACTCCTTCCTGGTCCTTTTAACCTATAAAGCCCTTCAACAAAGTGAAAAGGGACATCGAACGAGAGCCACGATCGAACAGGGATCGCTACCAGCCATATAATGGAGATCGAAAAGGTAATGGTCCTGGGCGCAACTCTATTCGTGGTGAAAGGAGAAATGATTGAGGTCAGAGCTCTCCGGGGCTCATGAGTAAGAATGGTTTCGACAGGGATGACGGGCCCAAAGAAGAACCGCGACTATCAGAATATAACTTCAATGTTGAAGCATCTGCCATCGTATCAGCCATCGGACGTATCAAAGATACTTGATGGCCTCGACCTCTGCTGACCGATACAGCCCAGATAAATCCCAACCATATGTGCAAGTATCATGGCACCCATGGCCATAGAACAGAATATTGGAGACAGCTAAGGGAGGAAGTAGCCAGGTTATTCAACGAGGGGCACCTTCGGGAATTCTTAAGCGATCGTGCCAAGAATCACTTCAAAAATAGAGATTCAAACGGACAGAACGAGCAAGAAGAGCCACAACACGTGATTCACATGATTGTTGTAGGGGTCGACATTCCTCAAGGACCAGTAATAAAATGCACCAAGGTTCCGATCACAAGGGAGAAGCGAACTCGGGATTACGTGCCAGAAGGAACCTTGTCTTTCAATAACGAGGATGCAGAAGGGATCGTACAACCCTATGACGATGCACTGGTAATATCTATACTTATGAATAATACTCAAGTTAAACGTGTTTTAATTGATCCAAGTAGCTCGGCCAACATCATTCGATCGAGGGTTGTAGAATAGCTCGGCCTACAGGATCAGGTTGTGCTTGCCGCCCGAGTGCTAAACGGCTTCAATATGGCATGTGAAACCACCAAAGGTGAGATAACTTTTCTAGTGAACGTCGCTGGGACCATCCAAGAGATGATGTTCCATGTGATCGAGGGCGATATAAGGTATAATGCCCTATTCAGGAGGCCGTGGATCCACAACATGAGGCCAGTGCCCTCGACCCTTCACCAGGTTCTAAAGTTCCCGATGCCAGAGGGAGTCAAAATAGTCTACGGGGAGCAACCCGCCGCCAAGGTAATGTTTGTCGTCGACGAACCGATATCAACACTCTCATCAACGAAAGGGTCAAATTCGAAGGAAAATAGGAGGTCAAATAGCAACCATAGACACCGGCCTCGACCCAATCAGAGAAGCAGGGGACTGATGAGGATAGTGAGTATGTGGTTTCTCGATCCTTCATAGTCCCTGATGATTTCGACGCCACCAAGTCAACAGTCGAAGAGCTGGAACAAATCATACTGACCGAACATCAGCCTAAACGAAAGGTATACCTGGGCACGGGGCTATCCCCCGAGCTCAGGGGAAAAACTATTCAATTCCTTAAAACTAACATGGATTGCTTTGCTTGGTCCCGTCTCGATATGACCTGGATCCCACCGAAAATCACCACGCATAAACTAAGCCTAGACCCGAAGTTCCATCCGGAGAAGCAAAAAAGAAGACCCCAGTCCGAGGTCAAACGCGCTTTCATCAAAGAAGAGGAAACCAAACTTCTCAAAATAGGGTCCATCCGGGAAGTAAAATATCCCGAATGGTTAGCGAACGTAGTAGTAGTCCCTAAGAAGGGAAACACACTTAGAATGTGTGTAGATTACAAAGACCTAAATAAAGAATGCCCCAAGGATTCTTTTCCATTGCCTAATATCAATCGCATGATCGATGCCATGGCCAGCCACTAGATCCTCAGTTTTCTCGATGCCTATTCCGGGTACAACCAAATACAGATGAACCCGGAAGACCTTGTTCATCACTAAGTATGGTACCTACTACTATAATGTAATGCCATTTGGATTAAAAATGCTGGTGCAACTTATCAACGCCTAGTAAACTGAATGTTCGAAGAAAAAATAGGAAAATCTATGGAAGTTTATATTGATGACATGCTAGTTTAGTTCTTGCGAGCAGAGGACCATTTAAAGAATTTGCAGGAAACTTTCAATATAATGAAGAAATACAACATGAAGCTCAACCCAGAAAAATACGCGTTCGGGGCCTGCTTTGGCAAATTTCTCGGCTTCATGGTACCCAATCGAGATCAACCCCAACAAAATCAAAGCTATCAAGGACATCACGGTTCTCACGACCCAAATGGATGGGCCACGACTGGAAGTTGGTGCCTTACCCAACCGAGTACCAACGTAATGTATCTTTCTTATCACACCATCATGGGTAAATGGGTCTGAAGGGTCGTCATGAGATAACCAGAGTAAAACATAAGGAAATACTAGACATAGGACGATCCAACATGATTTAGAAACTTATACATGTGACATATGGGTCTATAAGGCCGACATGAACATCTGTCCACTCAAAACATAGGCAAAAAAGGCCATACAAGTATCCATTTGATATCTATCTACAAGCCTCTAAGAGTACATAAACTCCATAAAGGTCGAAACAAAGCCCCTACATACCAATCAATGCATGTCCAAATCATACTGACCAAATAGGCAACTCTGGAGCAAGTAAAGTGCAGCAACACGCTGAGCTGATAACCTACTAGGAGGACTGTCAACCTGTCTATCAGGACCTCAAGAGGGATAACTGAATTCCTTATGCACAAGGGTGACACCTAGTATAACTGGCACACTTAGTCCCTTAAGATTAACCTTGCTCACAGTGCTTGCTTTAGGTAAGCGTCTTCTTGAATGAACTTTAAAGGTTATTCTTTTGTTGTCCATTCTATTATTGCCAGAACACTATCTTTGAAATTCTCACGATGCCGACTATTATCAAATCTTCTTATCCCTAATTCATGTTCAGTTTATCTTGTTCACTAGCCCATGATGATTTATATTACTCCGGGGTCTAACTTAGCCTTCTGGTAATCACGTTCGAGCCACCAACTTATTTCTCAAAATGTGGGTCTAACCTTATGGCTTATAGAGTTTTATTGTCTCAAGACCGGTCTCCGCTTGTCTTTTCATTCACTTGACTATAGACTCTGTTATTCTGTCATATTTTGATTTACCGTTATCACCTATTTATCACATCTTACTCATAATGCCTCATTTACTCTTTTCTTATTATCCGGCTAATATTTTTATCTATCACTTTATTTTGAAAACTTCAACAAAATGTTCTTTCACTTTTAGCTCCCCTTGCTTCATCTCACTAGCTCTTCGGGATGCCTAACATTCTCTATTTTTTTTTCTAGGGGCGGGAGACATACTAAGGTAAATATTCATCCATTCTAGGATTCCAGTGCCTATCTTATGAACTTTCTGAACATTCTAGTATTCATATCTAACTGTATTATTCTAAAGTGCGCCATCTGGGTGTCTCACAAGGAGAACTATTACCATGTTTTGCATTATCCTTCGGAAATGATAGCTAACTATAACAATCCATCCACAATTTAGGGTTACCGTAAGGCGAGTAAGGGTCATTGATGATGTTAAAAAACGCCCAAGACGAAGAGGTAACTATGGAATGATGAAGAAAGAATATGGTAAAAAGGAGAAAGGGATGAAGTTGCCTTTATTCAGATCCTACAAATATGTCGCGACTCCCGAAAATTATGCAAGCACGACACCGGGAAAGGCAGTAAGAGTTCCCGGCCAGGATGTTATTGATAAATAAGTGCGAATGAATACTTGATACATAAGGAGCCAGTGCGAGAGGTAAGTTAAGACAAAGGAAATAACACAAGTGTTACGTCTCATACTTTTGTAAGTTGAATTTTCGTAAGATAATTGACATATGTTCAAGAACAAGATTATTTTTGAGGTTATAAGCATTTATGCTATTTATAACAGGCGATAAGTAAGTTCCGTGAAGGTTAAAGGATAAACGAATTAAAAAAATAAGTTTCGTTGAAGGTTATCGATTTGGGATAAAATACGGTTCGAGCTATAATAACCGATATTTATGGACTAGTGACATACAAGGTACCACATGACCATAATAGTAGGGTACATAAAGTGTGTTAAAAGTGAGTAGTATTTTAAGTAATTTGAGATAATTCTTAATTACATAGATAATTAAATAATTATTGATTTTTAGTGGGAGATTAACTAATTAATTAAGCATCTTTGGATAAGCTTTATGGGCCTCAACATCGCAGCCCAAGGAGATCTTGATCAAATGCCCAAGTAATGACTCTTAACACATGTAAAAGGTGGCACCTTTAGGAGCTTTTTGGCGGCTAAGTCATCCTAAGTGGGGCCCACACCTAAAGATTAAAGAGAACCTCTCTAATTCACAAAATGAAATGCTCGCATCTACTAAGTGACGGAAGAAACATATTTTGCAATAGCAACATGATTTGCTTCAACATTTCATATGAAGACTACTTAAAACTATAGCAATGTGGGATTTGTGATTCTAGGAAAGTACAGTGCAATCTTTCTCAAGAATATCATACGCATTTTTCCCTATTTTGATCTCACTGTTACGTGTTTCGTCGCGATTGGTGCATGTTAGAAGGATTGTCAAAAGAATCGATTCAGGTATGTTATGGCTATCCCTTCTTTCTTTTTGGCATGATTCATACGATACAAACGAAACGAGTAAATGTACAACTTTCATGAATGACTTTATTTATAGAATTACTAGGGGTGCATATGTTCTTGATTTCCCATGTAAATTATTATTATATCTTCTGTTCATGGGTCTCAGAAAAATACGTAGTTGATAAAGTTATCTGAAAGGCATATTAATCTTATAACATTCTGAGAAATCTTATTAACGTATTTCTTATGCATTCCATTTATTTATGCATGTACATTGATCCATGACCAGATGACGTTATATACGCGTATATTATATGTATATAAAATATGGAAAAAGATTATGGCGTTATATACGCACCACCACCTGATCAACTGGTATATGTTGATGATTTTGCCCACAGTGGCTAAGATAATATGATGGGATGCCCTCATAGGCTTGATGATGTTATGTACACCTATACCTATGCATGATACGACATTTATACGCACGTGTATGACATTATAAATGTTTCAGAATTCACAGATTTATTTAGACTCACAGGTGGAATTCTTTACTCCATGTCTCATCTATATCTTTATGTACTGATTTTCATGCATTAAATACTCAGTACATTATTAGTACTGTCGCCCCTATTTCCCGGGGCCTGCGTTTCATGCCCGCAGGTGCAGGTAGACAAGCTGACAGTCCCCCTTCTTAGGATCCTTGATCAGCAAAAGTTGGTGTGCTCCATTTGATCCGGAGCTGCTTTAGATTTTGGTACAATATGCTTGTATACATATATGGGTATAACGGGGCCCAGTCCCGTACTTTGTACACTTTATTAGAGGTCTGTAGACAGTCATGTATACTTGGATAGTATGCGGCCTTGTCGACTTCCAGTTTTAGATATATAGTTGTCTATAGCAGCCTTGCCGGCTCGCCCTACCGTATTCCGCATGTATATGTATATATGTCTTTTACACATATTTTCCTCACGTAATTCAGCAGTTTATTGACAGGCGTTATTCATGACCTAGACTTAATTCATGTTTATATCTTAGACGCATGCTTAGGGGTATTCGATAGGTAGGACTCAGGCACTCGTCATGGCCTATCGGTTTGGATCGTGACAACGGTAGTAGACAACGTAAAGGTCATGCAGAGGTTAACGGGGCGCATAGCCGCCCTGGGGCGATTCATCTCGAGGTTCTCCCATAAGAGCCATCGATTCTTTTCATTGCCAAAGAAGAAGAAGAAGAATAACTTCACATGGACTCCGGAATGACAACAGGCCTTGGAGGCTTTTAAACGGTACTTATCGAGCCCGCAGCTGCTTCACACGCTGAGGGCAGATGAATAACTTTACTTGTATCTGGCAGTATCGGAGATAATGGTAAGTGGAGTCATGGTCCGAGAAGAACGAGGTATGCAAATACCTATCTATTATGTTAGTTGGACCTTAGGTGAGGCCGAAACTAGGTACCCCCATCTAGAAAAATTAGCGCTCGCTTTGATAAGCGCCTCTAGGAAACTAAAACCATACTTTCAATTTCATCTCATATGTGTTGTAACAACTTATCCTCTTTGAAATATTTTGCATAAGCCCGAGCTTTCGGGACTTTTTCCAAATGGGCCGTAGAAATCAGCAGGTACAATATTGAGTATCGACCCCGAACAACCATCAAGTCTCAAATCTTGGCAGACTTTGTGGCTGACTTCACACCGGCCCTAGTACCCGAGGTTGAAAAAGAACTATTTGTCAACTCGGGTACATCTTCAGGAATCTGGACCCTCTTTACGGACGGTACTTCGAACGCAAAGGGGTCCGGACTCGGCATCGTGCTAAAACCACTCAAAGGTAACGTGATTAGACAATATATTATAACTGTAAAATTGACTAACAATGAGGCCGAATATGAGGCCATGATTGCAGGTCTCAAACTAGCCAAAGGTTTGGGAGCGGAGGTGATCAAAGACAAATGCGACTCCCTCCTTGTTGTAAATCAGGTTAACGGAACCTTTGAAGTTCGAGAGGAACGAATGCAAAGATACCTGGATAAGCTACAAGTAACTCTACACTGATTTAAGGAATGGAATTTGCAACATGTGCCTCGAGATCAGAATAGCGAAGTCGATGCCCTCGAAAACCTAGGGTCATCAGTCGAAGACAACGAACTCAATTCGGGGGCTATCGTACAACTCATGAGGTAAGAGGTCGAAGAAGGCCACACCGAGATAAACTCCACAAGTTTGACCTAGGATTGGAGAAGCAAATACATAAAGTATTTGAAGAACAAAAAGCCTCCCTCGGGCTCAAAATAATCGAGAGCCTTACACGCAAAGGCAGCAAGATTCACCTTGTTCGAAGATGGGACCATGTTCAGAAGGATGTTCGATGGTCCGTTAGCAGTATGTTTGGGAACAGAAGATACCGAATATGTTCTAAGGGAAGTCCACGAGGGCACTTGTGGAAATCATTCCGGTGCCGAATCATTAGTCCACAAAGTAATCAGAGCCGGATATTACTGGATCAACATGGACAAAGATGTGAAAGAGTTTGTTCAAAAATGTGACAAGTTCCAAAGACATGCACCGATGATTCATCAACCCGGGGAGCTACTCCATTCGGGCTCGTCCCCATGGCCGTTCATGAAGTAAGGAATGGACATCGTTGGCCCTCTTCCATGGGCCCCAGGTAAAGCTCAATTCATTTTATTTATGACTAATTATTTCTCTAAGTGGGTTTTCGAGAAAGTCAGGGAGAAGAAAGTCATCGACTTCATTTGGGATCACATCATATGTCGATTCGGGATGCCTTCCGAAATTGTACGCAATAATGGAAAGCAGTTCATCGGCATCAAGGTGACTAAATTTCTCGAAGATCACAAGATCAAACGAATCCTATCAACACCTTATCATCCCAACGAAAATGGACAAGCCAAATCGACCAACAAAACCATCATCCAAAACCTTAAGAAGAGGCTAAGCGACCCAAAAGGAAAGTGGAAGGAAATTCTACCTGAGGTTCTTTGGGCATACCGTACAATATCAAAGTCTAGTACCGCGACTACCCCATTTTCATTAGTTTATGGCGCCGAAGCTCTGATACCGGTCGAGGTCAGAGAGCCGAGTATCAGGTTCCGATATGCAATAGAAGAGTCAAATAGCGAGGCTATGAATACGAGCCTAGAATTATTAGATGAAAGACGTGAAGCCTCCCTCGTCCGCTTGGCCGCCCAAAAATAACAGATCGAGAGATACTATAACCGAAGATCCAATCTTCGATATTTCAGCGTCGGGGACTTGGTACTGAGGAAAATCACCCTCAACACCCGAAATCCGAACGAAAGGAAATTGGACCCGAACTGGGAAGGACCGTACCAGATTATCGAAGTCATTGGAAAAGGATCCTATAAGCTCAGAATGATGAATGGAGAACAACTACCGAGAAATTGGAACGTATCTCACCTAAAATGGTGTTATTGCTAGGGTACGACGCGCTTCAATTTCCTTTTGTTTTAGACTAACACTTGCAGGTGGTCAACAAGAAACAACGATGGATTTGTCGGCATGAAGTCTTTAGGTCTAAAAGCACGTGTTGCACTCTGTTTTCCTTAGACCTTGTTTTGTCCCAAATGGGTTTTCTGACGAGGTTTTTAACGAGGCAACAGTGGATCGTGCTAACTTATAATCAAAGGCCGATCACGAATCGGTATCAAAGACTGTATTTACAATATTCGAGATTTCTGTACAATCAACCTCGAATACTTGGGGGAATTACCCTCGAATATCGAATTGTTCAAGCAAGGAAATTATTTCGAAATGTAAGGGTCTCGATATGCAGGATTTATTGTAAGGGCGAAACGGTCAAAAAGAACTGTGTCCACGTAGATTGCTCGAGCCCTGACATATAACGTGTACGCATGTATGACTATTTTTGACAAGAATAAAGAGAAGTACTTTCCTTGCAATTATCTTATGTCTTGGAAAAAAATTTTGACTTTACAATCCCGTACTTTCGATCTTTTACGAAAACGGGCTCAAGGGCTGATTATAACCAAAGTTCGGATGGTCACTCCCTCACTTAGGGACTTCCGTTCCGAAACCAACTTCGAAATAGATCGAGCTATTAAAATATTGGGGATGAAAGACCTATCAGGCAGCCCCCGAATTTTAAAGGCCACGGCCATACCCACTCGGGAACTGTTATCTTAGGCAAGCCTGGATAACTGGGGAAAGCAAGTCCACTGGGCTACACCCAAAATTAAAAGGCCACAGCCATATTAGCATGGCTCGGAGAAGTCCGAAAATCGTAACAAAAATAGGCCTTTGAAATTTTCTTAACTGGTTCTAAAGGATAACCCTCGGCAAAGCTATATTTTGAATTACTTATTTCGGGAGAAAGTTCCCGGTGACACCGAATCCAAAGCGCCTCAAAACTAAATAATGTGAAGGCAGAATTTGTTCAAACTTATACAACTTGAGTTATTTTGTGCTAAGGCACTCTGGCCTTTGTGAATACAAGCAATAAAACAAAGAAAAAGTTCAAGAGCCGAAAAGGGTAGACAGCCTTTCATATATATATATATATATATATATATATATATATATATATATATATATATATATATATATATATATATATATATATATATATATATATATATAATATTAAATTGAATTAAAAGTAATTTAATTTTTTTTAGATATAGCGACCAATGTTGGTCGCTATTCTGGTC
>NC_031996.1:29734652-29735705 GCF_001879085.1 Nicotiana attenuata | reverse complement strand
CAAAGGCCAGATTGGCCAAATATAAAATTTTCAACGGCCAAAAATGGCCTAAAAAGATACAAAAGAAAGCAAAAATACAAAGGCCTAAGTAGCCTGGTCTTCATCGAAGGCAGCATCTCCATCTTCGGGATCTTCCCCATCTTTGGATCCACTTAGGCTCTCGGAGTCTTCTTCAGGAAAGGCCAGCTTCAAGGCTCTGGTCTCCTCTGCTTTGGCAGTCTCGGGTTCGGCCACAATAATGAAACCTTGAGCCTGAACCTCTTCGAGGGATTCCCTTCGAGCTTGCCATTTTGCATGGTCCACCATGCTCTTGGCCTTCGCCTGGATGGCCTCGACGTCAACTTTATATTGGGCCACCTTAGCATCAGCTTTGGTGTTGGCCATGGCCACCTTAGACTTGGCCACCTCGAGTTCGTTGGCCGAGTTTATTGGCCAAGTTTGCCTTATCGAAGATGTCCAAGTCCAGTTGGGACTAAAGCTCCTCAATTTTTGTGGCATGCACTGAGGCTCTCTCCTTTGCAGCCCGAAGCTGAGACTCGACCGACTCCATCTCTACTTAGACGGCCTCCTTTTTTGAAGCTAAGACGTCCATACA
This sequence comes from Nicotiana attenuata, assembly GCF_001879085.1. Classification (NCBI taxonomy): domain Eukaryota; kingdom Viridiplantae; phylum Streptophyta; class Magnoliopsida; order Solanales; family Solanaceae; genus Nicotiana; species Nicotiana attenuata. The sequence goes on along the minus strand of NC_031996.1, from coordinate 29,735,110 downwards.
CCCCTTGAACTTTTTAGCTTCGACTCGTATGTCGTCTATTTGTCTCTGAAGGTCCTTGATCTGTTCGAGCCTCTGTCGGAACTGATCCTAAAGCACTCGGAATACCTGCTCGGCCATCTCAGCATGCTCATCTCCAGCCGTCACCAAATCTGCCTGAAGCTTCTCACAAAGAAGCTTGTAGGTATCGCTTTTCACAGTGAGGTCGTGAACCTCAGCCTTGCGCTCCTCCCGGATTCGAAGGAAGGCCTCGTGATGCAACACCAAAGCCTACAATCAAGGAAGAAAATGTTAGAATCATCTACAACTCAAAGTTTAAAAAAGATAATGGAATGGCCCTCAAAGTTACCTGATTTAGAGCATGCTGGGTCTCGTTGAACAGGCAAGCGGCTCCCACCGCATCCATCACGGCTTGGTCTTCTTCTGTCACCAAGCATCTCGGGTAGCTAACAATCCCCACT
>NC_031996.1:29701113-29734632 GCF_001879085.1 Nicotiana attenuata | reverse complement strand
GGGGGGGGGGGGGGGGGGGGGAGAGAAGACCCGGGCATCTTCTGGGACAGTAAGCACTATGTTACGCCTACGATCACGGTTAGTATTGGGGCCGGAAATCGGTCCACTAGTTTTGGGCTCGATGAAGACCCAGTGACATCCGGTGATAGTGTTTTCTTCTGCACCGATAAGTCACCAAGCCCGGTGACATCTCCCAAAGCTCCGAACTCCACCCCATCTATGAAGTTGTGGATGTCAACTGCCACCCGAGGACCCTCGCAAGAGCGACCTACCAAGTTAGCAGACTCGCGAATCGTAGCGTTCGAAAATTGAGCAGACTTGGAGATATCAATCACTCCGAGATCGTCCCTCGGGACATCTTCAGCTATTTGAGAAGCCTCACTTCCTGTTCCTCCCTCGATAATCTCAGTTTGGTACGAAGTAGCCTCGACTCATTATGGTTCCGAACTTCGGCCGAAGCTCCCTCGTCAACTTCCTCCGGTTCGGAGGGCTTTTGTGTCGAAGCACCAGTGCGAGCGCGGGCCACCAGCTGGGAGTTGTCTTCTTCCTGCTCTTCTTCGGACTCATCCCTTAATTAGCGGAGTGAGTCCGAAGGCATAGTAACAACACCCCCGGGCCTGCGAGACCTCCTCGCCGGTCTTTTCTTCTTCGGGCCCGGGAAACTCAGAGACTCTTTCCTCTTCTTCTCTTGGGCATGCTTCGGAGCAGGTGGTTGGGGAAGAACTTATTCATCACCAGATGGCGGTCTCATTGTAACGTCCTTCCCAGACCTACAAAAGAAAAATGAGAGTAATTTTGAGAAGAAGCGTAGGCAATAGCCATTCCGGGGAAGAAACCTACCATGATTACGGGCCTCCCATTGGCCCTTCGACAACTTTATATAGGCACGTTCAGAGTAGGGTCTCTGTGACACTAGGACTTCGACCCATTGCTTGAGTTTCTTAATTGGTTCCAGCATTGATGACGTCCAAATCCACTACTAAAAAGTAATAGATACGGTCACATGCAATATAATTTACCCAACTATGAGTCGGGGTCGAATCCCATAGAGAACAATGTGTAGGCGATTAGGAATGTAAGAAAATTATCGCTTATCGCGCAATGCCAAACACTAAGAATTTTAGTTTGAAAAGTGTTTTATATCTAAATGCGGAAATGTAAACTAACCTAGAAAGCAAGTAAAATGATCAATGGCTACAAGTATGAATGCATCGGGAATTACACTCAAGTAACAATCCAATGTATTTCATGATTTTACAAATATGAGCGAGTTTATGTTAATTAGCCACGGATAATAATTCTTAATTAGCTTCTTCCGAAGACTAACAAGACTTACTAATTGAATTATCCCTATAACAATTAAGAGATTAAGCACACCCGAAATGGCTACATGTAGTTCAATCCTATCCCTAGGTAGAATCTATAAAATGAGGGTTAACGCCTCAAGTTCTTGTTAATTAATCTTTCTCAACCCCAAATTATCTTTTCCAAAATCAATTCGTAGTTAATGGGCGAGTCCTAGGGTTAGCTAATCCCTTTGAAAACATTAAAGAACAAGAATAATTAAAGAAACAATAACTCACTTCATAAATGGAAAAAAATCATTCAATACATAAGCACAACAAGGTATTTAACCCACACTTTAAATATGAGTATTTCCATAAACAAGATTCAAGTGTTGGAAATAAATACTACACACTTAAATATTCAATACAAAGCAAGGAAATGAAGAAATAAACATAAATGGGTAAGAAATCTTAACCAAAAGCTTCAATCTTCAAAACCCAAGTGTGTGTGCAAAACCCTAGCTTCAATACTTGTTCTCTCTAGCTTTATGAACTAAAAATAAGCCAAAGATATGCCAAAGATATCTTACAAATGAGCTGATTTGGGTATTAAAGGGTTTGGGGTCAAAAATGTGAAATTCCAAAACTGCCCAGTTTTCACGCCCAGTTCTTCATCGCGTTCGCGTTAACAGCTTCGCGTTCGTGAAGGTTTGATATTCTGATCTTACGCGTTCGCGCTTGGACCTACGCGTTCGCGAAGCTTTGGGTCTAGAATCTATGCGTTCGCGTTCAGGTATACACGTTCGCGAAGTTTTGGATTTTGAACCATCGCGTTCGCGTTTGTCCCTTCGCGTTTGCGTAGGTTAGGTTTCCAGCTCCTTCGCGTTCGCATTGTGCCTTCGCGTTCGCGAAGGGCAAATCACTGGCAGGCATCATTTTGTTCATTTTAGCTCCTTTTGATCTGTTTTCACTTGGTTTCTCCATCATTACTTCTAAATCACATACACCCTGTAAAATAGAAGTTAACGACATTAAATCACACGATTTTATCACTCAAACATAGAAAAAGTATAGGTTTAAAGACAAGATAAGTTGGTAAAATACCAACTTATCACACCCCCAAACTAAAACTATTGCTTGTCCTCAAGAAATGAAAGCGACAAAATCTCTTCCCAAGTATTTAACTCAACATTATATCCTTATCATGCCAAGCCAAAAAGGTCTACTTTAAGCACAAATGCACGACTTCGATTGGTACCAACAATTACTCCCAAGCATATGAATTATCAAGCACTTCTNCTTTTAAGCTTCTTTTTGACTTATTTTCACTTGGTTTCTTCACCATTACTTCTAAATCACATACACCCTGTAAAATAGAAGTAAATGACATTAAACACACGATTTTATCCCTCAAACATAGCAAAAATATAGGTTTAAAGATAAGATAAGTTGGTAAAATACCANAAGATAAGTTAGTAAAATACCAACTTATCAAACCCCCAAACTTAATCTATTGCTTGTCCTCAAGCAATGAAAGCGACAAGATCTCCTCCCAAGTGGCTAACTCAACAATATATCCATAACATGCCAAGCCAAAAAAATCTACAATAAGCACAACAGCATGACTTCGATTAGTACCAACAATTACTCCCAAGCATATGAATTATCAAGCACTTCTCATGAATTTCATTATACTTTAAGTGCTCAAATACTAATGCAAATCAAAGTAGCAATCAAGTCATGACACTAATGCTTCAAAATTTGCCTCCTATCACACTCAACTTTCTTTGGTCATTCCTTCCAATTGAAAATGGGATTAAATTCACAACTCAAATTTCATGTGCCCTCACATTTAAGAGAGGATCCCACACTCATAAATCTTAATTCAAACAACAAAGGGATATCAAATGGAAAGAATTAACTCTCTCTCAAAAAGATGTTCAAATGCATACAAGTAGTACCATAGGCTTGCCCTTCATGTATTCCTCCACTAATGTAGATAACTCGGTTCAAAATCAATTAGGACTTAAAGGATTGTAGTTTAGGATTTTGGTTAAGGTAGGGCACAATTTTTTGTTAAAGTGACTCAAAACCTCCCCGAGCACTACACAATTTACAATTAAAGAACACTTCCTTCAAAAATATTTTCCATCCTTTCTTCACTTTTCATTCCACACCTAGTCTTCCCTTTATTCATGACTTTTTATCATTTTATTCTGTATACTTCTTTTTTTTTTCAAAGTCAAGGAAGGTTTCATATATTTTTTTTTTCTACCTTCCACCTTTTCAAACAACTTCCATATCACAACTTTTCCAACCTTCACCCCCAAACTTAGGCTTTTAGCCTATGTTTGCACTTTCAAAGTACTTAGGGAGGTACGGTGCTACAAGCTAGATCAATTAAGAACAAAGAATTTAAGCTTGTAATATGGTTGCCAAAGAATTAGGTTAAAGGCTCAAAATGGGTTGACTAGGGAACATATTCAAGGGTAGGAATTTTAAGGCATACTAGCGGTCCAAGGAAGGCCTAATATCATTTTTCAAACCAAGTTAGTCTATGATTTCGCCTTGAAGCACATTCCGGGCAAGTTCTAGACTACAAGTAATGCAAAAGAACTCACAAATAATCTCACCACACATGGCACATGAACATTCAAGTGGAATACAAATCCAAAATCCAATTGAAACCAATGACTCAAAGAGGTTGCATATAGCACATGAAGCTATTTAGTGAATCAAAAGCCAAAATTTGAGTCTAAAAGTCATGACATTTCTACTTCAATTATTTTTCTTTTTCAACAATCAAAAATTCATATGCCGAGGTTTAAATCATGTTGGTACCAAGCAAGCCACAACTTGGTCAATGGGCACAAACCCCAACTCAAACCATTTATTTTTCTAAATTAACAAAAGCTAATTCTAACTGCAAGACTAATTCCCTTAAAAAAGTTGCCATTCTATCCATCATCTGGAAAAGTCGACAAAAAATTTTCTACACTTACCCGGTTCAAGAAGAAAATTGGCATCCATGGAAAAAGAACCGCAGTATAAAGAAAACCAAGGATATCGCCACTAACAAAAAAAACATACTATATATAAAAAAAATTAAGAAGCTAATAAACATACTAATATAACACATGACATGGAAATATACTAATCAAAATGAAAACAATTACAGTATTAATCTGTCGTATATCCACAATTATACCAGAATAACAGTTATACAAGAAGCCACCCCCAACCAAAGATGTTGTAATGTCCCCAATGCAACAAAACATGATAGAGTAAAAATGGTGGAAAGTGCTCTTTGAATACTGCATCAAGTGCTCTCCTCGCTGTCTGAGTCAGAATCATCCTCTTCTCCTTCTTCCTCGAACCAAGCAACAGGAACATCATCATCATCCACAGTCCTGGTCGATGGTATCCGGTCCTGAGGCTTTAGGACCTTCCACAGCCCTTTCACACCCTTCCACATGCGAGTAAAGAATTTGTCTCTTTTCTACTCCCTTTTTACCATCTGGGTGTGTGCCATTTCTAGATTGCCATGTGGCGTGCTCAATTCACCATGCTTCTTCGTCAGCTCAGTGTATGCCTTCTCCAGTGCCTTGAGGTGATCCCCTTGCTTCCTTTGATCTTCAATATATTTCTGGAACTCTTTCTTTGAAATGTAAGCAGGTCCCTTAGATGTCTCCCCAGGTCCCTATGGAAGGCCAGCCACTAGATCGCGAATCACTCGCATCTCCTCACTAAGCACAGCAAATGGTCCTCCTGCAGAGGATGATGGCTGACTACTCGGATTAACCTGAGAAGAAGAAGTTATCTTTCTCTTTTTGCTCTTCACTGCGCCGCCCTCTCCTCTTTTCTTCAACGGATGTAGAGGCTTCCCTGGTTCTATCCAATTGTCCCCTGGAGCTTCTTCCACCCCAGCCAGTTGGCACAGCTCGGTGATAAGCGATGGGAATATAAATGAAGGACTGTTCTGCATCTGATACTCTCTTAGTTCATTGATGAAGATTTCACCAACATTTGGATGAATGCCATCAAGGATGCAGGCTATCATTTGAGCTCTCGTAATCAGGACATTCCATGTGTTTGACACAGGGGAGATACGACTGCATATGATGGCCAACCATATCTTTGCTTCGGCAGTGAACTCTTTGGATGTGACCGCTTTCTTGTCAGCTGCCCATGGAACATCTGCACCTGGGCATAGTTTGGACACCAACGACTCTCCTAAAGCACAATATTTTTGCTTGAATGGGGTCATGTCGTGGTTTGGCAAATGATAGAAGTAATTCACAGCTTCAGCCCCAAAGTGCACCATTTTGCCCCGAACTCTCATCTTGGGCTTTTTTAGCCGGATAGCTGGGAGGTTGGCATAAAATTCCCTCACCCATTGCTCATTAGCTCGGCAAGGTTGAGGGGAAAAACAGTTCCATCCCATGTCCATTAGCCTTTGATAGAACTCGGGAAGACGTTCCTGGACATCATCCATCAGTATACCGCTTTCTGGAAGCACCTTCTTCGAGATCAGGTTTTCAAAGTACCGTTTTTGACACTCCAATGACAAGAGTCGGTTTTGGTCAAAGTTCTGTTCAGCTTCCACGGAGTTGTCACTTGCCGATTCTTCAGAGTTTGCACTCATTTTCCAATTATAATACCTGTCAACAAATGATACGAGTGAAAACGTGGTATGGCTATGAAGAATAGTGCAAAATAAATCAAATATGCCAAAGGAATAATCGGACAGTTGAAACTCATACTTAGAAAAAAATTCAGGATTTTCAGATTTTCAAGTGTCAGCTCTCTGATATCGCATTTCCCAAAGAAACTTCACAAATGCGAAGTTAGCAGAGATGGGAATTGAGAAGCAATTGTTCGCAATTGCTTAACTCTCAGAACTTCCCAGTTTTGGGAATTGCGAACAATATTTGGGAAATGCGAAGGTTTGAGGAAAGGTCATATTCGCAATTGCGATGAAATCTTCGCAAATGCGAAGTCGCAAATGCGAAGAGGCCATCGCAATTGCGAGCCTTCGTTCCCAGTCAAGCTTCTCTACAGACAACAGTACCAAGCCCTAAAATTGTTCAATTCAAGTCATTTTGTTCCGAACCCAAGCATCACTCAAGCATAAATCATGCATTAAACTTCATAGATGACCATGAATCAGAAAATATCGATGTTTCGGCCAAGAATTTCATTCGGGCCTTTCAACGAACACATGAAAAACACAAAAACTTCACTTCTATTTGACAAGCTTTTGGGTACTCAGACTTCCCCATTTTTTAGCAACGAACATAATCGCACACTCTCAACCAATCCTCACCCAGAAATTAACATAAGTTTTGAAAAAAAAAATGAACAATATCGGGCAAAGAATGATACCCATTTGGACTCTAGGGTTGCAGAATCGAGGAGAATAAAGGAGAAGATGAAGATGAAGAAGAAGAAGAAGAAGAAGAAGAAGAAGGAGTGATTGAGCTTTCATACCTGGATCCTTGCAAGTAGGAGTGAGAATTGATGGAATTTACAGTGATATTGAGGGAGACAGAGTTTCAGAGCCTTAGTCGTGTTTGTTCAATTTTTGTTCAAAAATGAGCATATGTCTGCTTTTACCTCTCAGAAGTCGCAATTGCGACACAATTTTCGCAATTGCGAAGGCCACTCAAGTCTGTTGGTGTCGCAATTGCGACAAAAGATTGGTAATTACGACTGGGAATGTTCGCAAATGCGAAAGGATTTTCGCAAATGCGACAATTGCCCCTGCAATTTTTCAACAGCTACTGGTTTTGGCTCTCCGGGTCACTCCAAACTGCTCAAATCAACTCCAAAAAATTTAAAACTTGGCAAATTAGTCAAAAATAATATACTAAGCTATTCTAAAAAAGAAATTTTCAAAAATGACTAAAAATTTTGAAAAATTGATGGGTTGCCTCCCACCAAGCGCCGCAGCTAACGTCGTGGCACGACGCAACTAAACTTTACTACTTTTCTCTCCACTTAGATGATATGAACTGGGCACCTAGCTTGGAATCAAGCTTGTGACCACGAGCGATGGGGGTGGTAAGTTGATGATCAAACCAAGATTTAAATTCTTCATTTTGCACTTCTTGGCTCTCATGTGAGGAATGTCATTTTGTTTTCTTGTTTCCTCAAACTGTAAAATGTATGGTATGAGTTTTTCCTCCTTGCAATCCTCCATTGATTCGTGTAGTTCAACTTCCATATCACCATACAATTCCAATATTGAAAAATGCTTGGAATGTGACTTCAAACCTTCACTTTGCAATTTTTCTCGGATTTTGACATCCTCTTCTTCCCCCGGACTAGAGTCAATCTCAACCAAATTTGCATTTACACCGGATGACTCTAATTCCATATTTTTCTCGGCATCATTAATACTCATGGAGTCGGTTGGCGGATGTTCAATTCTTGAATCCTCATAGTAAAGCTCACTTTCTTCCTTGGAATTGGACTCTTCTTGGCTTCCTTCCACACTCTCAAGTTGGTGGGCATAGTGAGCCTCAACCAATATTTGCATTTGATCCTCCAAAGTGCGGATGTGTTCATAATTGTGATCCAAGCCTTGTTTTAAGTCCTCGAGTGCAAAGTTGTGCTTCTCCTCATTTCCAAGAATGGTCTCCAACATGAGCATCATTTTCTCATTTTGAGCATTTGAGAGTTCTTCTTGGGTTTGATCAAGTGCCAAGGAAGGATTTTCAACTTCAATCTCCAAGGAAGGTTCTTGGCTATCATTAACTTCCGAGGATTTTTGGACCTCTAAAGCTTCAAGCATTTCCTCCATTTGCAAATTCAACCTCTCAAGTGCCAAGTCATTTTGGAGACTATTTTCCAAAAGCTCCTCCAAGGCACTTTGTTCTTTGTTTCCTCCTTCAAGTAGAGACTCCAACATGAGCTTGAACTCTCCATTTCGTCCATGCTCAACTTCTTCCATTTCCATAGCCCTAAAATTTTCATCACAAAAAGTAGAATCATCATAGCGGTTGCTTGGGGAAGGGAAGGACAAATAATTACAATCATCCCAATGACCATTTTGACAACCACACTTATCACAAATACTCCACTCATGGGTTTGAAATTGTGCACACAATCCACCCCCGGGAGAATTCAAACAATTTTGCCACGAGTGTGGTCCTTCACAATAAGGACAAGGGTCATCAAAGTATGAACAACTACCATCCGACCAATTTTCATTATATGATGCCATTTTTCAAAAATAAGAAAATAAACAAGAAACAAACAAGAAAAATAGACCAAGGTAAGAAAAATAATTACACAAATATTCAAAAGTTTGGACCAAAGCACTTTCGCTTATTTCTCATACAACCTAAATTACGCCAAATTGTTCCCCGGCAACGGCACTAATTTTGATGACGTCCAAATCCACTACTAAAAAGTAATAGATACGGTCACATGCAATATAATTTACCCAACTATGAGTCGGGGTCGAATCCCATAGAGAACAATGTGTAGGCGATTAGGAATGTAAGAAAATTATCGCTTATCGCGCAATGCCAAACACTAAGAATTTTAGTTTGAAAAGTGTTTTATATCTAAATGCGGAAATGTAAACTAACCTAGAAAGCAAGTAAAATGATCAATGGCTACAAGTATGAATGCATCGGGAATTACACTCAAGTAACGATCCAATGTATTTCATGATTTTACAAATATGAGCGAGTTTATGTTAATTAGCTACGGATAATAATTCTTAATTAGCTTCTTCCGAAGACTAACAAGACTTTCTAATTGAATTATCCCTATAACAATTAAGAGATTAAGCACACCCGAAATGGCTACATGTAGTTCAATCCTATCCCTAGGTAGAATCTATAAATTGAGGGTTAACGCCTCAAGTTCTTGTTAATTAATCTTTCCCAACCCCAAATTATCTTTTCCAAAATAAATTCGGAGTTAATGGGCGAGTCCTAGGGTTAGCTAATCCCTTTGGAAACATTAAAGAACAAGAATAATTAAAGTAACAATAACTTACTTCATAAAAGGATAAAAATTATTCAATACATAAGCACAACAAGGTATCTAATTCACACTTTAAAAATGAATATTTCCATAAACAAGATTTACGTGTTGAATAAAATACTACACACTTAGATATACAATACAAAGCAAGAAAATGAAGAAATAAACATAAATGGGTAAGAAAATCTTAACCACAAGCTTGAAATCTTCAAGACCAAAGTGTGTGCAAAACCCTAGCTTCAATACTTGTTCTTCTCTAGTCTATACAACTGAAAATAAGCCAAAAGATCCCAAAATATCTGCTTGGACGAGTATAAAAATGGTTTTGGGATAACAAATATGAAATTCAAGAATTGCCCAGGCCTGAAGCTCGATCTGCGCAATTGCGAACAAAAGTTCGCAATTCCCAACTATGACTGTGCTGCTTCACTTCGCATTTGCGATGAAGACTTTGCATTTGCTAAGATTGACTATTTCAGTTGACTTTGCATTTTCGAAGTCTTCTTCGCATTTGCAAAGACCGCTTAAATTAGTATACTTCGCAATTCCCAGGAATTCATTGCAATTACCAACACTGTTGGATTCGCATTTCCCATGATCTTGTCGCAAATGCGACCTATCTGGGCATTGCCCAGATTTTTCCTCTTTTAAGCTTCTTTTTAACTTGTTTTCACTTGGTTTCTTCAACATTACTTCTAAATCACATACACCCTGTAAAATTGTCATGACCCAATTCCTGAACCCGATCATGATGGCGCCTCTTGTGAAGACAAGGCCAGCCAAACAGAACGAAACACCTCTTTTAACAGTTAATTAACATAAATAAGTCTAAAACATGATTAATATAGCCATAAATGCGGAAGAAAGCGAATAAACAAGGGAAATCATCCCGACATAGCCCAAACCGGGGTGTCACAAGTCATGAGCTACTACAGAATCTGCTATATGTCTACAAAATATGGAATGTGATACAATGGTCTGAAGATAACATAAGTAATAGAGGATAAGGGAGAAACGGGGCTGCGGACGTCAACAGCTACCTCGTCACTCCAAGTCACTGCCTGGTCTGGAAGGAATCAGCGCTCAGGTGCGGACTCTGCTATGCCTGAATCTGCACACACGGTGCAGGGAGTAATGTGAGTACTCCGACCCGGTGAGTAATAATTATAAATAACGACTGAAAGCATGAAATCGCATAAAGGCACAAGATAATTCTATATTAAAGCACTAATATCATTAAAGCAGTAAAATAGTGAAGAATCGAGTAAAATCTCTCTTAAAACAGGTGAAAACAGATAATTTCAACAAGTGAATAATAAGTAGAAATCTGCCCCTCGGGTTCAGTATCAGTCACTCAGCATAATATCAGCCCCTCGGGATCACTCTCAAATCATATGGGTACCTGTGCTTACTGTGGGGGTGCAGACTCCGGAGGGGCCCCTTACAGCCCAAGCGTTATATCAAGCCATCTCGTGGCATATCAAGTAACTCAGGCCCTCGGCGTCATATCACTCAGTATATCCTCACATATGGCCCTCGGCCTCACTCAGTCCAGAAAATCATCACAAAGCCCCACGAGCATCAGTAGAACAATAGTGCTCAGCTCAAACAACATTTTTAAATATCATTAAGTCTCAAATTCGAGTAAAAGTGGCTGAGTTTGTAAAACAGTGTAATTCAATGGGACTGAGTTCAAGTAGTATATCAAACTAGTGAGGAAACAGTGATAAAAGTCCCCGAAGGATTCAAATAATTGGCATTAAGCCCAAATATGGCAATAAGCCCCAAATCATGGTGAAAACAAACAGGTCTCAATCAAATACACGGTGAAAACATCAATCAGGACGGACCAAGTCACAATCCCCAATAGTAAATGACCCCGCGCTCGTAATTTAGCGTGTGTCTCACCTCAATATAGCACTACGTTATGCAATCCGGGGTTTCAAACCCTCAGGACATCATTTACAATCACTACTCACCTCAAGCCGGCCAAAACTCTAGCTCGCCATGCCCTTACCTCTCAAATCGGCCTCCTCGCGCGTCGAATATGAGCAAAACCACAACGAATACATCACAATATGCTAAGGGAACAAAACGCAATCGAAAATAATCGAAAAACAGCAAAAATCCCGAAACTGGCAAAACCCGAGCCCCGGGCCAACTTCTCGAAACTCAGAAATTTTTACATCAACGATTTCCTTATCTCGCCACGAGTTCATACATATCAAAATCACGAGAATTGGAGTTCAATTGACCCATCAAATCCCCATTCTTAACTCTCTTAAGTTCAAGCCCTAACCTCCATTTTTAATCCTTGATTCCTTAGTTTTTCAGTCTTAATTCATGTAATAACACCTTAGAATTGTGTTTTAGGTTCAAAAATCCTTACCTCAATGAAGTCCCTTGATTTCCCTCTTCAAAATCGCTCAAAAACCACCAAGTCCGAAGTTAGAAATGAGAAACCCTTCAAAATTGCGAAAGAAGATTCATGGACAGAAGTTGCGGGTAAAACCTCGGTTTGCCCTCAACTATATACGATGATAGGGGATAACTTCTTTGCTAGCTACCAGCTAAAGGTGATACTATCTACAACTCCTGAAAGAAGGCCAAATAGTGTCTCATCTTCGCAAAGATGAATTTAAATACCTTCTGCCCAGTCGAAACCGCATCTGCGGTCAAATAGCCGCTTCTGCGGTTAACATTCCGCATCTGCGGAACTTTATAAAGTCTCGCTTGGCCGCATCTGCGGTCCAATAGCCGCAGGTGCGGCTCCCTATCCGCATCTGCGGTCCAGCCTAACCTTGCCCTTTTACGCTTCTGCGACTTCCACTCCGCATATGCGACACCGCACTTGCGACCCTTTTCCGCAGGTGCGGAAATACCAGCAACAACAGAAATTCTGCAACATCACAAGTCCAAAACTCCCCGATCGCCATCCGAAACCACCCCGAGGCACCCGGGACCTCAACCAAAAGCACCAACACATCCTAAAACATTATCCAAACTTGTTACAATCATCAAAACGCCTCAAACAACACTAAAACCATCAAATTACATCAAATCCAAGCCTAAGTTCTTTAAAAACTTCCGAAACTCGCATTCGATCAAAAACCCAACCAAATCACCTCCGAATAACCTGAAATGTTGCGCGCACATCCCCAATCACCTAACGAAGCTACTGCAACTCTTGGAATTCCATTCCGACCCTCGGATCAAAATGTCACCTACCAACCGGAAATCGCCAAAATACTAACTTCGCCAAAACAAGCTAGCTTCTACACCGGAGCTCGAAAACCACTTCCGATCACACTCCTAAGTCACAAATCATCCCCCGAAGCTAACCGAATCACCGGAAATCACATTCGATCCCTCTAACTCATAAGTCAACATTCGGTTGACTTTTCCAAACCAAACCTTCCTTAAAGAGACTAAGTGTCTCATTTTCTACCAAAACCAATCCAAATCGACTCGATCGTACCTAATACATATAATGAAGCATGAAGAAGCATAAAATGGGGGAAACGGGGCGGTAACTCATGAGACGACGAGCCGGGTCGTCACAAAAATAGAAGTAACTGACATTAAATACATGATTTTATCACTCAAACATAGCTAAAGTATAGGTTTAAAGACAAGATAAGTTGGTAATATACCAACTTATCAAGCATCTAGGCCACAACACCAAAACATAGATGAGCAAAGAAGATAGGAAGTAAAACAACAAATTAAACATTCAAGGTGAAGTGTACTTACGTTTCATGTTCCACTTCTCGGGGAACGGTATGTCTTCAGCGGGGATCAGGTCCGAAGTCTTTATTCGGCAAATCGGCCCATCCAGCCTCGATCCTGAGACTCGTCTATGCTGGAGAATGGGGCTCTACTGGCCCGGCAGGAAAGCTTAATCATTCCCCTCTGTAGAGCCTGGGACTGTAGAGGCGCATGAGGTGAACGAGGGTAAAGAGACTTCCCTCGATTTTGCTCTTGAAAAAACAGAGGAGAATGACTGTTCCCTAGAATGAATGGTGGATTTGGCCGAGGGTGACGTCATACCTCTTGCAAAAGGCGACGATGATGGGGTCTAAGGGACCCATCGTGAAGGGGTAAGTGTAAACACTTAGATACCCCTACACGTAAGTGGTGACCGATTCCTCAGGAGTAGGAACTACTACATCCTTGTTCACCCAGTTACACTCCTCTTTTACCCTTCTGAGGATGTCTTTGGTAATGGTGCATATATACCTCGATACCGGTTCACATCGGCACGATACCGAGGGAGTCTTTTTAAGCATAAAGTCAGTGTTGGTTGGGCACCCTAGCGGAATGAATTCCTCAGGGTGGGTTCCGCCGGAGCCTTATTCCCGGCGGGTCGTGATGAAGAAGCGGCCTCCTTTTGCGGCACAGTTTTGGAAGTTCTAGCCATTGATGAACAAGAGAAAAGAGAATTGGGATGATACGCGATTTGATTAGGGTTCAAGGAATTTAGGTGTGAAGATGGTAAAGAAGAGAGGTTTGTTGAAAAAAGAACAAAAGTAGGGAGGACTTTGAGCGTAAAAGTTTGAATGAGGAAAGGCTAGGGTTTTTATAAGTAGCTGGCGACGGTTCAGAACTGGTTGTGGCCGACAGCAACTGACAGCCATTTAATGCCTCGATAGCCGAACCGACGGGACGTTTCGGTATCCACTTGTCGCTGATGTCATGGTTGGGTTCGTCGCTTACGTCATGGCCCATCGAGACGGGATTGGAAAAGTTCATATCGTTTCTCGTCATTTTCTCTCTGAGAAACGAGGGGACTATCTGTATACGGTCAAAATCGGGCTTGCCCTTTTTTGTATGACTAATCGAGACTGGAACGTGGCAGGCCAAGGTACGACCCCATGTTATGTCGGACCATGATGTAAAGTTAGATTGTCGAGCTTGACCCAGAGATCGATCGATCGAGATCGAGATCGGCCAAGATTGAGACCAAGCAGGATAGAGATCGAGCAAGATCGAGGAAAGCTAACTGAACCAAATAATGAAAAGCCAAAATATCCGCGATCGGACGAGGAGCACGGTAGAAATCTCGGCACATATCAAGAAGAGAATTAATTAGCTAATCATGAAATTTCTTACTGTATTTAGAATTGTATCAAGGATAAGACTCCCCTACTATATAAAGGAGATCTAAAGAGGCATCACATTTATGCAACATAAAGCAATATACTACCTTTCTCTAACGCTCTCAATACTGTATTACTTTGTTCATATTTTCAATATTCATTTAGTTCGAGGGCGACCTACGAGGGCCAAAGCTATACATTTCCTTTGGTTTAATTTTATTTCTGTTTACAATCAATTTCAATGTCAATTTACGTGTTTGTATAAATTAAATTGTTATCCGTGTTTAGGGTAAATTATTTTGTTTCATTAACAATTTAAAAAAGATTAAAGCGAATTCTAAAAATTATTTATCTCTTCTCCTTTTCTTTTTTTTTTTGTTTTGGGTGGGGTGGGGATGGGGTGGGGGTAGCGGTTGAGCCAGAATGAATGCTTAAACAATCATTGAGCAATTGGAAGCAAATTATATAAATAAATAGCAAATATATTTTACATTCATAAATTCCAAAGCGAACCTAACCACCCATCCAGCCTGTTCTACCCAACACCAAATCAACGCCACAAATTAAAAAAAAAAAAAAAAAAAAATCCTACCCCGAGCTGAATTTTGGTTCGGCGGCTCAGAACCTATCAATTTTATCAGCCTTAACTACAGGATTAGCTTTAGCAATCTCTGCTTTCCCCTTAGATTTGAAATCAAAGGTACAATCATGCTGCTCTGGGTATCTATGGGTCCCACAAAAGGTACTACCACATCTGCACTTGAAACCCACTACCCCCACTTTCTTCCTACAAGTCAAACACCGGTTTGACACCGCCACCTTCGCCTCACTCCCGGCGACCTCCGCTACCGATACCGCCGCCTTTTCAACCACTGCCGTCGACGACGACGGAGCAACTTTTCCGGCCGTTACAACTTGAGCCCTAGATATAACAAGCTTCTCCATCGCTACTTTAGCCAACGTCGCGTGGTCTTCCTTCATCTTATAATCTCTGTAACACTTTGAACAAAGTCCCATCGTCGCCGCCGTGCCGAAAAATCCGCAACCGTTTCCGCACGGTGTTGGCTCCGCCGGCTGGAAGCTTGTACCGTCGATAAACTTGTTTCCTTCAGAACCCATAATTTAGAAAATTTTCTCTTTTGGGGCACAAACTGAAGCGTCAAACAAAGAGATTTGATTAGCAGAAAAGAGTTGATTATATGAAACGCAATTTTTGAGGTGAGTGTATATATAGATTTGAGGGGACAAAGGGCTATTTTCCAATGACGGTCGGATTTGGTTAATGACAATAATACCCACAAGACGTGGTAAAATAAAAGTGATTTTAAGGGTATTGTTGTAATAATGGACACGGGATAAGCTCGGTTCACACGTCCTAGTTCTGGTCACGAAAGGAGAACTAATTATAATTGGAAAAGGAGTCGTAATTTCCAAATGTGATGTGGAAAAGTCTATAATACCCTTAAATGCGCGTACGAGTAGTGCCAAAAGAGGCGTCGCAATCAAAGGCCTTTGGACTTGTAAAGAAAGGGCTGATTCGTCATTGAGTATATATAACCAAGTCCGACGAGAAACGGGCAAAAGCAATGATTCCGTGGCCTTTCTAGAAGAATCTTTAAAAGTTAAACAGTTGATTCTACCAGTTTCTGGAACTTGCTGATTAAGAAATTACTTATTACTCCAATTAAAAAATTTATTCTCCAATTATAACTTGGTTCAATTATTTTCTCTTACGACTTGTTTGGATGGTTGTTATATATTATTTCGTAATGTATTGTATTGTATTGAATCATTTTGATGTATATAATATTTAGATATATTGTATTGTTTGTCGTCGTTTCATATTGTCATTCACCAATAATATAAAAAATAAACTTGTAATATTATTACAAAAGATAAAGTACGAGATAATATTATTATATAAAAAGGCGGGATAAAAAATAAAATAGGAATATTTAATAATAAAAAAGGGCAAGATGAGAGAAAAAAATAAGGTAACGGCGTGATCATACCAAATCGGTCGTTCCATAAAGTGATACATTTCGTTGTTACGTAACGACAATTTATTAACAATACGATATAATAAAATTTAATTAACAATCACAACAATATAACATTTAAAATATCAATATGATACAATACAACAAGTAACAAATGACCAAACAAGTTGTTTATCTTCTAAGTTATTGAAAAAGAAAGTAGTACTGAGACTTTTGTGAGTTCAAGGGAGACTTTTACTATTTCTCGTTAAAGAAAAGGTTTGTTTCGATTTAACAGTATATGTCTTCAGTGGCGAAGCTAGGAATTTCTCCGAAGGTATTCAAATTTAAAAAAAGTGAAAAAAAATCCCGATAAAGAGTGTTCAATATGTGTTATATACTTCTAAAACGTAATATTTTACCTATGTACATAGTACAATTTTTTCGACGATCCATGTGGCTTCGCCACTGTACATAGTACAATTTTCGAGGATTTTGCATGTGTTTAAGAAAGAGTCTGGACATAAAAATAATAATTTTTGAAAAAAAATAGTATTTGAAGTTAAGTTGAGAAATAGCATTTGAAATTTTAAAATTATATTTGGACATGGAATTTACTTGAAACAACGTTGCACTTTTTTGAGTGGAAAAAGAAGTTTTTTTCTGAAAATTTTCAAAAAGTGGTCAAAATCACTTTCTGATTTTTGAAAAATTCATTTTCGAATTTTTTTCAAAAACTTGCAAAATTTTATGGACAAATACATTTTTGTAAAAAAAATTTGAATAAAAGAATTTTTTTTATATGGAAAAACAGGTCCCAAGTATAACTAATTAGAAATGTTCAAACTAAAAGTAGACCAGATCAATATAAGTGACTAATAAAATAAATAATTAATTCCATGCTATTCTAACTTCTTCTGCGCTGAACTAAAGAAAAGAGTATTGGATCCTTGCAGACAGCGTTAATGCAAGTATTGGCAATGTGATTTGACTTCTATTGTATAGAATATAGTTAAATACTTTAAAAGGTAGTACTATTTAGATTATTACAGTAAAACCTTTACTAATGCCAGGAAATAAAGAGATGGCTGGTCACTGACAATACAGTAAAATGGGTATCGTAAAAGAAGGGTAAAATGGTTACGTAAAAGAAATCTGCACATACCTGTACTGTGAACTTCTAAGCTTTTTCTTTTTTTCCTTTAATCACCGCCTGAATAAAAATTTGGATGGAGATTAGGTTAAAAAGACGGTGGCTTGTTTTTTACGTTAGAGCCGTGGTTTTCGTATTTGCCTAACTGCTCGGCCCGCACACCGTAAAGTATGGCTACTTGAATTTCAATTCAGTGGATAGATGATTTGTCTTTGTCACTGTACTCTTTATCAGAGGATTACCCTGAACTGAAATCATAGATATTGTTTGGCTCAAAAGTTAAACGATACTTTGTAAGCTAAAACAATCAAAAAATGTGAAAGAGTAAATCGTAATTAAATATAACAAGCCTAGGGATGTAAAAACAATGTAGTTATGACAGATCTAATATTGCAAGATGATGAACTTGAGAACAGTTGTTTGTCAGAAGTAAGAGATAGAGAGAGAATAAGGGAGAATAAGAGAGTTGAGAGAGTTGTATTATTGGATAATAACATTGATGCCTTTTACAATGGGAAGGTCCCCTTTTTATAAGGAGGGGCCTTCCTTAAAATAGTAATAAAAGTATTGAACGTGGTTGACGTCCTCCTAGCAAGGACGTCCAGTTCTAAATGGCGTCGTCTTTGCCCTCACGTCCGAACCGTGCCCTTATTATAATGGGTATACGCTTACAGGGTATACCCTTAGGCGTAGAGACATATAGGGTCAAATTTGACCCCATACAGTTAGTCCCTCCGCTCGTTGGAGGCGTATTCGGTAGACGTCTTCAATGGGCGGAAATGCCCACCTCGTCTTTGGAGAATTTGACCTTATTATGAGGGCGATGACGTGAGTAGGGGAAATATATGGAGTCGTCGATCCGTTGACACGTGGTCTACTTTTTAAAATGACGTCACCGCCGGCATGCGTCATGATTATACTTGCTCCCTAGGCGTTTCAGGAGGCGATTTGACGTTTTGGTTTCCCGCGCCCATCTTGAATCATGCCTCTTCGATTTCCGTGTACCTTAGCCCCATAAATAGGAGGAAGGTTCAATCTTTTTTATCTTTCGAACTTCCGAGTTTTTCTACTCCCCTTTTCATCTTCTTTGCCAAAAACCGCTACTTCGTGCTAAACTTTTCCGTTTCTATTGAGACCACCTTTCTTGTTGCCAGAGCTTGATTTATATAAAAAATTACTATGGCGAAACGTGGGCAAAACAGCAAAAAATCCAAGGATGACACCCCATCTAGGGTTCCACCATCTTCGGGTGGTGGTGGGAAAAAGGCAGAGAAAACCCTCGTCCCTCTCAGCGTAGATAATGTCCTTCCAAAAGAGATACACGTTCGCAGGGATTTCCCGACCAAGAGCCTGACCCATCCTTGGGATCACAGCGAGCTATTACAGTCGCATTTGGACGACCTGCGAGAAGCGTACCAGATTCCAGACCATGTGGTGATGGAGCCGGCCAGGACGAGCTATGCTAACGTGCACCGGCCGGGATATTGCACATTTTACGAATATCCGTTCTTCGGATACGGCCTCCCAGTCTATCCCCTCGTGGAGGAGCTCTACCGCTTCTACAATGTGTGCCCGGCTCAGCTTACTCCCTACACTTGGAAGGTGTGTCGTATTATGACCACCTACGCGGCCAGGGCCGGATTTAGCGTTTCGGTCCACCACCTCTTGCAGTTATTCAGCCCTGGCTACATGAGGGGCACTATGTTGCAACTAAAGAGCCGTGGTACGAAGGGCCTGGTTGTTAAGGCCGACGACAAGACCAATCGCCGCGCAAATTTTTCTACATCAGGACGGAGCACCTGGTGGCGAATCCTGAAGGATTCCCAGAGAGGTGGAATCCAGAACGTAAGTGCTTTTACTCGAATCTAGTGCCGTGTGCAATCTTGACCGTACGGCCATTATAACTTTTTTTGTTTTCCTCTCCTTTTCGCAGCGAGGGCTTCTCCACCCCGATCCGTTGACGATATTAGGTCGTGGGTGAAGAGGTTGATTCCATTTGCAGAGGAGTGCCGCACTTGGTCCGCGTTCCGTGATCGATACGGCCCACCAGATAACTCTTTGACCATGGTCTGGAGGTTTCATTAGGTTTCGTTGCTTGACTTATTTTATGTTGGCAGGTCGGAGCGCCCCTAAGAGGAGGAAACAGAATGTCGCTACCTCGTCTGGTGTGGGGACTAATTCTGGGGATGAGTACGTACCCCGTGACTCGTCCAGTGATGGCGTCCCAGAGGTTGTTCAACCTGAGGCTGCGCCTGTGGCTGCGTCCACAAGCGAAGCAACTCCTTCGCCGCCATCCCCTCGGCCCGTGGAGGAGACTTCTGAGGGCGAGGAGCCGCCGGAGAGGAAGAGGCGCCGGTTGATACTCGGCAAGGGGATTGCCACAAAGGACGAGGGGGCGAGTGAACCTCGTCCTGAGTCGAGGCCAGTTTTGATGGCTGATCCTATCCGCTCGGGGAGGTCGGCTTCCCAGGGGAGGGCAGTTCTCGACACCGCCCCCGTACGTGTTCCGGAGGGTGGCGAGTCGGCTGCTGCTGAGGAGGCAGATGATGAGGAGAGGGCGGAACCTGGGGCGGCCCCTGCAGGTGCGGATGCATTGAGGAGGGATAGAGCCCGCGTGGGATGACGGCGGGTGGGTCTAACCACCAGATTTTGATCCCAAGCGGATATAACCTGTTGCAACACACCGAGCAGGCCGCAGAGGATATGACCCTGCTGTGTGCGGTCGCTGAGCGCGAGAGTTTGAAAGACGTTAGCGACAGGGATCTATCTCGAAGGGTTGCCGGTGCGGCTTTGCAGGTACACTTCGTTCTTTTTTATGTATTATAAAGTGAACTTTGGTGCATGCTAATTTCTCTTCTTTTTGTCTCTTCTTTAGACCCTCGTTCTGGAGATAAAGAGGGGTCGGCGAGCGCAGAAGAAGGCTTCCACCCTCAAGAGGGTGGCAAAGAAGTACCGGGAGTGCCGTGCCAAGCATTAGGCGCTGGCGGACCTATTCGCTCAAGACCCGCAGTTTCAGATTTTTCGTGAGGGCCTGGAGGAGTCGGAGGCTCAGCTGCAGCGAAGGGTAGATCAGCTGGAGCAGGTGGATGATCAGCTGATGGCCGTCTTGGCTCGAAATATTGAACTGGAGACTTTTCTCCAGTCAAAGGAGGATGAATTAGAGGTCGGTCGTGGGGTAGCGGCGGAGGCCGCTAATTTGCGTGTCGAGGTCGATGCCTTAACCGCCAAGCTCAATGCCAAGGCGGCTGAAATTGAGGCTCTCAAGTAGGCTGCTGCGTCCAGGTCCGACGACGGCGTGTCTGGCGAGGCGCGGGACATGTGGGTATATGCTGAAGCCAAGCTGGTCGTGTTTGAGGAGTTGCTTGCTGCAGGCCGAGCTACTGAGGCGGAGGTAGGGGACCAGCGGCGTTTAGTTCGGGTTGCCCGAGAAGCCTGTGGATATAGTTCCGATTCCCCAGGCCGGACGGGCTATAATTCTGAAGACGTTAACCGTCTGGCTTCCAGATCCTGGATCTCTGCGGCTTATCAAGCTGAGGGCGGCAGCGGAAAAGATGACGGACCGGCGGGCGACGGCGGACAGGATGGCGGGGCATGCTAGGGCTCGTATTTATATTGTTTTTGTTGTTTTGTGGGGATGTGAATAGATCCCGTTGTACATGTATACTTTTCTTGATGATAATAGAAGTTACTCTTTTGCTGTTTCTTTTCTTACCTTTTATTTTTGGTATGTCGACTCCGTAGAGTGGATGCTTGTTTGTTTGCTTGTAGGGTTTCAATGTTTCTGGAACGTCGCCTTGTCTGTTACTTACGTGCTTTGCGCCGTAGTCGAACAGCGTTGGCGATCGATGGTGACGGTTGCTTTAACTGTGATATTGTCGATGGTCGTAGCCATGTACGTGACTTCGACCGTTGGCGAGTTATTTTGTTTGTCGTAGTCAAGCTGGGTCGACTTATTGACGACGGTGGCCTTAGCCATTTATTCGTTGGATATGGTCGTAGCCATGCACGTGACTTCGACTGTCGTCGAGTTACTATGTACGTGACTTTGACTGTCGTCGAGTTACTATGTACGTGACTTCGACTGTCATTGAGTTATTATGTACGTGACTTCGACTGTCGTCGAGTTATTATGTACGTGACTTCGACTGTCGTCGAGTTATTATGTACGTGACTTCGACTGTCGCCGAGTTATTATGTACGTGACTTCGACTGTCGCCGAGTTACTATGTACGTGACTTCGACTGTCGTCGAGTTATTATGTACGTGACTTCGACTGTCGTCGAGTTACTATGTACGTGACTTCGACTGCCGTCGAGTTACTATGTCGTAGTCGAGCTGGGTCGACTTATTGACAACGGTGGCCTTAGCCATTTATTCGTTGGAGATGGCCGTAGCCTTTCATACATTGGAGATGGCCGTAGCCTTTCGTATATTGGAGATGGCCGTAGCCTTTCATATATTGTAGATGGTCGTAGCCTTTCATACATTGGAGATAGCCGTAGCCTTTCATATATTGGAGATGGTCGTAGCCTTTCATACATTGGAGATGGCCGTAGCCTTTCATACATTGGAGATGGCCGTAGCCTTTCATATATTGGAGATGGCCGTAGCCTTTCATACATTGGAGATGGCCGTAGCCTTTCATATATTGGAGATGGCCGTAGCCTTTCATACATTGGAGATGGCCGTAGCCTTTCATATATTGGAGATGGCCGTAGCCTTTCATACATTGGAGATGGCCGTAGCCTTTCATATATTGGAGATGGCCGTAGCCTTTCATACATTGGAGATGGCCGTAGCCTTTCATATATTGGAGATGGCCGTAGCCTTTCATATATTGGAGATGGCCGTAGCCTTACATACATTGGAGATCATGCTAGTCTAGCCCCTTTGTCATGCCAGTCGGGAGGGCGTACGGAGTGGCTGGTGTGATAAACTTGCCTCGTGAGTATCTCCATGAGTCTCCTCTGCCGCCTCGTTAAAAACCTCCCCGAGAAAACCCAATTGGGACAAAACTCGGGCAAGGGAAAAAGAGTACGACTCGGGAGGCGCTTTTCATAAATGGAAATACTTGAGGTGGGCGACGTTCCAGTTGTTTTGGAGCATTTTTCCTTCAATTGTCTCTAGCTGGAATGCCTCTTTATCTGTTGCTGCTGTGATTTTGTATGGTCCGTCCCAGTTGGTGCCCAGTTTTCCTTCGCTTGGGTCTTTTGATGCTAACGTTTTGGCTTTGAGGACGTAGTCACCCACTTTGAGCGGTCGTATCTTGGACCTCTTGTTGTATTACCTTTCGACTTGTTGTTTCTGGGCCACCATTCTTATGTGAGCCATTTCTCTTCTTTCCTCGGCCTCATCAAGATCTTAAAGTTTGTTCATGTCGTTTTCAGCTCCGCTTGTTTGCGAATACCTAAGGCTTGGTTCGCCGACTTTGACCGGTATGACAGCGTCGGTTCCGTAGACCAGTGAGTATGGTGTCTCTCCTGTGGAGGATTTGGGTGTGGTTCGGTGTGCCTAGAGTACTTCTGGTAGTAGTTCAGGCCATAGCCCTTTGGCGTCTTCAAGCTTCTTCTTCAGTATGTTTAGTATCGTTTTGTTGGACGATTCTGCTTGGCCGTTGGCGGAGGGGTGGTATGGCGTGGAGAGTATTCGCTTAATATGCCATTTGTCGAAGAATTTTCAGTTGTTTTCTGGCCGATGAATTGCCGCCCGTTGTCGCAGGTGATTTCTTAGGGGATGCCGAAGCGGCAGATGATATTTTTCCATATGAAAGCGATGACTTCCTGTTCGCGTATTTGAGCGTACGCACCTGCTTCCACCCACTTGGAAAAATAGTCAGTTAAAACTAGTAGAAATCGTACCTTTCCTCGTCCTGCTGGTAGTGGGCTGACTATGTCCATTCCCCATTTGATGAAAGGCCACGGGGAAGTGACTGAGTGGAGAGGCTCTCCTGGTTGGTGTATCATGGGGGCGAACTTCTGGCATTGTTCGCATCGGCGGACATATTCTGCCGCGTCTTTCTTCATAGTTGGCCAATAGTAGCCGGCCCATATTAAGCAGCGCACGAGGGCGCGATTACCTGTGTGGGCGCCGCAGTGGCCTTCGTGTACTTCTTCGAATAATGGTTTCGTTTGGTGAGGACCTAGGCACTTAGCCAGGGGTCCGCCAAAGGTCCTTTTGTAGAGCTCGTGGTTTATCAGGCAATACCGGGCGACCTGTACGCGGAGCTTCTTGGCTTCTTTTTTGTCAGGTGGGAGTGTCCCTTCCTGTAAGTAGGACACGAACTGGTTGCGCCAGTCCCAAGTCAAATTTAAGGAGAGTACCTCAGTATGATCAATGGTTGAATGAAGGAGGGTGACCACGCTTTCTTTGTCGAAGTTTTTAGTGGCTGCGGCCAGTTTTGCTAGACCGTCTGCCTCGGCGTTCTGCACCCTAGGAACCTGCTCAAAGCGGCACTCGTCGAGCTCGATCATTAATCTGTGGATCTCCGACTGGTACTTTTGCAATCTCTGCTCCTTGATTTGGTAAGTCCCAGTGACCTGGTTCACCACGAGCTGGGAGTCGCAATGGAGAACGAGTCGTCGAGCTCCATACTTGATGGCTAATTTTATACCTGCGATAACAGCCTCGTACTCGGCCTCGTTGTTAGTCATCTCGGGGCATCGTATGGACTGGCAAATTATTTCGCCCGTGGGGACTTCGAGGACGAGTCCCAGTCCCGATCCCGAGGCATTAGCGGCACCGTCAGTGTAAAGAGCCCACAGGTCGGTGTTGGAGGGGGCACGATGTGCCTCTTGTTCCGCCTCTGGCAGTATCTCTACACTGAAGTCGGCAACGAAGTCAGCGAGGACCTGCGACTTGATGGCGGTTCTCGGGAGATACGAGATATCATGCTCGCTGAGCTCTATGGCCCACCTGGCGAGCCTGCCTGATAACTCAGGCTTATGTAGGATGCTTCTCAGGGGGAAGGTTGTCACCACTTTTATGGGGTGGCATTTAAAATAGGGCCTGAGCTTCCGTAAAGCTACGACCAGTGCCAGGGCTAATTTTTCTAGATGTGGATACCGTGTTTCGGCTTCCACTAGGGTCTTGCTAATATAATAAATAGGGGATTGCGTATCTTTAGTCTCGCGGACCAATACTGCATTGACGGCGACCTCTGATACGGCCAGGTATACCAGCAGGGGCTCGCCCGGATTTGCTTTGGCCAGCAGTGGAGGCGAGGAAAGGTACGCCTTTAGTTTTCTCAAGGCTTCAACACATTCTTCATTCCATTGTAATCCATTGTCCTTACTTAGTACGTTGAAAAATTTGTGGCATCTGTCGGAGGATCGTGAGATGAATCTAGATAGGGCGGCTATTCGCCCCGTCAGCTTTTGCACCTGTTTTTTACTGTTCAGCATCTCGGGTATCGCGTCTATTGCCTTTATTTGGTCTGGGTTAACTTCGATACCTCGTTGTGATACGAGGAATCCTAAGAACTTTCCTGAGGCTACACCGAAGGCACATTTCTCGGGGTTCAGCTTCATCCCGTACCTTCTCAATATTCCGAAGGCTTCTTTCAGGTGGTCGATGTGATCCTCTTTTCTCGCCGACTTCACCAGCATATCGTCGATATAGACTTCCATGGTCTTACCGAGCCGCTCTTTGAACATCTAGGTGACCAATCTCCGGTATGTAGCCCCCGCGTTTTTGAGCCCGAAGGGCATCACTTTGTAGCAGTAAGTGTTGACATGTGATTTTTGACCCTCCCCGAAATTTTACCCATTTTAGCATGTAGATATTTAGTTTAGGCCTAATATTGCCATTTCAATTATTTTTTACTATTTTGCTTTATTTTATTACAAGAAAATAAAAAATTACAAAAAAATAGGTTTATTAATATTTTATAGTCATTTTTAGTCTTAAAAAAAATTTAATTACAAAAATAGTACCCTATCTTTATTTTTATAATCTTGAAAACACACAAAAAAAATAATAGTTTTATGTTTTATAGTTTAGTTCAATTAATTAAAATTAGTTTTATATTTTTATATTATAATTGTACATAATTTTAGAAGAAAGAATTAGTTTTAGGTTGGTTTATCCCGTTTTTATAAATCTTATAGTCCATTTTTTAGTCTTTGGCCCAAAATCCCTAGCCCATAGTTCCTAGGCCCATACCCCTAACCTAATCCCTACCCTATATAATACTACCTACACCACAAACACACCCGAGACCCTAAAAAGAACACCTGAAAACCTATACAAAAAATGGGGATCTGCCGTTCTTCTTCATTTTTAGAGACTTAGCAAAAAACCCAAAAAACATCTACAACCAAGAAAATTCCCTAAGCTAGAAGTCAGCAGCCCCACAAATTCCCAAAAAAAAGAAGAACGACACACTTAAAACAAAAAGAGAACGAGCTCTCATTTATCTTTAAGAAAAAAAATCCCGTTTGGTTAATCTAAAGAAAATAGCTTCTGCTAGCCTGATTTGAGTTCGAATCCAAAAATGTTACAAATAAGGAGATTATGCTGAAAATTGTAGTAGAATCCCAAAAGTCCTCAAACGACAGTAAACAATAAACTTCAGTACAAATAAAATTTGCTACTTGGAATTTTTGGGACTTACCATAAAGACAAATAGGTCTTGATGTATTTGTTTCTTTATTATTGAAACGTATGCTTTAGATTTGCATAATTTAGTATAAAGTTTCATTGTTGTGCCAAGATTCAGATTGGTCACACGTTTTACAGCAGTGCTATTACAATAATGTATAATTTTTAGTATTGGTTTGTAAAAGTTTGGGGTTGGACTCAATTTGTTTCAGTGGTTTTGGATTGATTTTTACCATGTTAGTTTTAATAAATAGAGGCATCCCATGTCAAATAAAATCTCAAAGCCCATGGTCCTCACTTAATTAATTTTACTCCTTTAGAAATCGAGGTGTGCCATTTAGTTGAATCTTCCATGGCCCTCGCAAACTTGAAAGCGCGTAGTTGCTTTAGGCGCGTTATTTTAATAATATTACCTTCCTAAATTCGGGTGTGCATTTCATGTGACCCAAATTCAAATCCCAAAATGTTGAATAAGAGGTGTCAAGGATCCGGGTGCATTTCATGTGACGTGATCCAAAAACACGCTCTTAAACAGCGTTCACTTTCACAAAAACTAATTAAAAGCGGTTAAACAATTCTAAAATTGCAATAGGATAACGTGTATTAAAATCAGACTTTAGCCAAATATAACAGTTGAGCGGCCGTGCTAGAACCACGGAACTCGGGAGTGCCTAACCCCGTCTCCCGGGTTAACAGAATTCCTTACCCGGATTTCTGGTTCGCGACTGTTAATACAGAGTCAAACCCTTTCCTCGATTCGGGATTCAAACCGGTGACTTGGGACACCATAAATCTCCCAAGTGGCGACTCTGAACTTCTTAATAAACGAATCCCATTTCGATTGTCCTTTAATTGGAAAAACCCCTTTATTATACCCTTTACGGGGTGTAGTAGCAAAAAAAGGAGGTGTGACAGCTCTGGCGACTCTGCTGGGGAACAAGGACCAAGAATTTCGGTTTAGGGTTCAGAATTCGAGCTTGGAATAATTGTTGTATTTGGATTTGTTTATCTGATTTTATTAAATGTTTTGGACTAATGTGCAAAATGTTGCTTTCTACCGCTTTTGATATTATCTGAATTGTATATATAAAACTGTTACGAAACCCCTCTCTTCTCACCTCCGGGGATGTGCTCGCTGGTCGAGACTCCCTATTCTGTTAGTGTCATACCTTAAAGTAAGAAAGAGGCCGGACAAGTTACTAAGCTGGATAGCCTTTTGGTTCCCGGTACGTAGCCCCTCCTCGACTCAAGTTGTCCGCTTGGGTACACAATCTAGAACATATACCCAGGTTTTGAACCTAGAATAACTCAGCCTCATGCCGGATCCCTAGTAGGAACGCTTATCTGCATCATGTGCATTTTGACTTGGGGGACTCAACACAGGGGTTGGGTCCGTCTAGGACAGGTGTACCCAGAATAATGGACCATCCTGATGCATCCTACTTGTGCATTTATTTGATTCGGGTTTGCATGCTGACCGACTGCTTGAGTAAAAGGGGAGAATTTGAAATAGAAAATAGCAGTGTGAGGGCTAGGATGGGTAATTACCTGTTTTGAAAACCAATGTCCCAAAATATACCAAAAGAAAAACAAACAAAAAAAAAATTGAAATTTATTGTTTTCAAGAAAAGAAAAAAAAAGAAAAAAAGGAAGAAAAAGGTTTTGTTTTCAAAAATAGTTGGTTTTGTTTAATTTGCCCGAACTACGCCAGTTTGATTCCCACAGGGCGTGGGATACGTAGGCAACACTCATCGGGTCCAATTTTCCTTTTTGCAAAACTAGCCCAAAAAGAACAAAAATTTTATGGTAATTAAGTAAGGTGATGCCATTCTTGTCAAATAGCCGAATGTCCCTAAAAGGGTGCCGGAAGACTGTTTTTGCAAGAACAGCCACCTTTGGTCATTTTTAAATTTTTTGGCCGGTTAGTGAACACAGCCTTAAAATCTTCTTCCTCGAGTGCTGAAAGGCCGTATTGGCAAAGCCGGATATTTTTATGAAAATTTTGAAAATAGTGATAACTTTTCGAGTCAAAAATGAGTCTTGATTTTTCTCCTGTTAGTTTCCTTTTGAGCCTGTTGGTTTTTATGGTAAAAATTCGGTAGGATGAGTTGTTGTAATCAAAACGTTTTATTTTTATTTGAAAATCCCAGAATGTTTTATTATTTATTTTTATCCCCAAGAACTACGCTTGGTCTGATTCATGCGGGGTCATGATACGTAGGCAATCTCCATAGGATTCGACCGTAACCAATAACAAAGAAAAAAAGAAGAAGAGAAAAACAGAAAGGAAAAACAAGAGGGGAAAAACAAAGGAAGGAAAGCAAGAGAGAAAATGAAAGAAAAGAGAGAAAAATAAGAAACTGAGAGAAGAAACAATGGAAAACACGAGGGAAGAATGAGAGGAAAGGCATGGCAAATAAAGGAAAATGAAAAGGCCGGGATGACGCATGTGACTGATCAAAGCATAATAGGAATTGTTAACTGCCTAGGTGCATTCACTCCCCAAATGTGCAGGTACCAATATGTTAAATGCCCTAACGCTAACGTGATGGTTTCATTTGTCATGTAATTCCAGCAAGGTGGTTGGTTTGTGGTTTTAAAGTGGTAACTCTGCTTCACAACACAAGGACAAGAGGCAATGGCAAACAACAAGAGAACTGAGTTGGTTGATACTGGTGCTCGACAACAGTTGGTGGAACGGGATAATGGGTTGGCTGAAGAGGTGCGGATGCTGAGACAACACATGACAGACATGTATCAAGCCTGGATGACTGGGAAGGCGCCACCCCCGCCACCACCAATTTTCCCAGACGCTACCCTTACCCAAACTCCCAACATAATACCAGATGATCCTCCATATTCTCCAGATACACCCGCTTATCACACTCGTCCCAACTACCCTAGTAACTCCCTCGCTCATCCTTCAGTTACTACTCCCCAAAGTTGCCCTCCTGTCATATCCATTACCCCAAACAATAAACACCCATTCAAAGCTCGTAATGCCCAATATCACCCTCCAGAGGTTGCCCACAGGGTCCTTGATTCATACAAGAAGAGCTCCCGGGATGAGCTCCATGCTAGAAATGAAAAGGTTACAGGAAGAGAAGGACGAGATGAGACGCCCAGGAAGCTGAAAAGCATAGAACTGTCCTCAAGGGACAAACGAAGAGTGGGAGGCCAGGGTAGCATGACTTGCAAAGAACTGATTGTGCCACATGACGCCCGCCTGCCCGCAGGATTCAAAGTACCAAAATTTAACCTGTATGATGGGCGTGGAGATCCGGTAGCCCACCTGAGGGTCTATTGCAACGAAATGAGGATTGTTGGAGAGAAAGATGACGTGATGATGACATATTTCAATGAAAGCCTAACTGGGGCAGCTTTGGACTGGCATGGTCATCAAAATGTCGATGAGTGGCTTACATTGGGTGACATGGCTCAAGACTTTGTCCGATACTTTCAATGCAAATCGAGGGTTACCCCAGACCGCTCCTCGCTATCTAAGAAGGAAAAGAGGCCGGAGGAAAGCTTTAATGAGTTTGGGCTCAGATGGAGGGAGCAAGCTGCTCGAGTCAGTCCCCCGATCAGCGAAGAAGAAATAGTTAAGCTTTTTCTACAGGCCCAGGGACCCACCTACTACAGTCATTTGATCCCGGCCCTGGGAAAGCCTTTCAATGATGTGTTAAAAATGGGGGAGCTAGTGGAAGAAGGAATCAAGTCAGGCAAAATCGTGAGTTGTTCGGAAGCCATTCAGAACATACTAGTAAGCTTGGTTGGAAGAAAGAGGAACGGAAAAGACGATCCGATAGGTTTTCCTGATCAACACTTCCAGCCTCGACATCGTCCCCGTGGTTATCCTTGTGCATTAGATGACCTTCCCCGATGCTACTTCTCTCCACAGAAATCCCAAAGTCGCACATCACATTACCCAGCTCAAAATAATGCCCATCTACCCCCGCGAGCTTCCCAAAAATACCCCGGCTCAGGTTTCCGGCCCAATCCAGCATTTAAGAATGAGAGGTTACGAAAGAAGAAAGCCTTCACTCCGTTAGGAGAATCATACGCCAGTCTGTTTCATCGGTTAAGGACACTGGACATGTTGAAGCCGATTCAGATAAAAGTGCCGAACCCTCCTCCAAAGAAGTTCGATCCTTCTCAACAGTGCGCATACTGCTCAGGTGCCCTGGGGCACGACATAGAGAAATGTTGGAATCTGAAGAATGCAATTCAAAAGCTTATTGATGCAGGCGACATCGTCGTGCAAAATCCAGATGCAACAAACACTGGCCAAGATCCATCTCCTGTGCACAATGAGACGCATATGGTGGGTACGATTGATCGTGAGAATGAGCCGGCAGAAGAAACCCAGAAGCAGTTTGCTCAGAATAACGTGATGAAGACTTGTGAAAATTCCAGCAATCTTGGTGTGAAATTCAGTGGCTAAGACGTCATGCTTGGTAATTGGAAAGACGCTCCATCTCTTGGAGTTTTGGTGGTTTATTTTGTTGTTATTTCTGTTGTCCGGGTCATTTCAGGGTTGTAATCCGGATATTGTCTTGTGACTCAAACCCTTCTATCCTTTCACTTTGTCTTGTTTGTCTCGTCGTAGTAGCTTGTGTAGTGCTGTTTAGGTTTGTTCAAGGGTTGTAACTCTAGTCTAGTTTGCTTGTTTCGTTGTTTAAACCCTTTCACCGTCAGTCTAATGCAATTCTCTGTTTCCCGCCATTTCTAGTCATTTTATCTAGTTCCATTATCCTTTTGCAATTCTTTTCATGCTAGTTCTGGTGACATGACATGCACGCATAATTCTCAGCCTGGTTTTAAAAGTCAGAAGCAATAAGACAATGTTGAAGATGTAAGGACATTCGAGGGAAATACGTAAGGGCATTTTTGAGATCACTTCGAGTCCAAGTTGTGTGAAACTGGGGCAGACGGAACATAAAGAAATACTATTAAAATGCATCATGCCACATCGGTTTGAGACCAAAGGCAAGTTTGCCCCCGAGTCTACAGGGGTCGTTCATGGTACCGAGATTGTTGTCCAATGACGCTAGGTAATTAATGTAGAAGGCAAATGTGTGGATATGGTTAGTAATTCTGGTGCAATCAAAAGATGTTGCGTATGTTTTCCCCTTGTTTGTTTAATTGTGTAGTTTGTACTTGGTATGTTTTGGAGATTAGAATGACGAAGGCATTTTGTTCTGCTATCCAAACACTTTACCCTTTGTTACCCCTTTGAGCCTCGGTTATTTTCTTGCGTACCCCTCTTTCGGAATCAATAATAAAGCTCATAAGCCCGAGCAGGGAAAGAAAGTGAAGAAACAAGAGAAAAATAGTGAAAAAGGAAAAAGAAAAGAAAAAGAAAAGAAAAGAAAAAAGAAGAGAAAAGGAAAAGAAAGGGAAAAGAAGGAAAAAACAAAGAAAAAAAGAATAGAAAATAAAAACAGAAAAAAGAAGAGAAAAGCAAAAGAAAAGGAAAGAAAAGAAAAGGAAAAGAAAGAAATGAAAAGAAAGAAAAGAAAAGTGGAAGAAAAGGAAAGATCGCAACAACAAATGTAGTTTTATGTCCTGAACTACGTTCGACTTGATCCCGAAAGGGTACGTAGGCAGCCTCACTCTGAGGTTCAGTCACACCAAAATAAAAATCCAAAAGTCCCCAAAAAGGAAACTGGGGCAGAAGTTGTGATTGTTGTGGGAGATTTGATCCCGAAAGTTGTAATTTTGAACCCATGATGAAATTATTTTGAGCCCTTGATACCCTTTCTTTCTAACCCTATCCAAAAGCCCACATTACGGTCCAAAGAAAGACCTTCCGATTTCTTCGAAGAATGCCAAGTCAAGCAAGTAGAGGTGAATCAGATCAGGGGCAACACTCCGGTCCAAACAAGGGAAATGAAGAATGAGAGAGTCTTGATGATAAATGCCCTCACGAGTACCGCAAGGAGATGAAAGCTGAGAGAAAACAAAATGAGAGAGTTTTATTGGTGAAAACCTTCACGGGCACCATAAGGCGATAGTGAGGTAAGAGAAAGACCAAAATGAGAGAGGCTTGATGGTGAAAACCCTTCGGGCACTACAAGTCGAATAAGGATTGTGAATCAGATCGGATAAGCGGAGCATTGAAGCCCAGTTTCACGGCGAAAAGGTACAACAAGAGCTGAACCTCAGATTTGCTTAATAGAATAGGCTGCAAGTGCATGTCAAGGTCATCAGAGTCGGTATCCATATCCGATAGGTTTCTACTTTGTAGTTTTCTTGTTAGGAATCATCTCTTTCCATTATCCTTTACTTTGTTCCTATTGTCTTGTTTACTCCCTCTTCCTGAGTCTGTGTGGTCATAACAAGTGAGAAATGACTTCAAAATCGGCCACCAGCTTTCCAATTGAACAAAACGGGATCTGGCCAGCATATCAAATCGTCATAAGTCAGGAAAAAACAGCAGGCACACTGAGTTGGCAACAATCTACATGCTTTGGGATCCTTGTGAAATGCAAGGGCTTGGTATTTGTCAATTCATGAACAACGCAACAAATGAAGGGTTTAGGGTGAACGGATCAAAGGTATTTTCGGTAAAACACGAAAGGTTTGGTACATATCAGATGGAGGGTATTTGGTGAACGGATCAGAGATATTTTCTGCTTTAAGGGTAACAAAGAAAGTGGTTAGCAAGGTCTCCAAGTGAGAATCGGTTATCAGGCAAGTGAAGGAACAATACAACTTCAAGGCCGAGGCTAGTGATTAAGTCAAGAAAGAACATCATGTACGCGAAGTGGGAGCAATAGACGTGCTTTGGGATTCATATGAGACATAAGGGTTGGGGGATGCCAGTTCATGCAATGCAACAAGTAGAGGATATCGGGAACAAGCAAGGTCTTCGAGTGGAAATCAGTCATCTTGGCAAATGCAGAAGCAGCCGGCCTCAAAGTTCAAGGCCACAAACCAACCACCACATTTAAAACTCACAAGTTTTCTCTGTTTGAAACAGGAACAAAACAGTGCAAGAAAGTTGGTTCGACAATAAGAAAGAAAAAGAAAAGAAAAAAAAAGACAAGGAAGAAGAGGAGAGCCAGCAAAAGGGAAGTTTCTCAAATCTTCGCCCTTGCCTATCTGATTAGCATGCATAAAATGTTGCCATTGCTTTTCATATTAAATCTTAGTCTGATGAATTGTTCTCCTAAGATAGACAACCTAGTCTGATGAATTTTCTCCTAGGATCACAATCTTAGTCTGATGAATCTTTCTCCTAAGATAGAAGACCTAGTCTGATGAACTTTCTCCTAGGATCAAAATCTTAGTCTGATGAATCTTTCTCCTAAGATAGAATACCTAGTCTGATGAACATTCTCCTAGGATAAACATCTTAGTCTGATGAATCTTACTCCTAAGATAGAAACCTAGTCTGA
>NC_031996.1:29651222-29699553 GCF_001879085.1 Nicotiana attenuata | reverse complement strand
GCCCACCTGGAGAACAAGGGAATACTTTTCAAGCTTCCGCAATCAGGCGCCCACCTGGAGAACAAGGGAAGTACAATTCAAATTTTAGCTTCTAATTTTTAATATTTGATAACATGCTATACCCAGTCACCAAACTGGGGTCGAAAACTTTCTTTGTTGTTTATTTTGTTGCAGTCAGGAGCCCACCTGGAGAACAAGGGAGTACTTTTCAGTTTTAAAGTCAGGAGCCCACCTGAAGAACAAGGGAGTACTTTTCAAAGTTCAGCAATCAGGAGCCCACCTGGAGAACAAGGGAATACTTTTCAAGCTTCAGCAATCAGGCGCCCACCTGGAGAACAAGGGAAGTACAATTCAAATTTTAGCTTTTAATTTTTAATATTTGATAACATGCTATACCTAGTCACCAAACTGGGGTAGAAAATTTTCTTTGTTGTTTATTTTGTTGCAGTCAGGAGCCCACCTGGAGAACAAGGGAATACTTTTCAAGTTCAGCAATCAGGAGCCCACCTGGAGAACAAGGAAATACTTTTCAAGCTTCAGCAGTCAGGAGCCCACCTGGAGAACAAGGGAAGTGCAATTTAAATTTTAGCTTTTAATTTTTTATATTTGATAACATGCTGTACCCAGTTACTGGGGCAGAAATTTTCTTTGTTGTTTATTTTGTTGCAGTCAGGAGCCTACCTGGAGAACAAGGGAATACTTTTGAAGTTCAGCAATCAGGAGCCCACCTAGAAAATAAGGGAATATTTCAAATTTCAGCAGTCAGGAGCCCACCTGGAGAACAAGGGAAGTACAATTCCAATTTTAGCTTTTAATATTTGATAACATGCTGTACCCAGTCACCAAACTGGGGCAGAGAATTTTCTTTGTTTGTTTTGTTGCAGTCAGGAGCCCACCTGGAGAACAAGGGAATACTTTTCAAGCTTCAGCAATTAGGTGCCCGCTTAGAGAACAGAGGCATACATTCCAAGTTTCAGAAGTCAGGAGCCCGCCTGGAGAACAGAGGCATACGTTTCAAGTTTCAGCAGTCAGGAGCCCGCCTGGAGAACAGAGGCATACATTTCAAGTTTCAGCAGTCAGGAGCTCGCCTGGAGAACAGAGGTATTACAATTCAAGTTTTAGTTTTCAAATTCTTATTAATATCTGGTAATATGATGCCCAGTCACCAAACTGGGGCAAGAGATTTTCTTTGTTTTTGTCTATTTTGTTGAAGTCAGGAGCCCGCCTGGAGAACAGAGGCATACATTTCAAGTTTCAGCAATCAGGAGCCTGCCTGGAGAACAGAGGAGCTCGACTGGAGAACAGAGGACTACATTTCAAGTTTTAGCGGTTAAAGCACCAACTTGGAAAACAAAGGGAAAACAGTTCAAGTTTCAAGGGAAAACAGTTTCGAAGGAAGACAACTCAAGTTTCAAGGGAAAGAAGTTACGAAGGAAGACAACTCAAGTTTCAAGGGAAAGTAGCTTCGAAGGAAGACAGTTCAAGTTTCAAGGGAAAATGGTTCAAGATGCAAGGGAAAACAGTGTCAAGTAACAAGAGAAGACGGTTCAGGTTCAGCAATCAGGCACCCACCTAAAAAAAAGGGAATTCAATTCAGCAACAAAAGAAGCTCGTGTCAAGAATGCGAGTCAGCGGTCCGAGATGATCAACAGAAGTTAGTTACAATCCAGAATTAAAGGAAAAACAAAAAGAAAGGCAAGAAGTGAATCCAAATGCAGAAGTTAATGAAAGATGTGAGCTGCTGCTCAAGACAAGGCTGAGGTCACAAGCTCTCCATGCCCGTCTTGTTTTGAAAAGCTGAAGAAGATTGAACCAACACCTGCGGCAAATAAGCATCAAGATTCAGATCAGGGTCCGCATGAAGCACCAACCAAGACTCAAGATCAAGCTTCTGAAGACTCGTAGATAGGAATCTTGTAACTCGTAGCTGATAGGCTTAGTTAGTCTTTTTCATTTTTGATTTTGATGTAATAACGGGACTGCGGACCGGAGCCTCAGACGGAACCTCACTCGACTCTCTCATCCTCTTCACACACTCCATCACCTCATTCACTTTTGAACTACACGTAGCCTGATTCCTTTATAGCCAAGGATATGTAGGCAGCTCAGATACCAGGGCTCGGTCACATTCTCCCTCCTCTTAGTTTTTGCTCTCCTTAAATAAGGGTCGGGTCAAAAAACCTGTCTAGTCACTCTTTGTTTGAAAACTCTTCGCGTTTCCAGTCAAAGAGGAGCAGCTGTTGACATGTGATATATGACCCTCCCTGAAATTTTACCCATTTTAGCATGTAAATATTTAGTTTAGGCCTAATATCGCCATTTCAATTAATTTTTACTATTTTGCTTTATTTTATTACAAGAAAATGAAAAATTACAAAAAAATAGGTTTATTAATATTTTATAGTCATTTTTAGTCTTAAAAAAATTTAATTACAAAAATAGTACCCTATCTTTATTTTTATAATCTTGAAAACACAAAAAAAAAATAGTTTTATGTTTTATTGTTTAGTTCAATTAATTAAAATTAGTTTTATATTTGTATATTATAATTGTACATAATTTTAGAAGAAAGAATTAGTTTTAGGTTGGTTTATCCCGTTTTTATAAATCTTATAGTCCATTTTTTAGTCTTTGGCCCAAAATCCCTAGCCCATAGTTCCTAGGCCCATACCCCTAACCTAATCCCTACCCTATATAATACTACCTACACCACAAACACACCCGATACCCCAAAAAGAACACCCGAAAACCTAACAAAAAACGGGATCCGCCGTTCTTCTTCATTTTTAGAGACTTAGCAAAAAACCCAAAAAACATCTACAACCAAGAAAATTCCCTAAGCTAGAAGTCAGCAGCCCCACAAATTCCCAAAAAAAAGAAGAACAACACACTTAAAACAAAAAGAGAACGAGCTCTCATTTATCTTTAAGAAAAAAATCCCGTTTGGTTAATCTAAAGAAAATAGCTTCTGCTAGCCTGATTTGAGTTCGAATCCAAAAATAAAAAAAAGAATTGGATGGAGTTGCTGTTGAATTAAAGTCGCTGATTAAGGTCTCCGTTGGAGGTTTCGATTTTGCTCGTGATTCCTGCTCGACTTTGCCGATGTTGTTTCGTTTGAATTTTGAAGTTAATATCTGAATCAATTGGCTTATTTTTCTAATTCCAGGTTCATTTCTTCTCCATTTCTCTATTGCTTGTGATTTTTGTATCATGTGTTGGATGAATATTGAGATACCGACCTACTGCTTCTAACATTTTTGGGTTTAAATTTTGCTAGAATTGCTAGAACAAAATTATATGGTTCATCTAGTGAAAATTGAAGGTCCCATTAAAGTTATAAGTTAAAATTTCTTCATCTAAATATCAGTACATTGGGTTAAAGCTCAGATGTGTGTCTTAGAGTAATCGGCTGAATGCTAAAGTAATGTAAGTAAATGAAATTGTCATTATACTTTGCATATCTTGAAACTACAATATATATTATTAGTTGCTGTGCCTCTCCGTTTTGAAATGTTACAAATAAGGAGATTATGCTCAAAATTGTAGTAGAATCCCAAAAGTCCTCAAACGACAGTAAACAATAAACTTCAGTACAAATGAAATTTGCTACTTGGAATTTTTGGGACTTACCATAAAGACAAATAGGTCTTGATGTATTTGTTTCTTTATTATTGAAATGTATGATTTAGATTTGCATAATTTAGTATAAAGTTTCATTGTTGTGCCAAGATTCAGATTGGTCACACGTTTTACAGCAGTGCTATTACAATAATGTATAATTGTTAGTATTGGTTTGTAAAAGTTTGGGGTTGGACTCAATTTGTTTCAGTGGTTTTGGATTGATTTTTACCATGTTAGTTTTAATAAATAGAGGCATGCCATGCCAAATAAAATCTCAAAGCCCATGGTCCTCACTTAATTAATTTTACTCCTTTAAAAATCGAGGTGTGCCATTTAGTTGAATCTTCCATGGCCCTCGCAAACTTGAAAGCGCGTAGTTGCTTTAGGCGCGTTATTTTAATAATATTACCTTCCTAAATTCGGGTGTGCATTTCATGTGGCCCAAATCCAAATCCCAAAACGTTGAATAAGAGGTGTCAAGGATCCGGGTGCATTTCATGTGACGTGATCCAAAAACACGCTCTTAAACGGTGTTCACTTTCATAAAAACTAATTAAAAGCGGTTAAACAATTCTAAAATTGCAATAGGATAACGTGTATTAAAATCAGACTTTAGCCAAATATAACAGTTGAGCGACCGTGCTAGAACTACGGAAATCGGGAGTGCCTAACCCCTTCTCCCGGGTTAACAGAATTCCTTACCCGAATTTCTGGTTCGCGACTGTTAATACAGAGTCAAACCCTTTCCTCGATTCGGGATTCAAACCGGTGACTTGGGACACCATAAATCTCCCAAGTGGCGACTCTGAACTTCTTAATAAACGAATCCCGTTTCGATTGTCCTTTAATTGGAAAAACCCCTTTATTATACCCTTTACGGGGTGTAGTAGCAAAAAAAGGAGGTGTGACAGTAAGTCCCTTGGTGGGTGATGAAAGTCGTCTTCTCCTGATCTTCCTCGGCCATCATGATTTGATTGTAATCGGAATAAGCGTCTAGGAAACTCAACAGTTCATGTCCTGCGGTGGCGTCGATCAATTGGTCGATGTGAGGTAGTGGGAATGAATCCTTCGGGCACACTTTATTTAGATCGGTGAAATCTACGCACATTCTCCACTTCCCGTTTTCCTTTTTAACCATGACGACATTGGCAGCCCACTGGGGGTACATTGATTCCCTGATGGAGCCGTTGGCAAGTAGTTTGTCCACTTCCTCGCTGACCGCTTCATTGATTGCGGCATTAAATTTCCTTCTCATTTGCCGCACGGGCGGATGCAATGGGTCGACGTTCAGCTTGTGGGTGGCGATATCTCGCGGGATCCCTGGCATATCTGAATGGGAGAAAGCAAATAGATCTGTATGGTTAGTTAGGAATTCATGATACTTACTTGGGTCGGTGAGGCCGTGGCCGATGTAGGCTTTCTTTGCTGGGTTGGTATCGTCTAATTGGACTGGGTCGAGGTCTTCGACCGTTGCATTACACGCTTCTACGACATCGGGATCTTTGATGGCGTCCGCTGTTGGGTCGATTTTGGTTCCCGACACAGCTAATTGCTATGCTTCCGCACTTGCCCCTCTCAGTTGTTGGGTGTGGGCGCAGTCTTGGGTTATTTTGTAGCACTCCTGCGCGGTGCGTGGCTCTCCCCTAATGCTGAATATTCCCCATGAGGTAGGGAATTTGACCACCTGGTAAAGGCTTGAAGGAACCGCTCGCATGGCGTGTATCCATGGGCGTCCTATGATGACGTTGTACGCCGTTTCTTGGTTCATCACATGGAAAATCGTTTCCAGCATGACTCCTCCCGCTAGGACGGGTAGGGTTATTTCTCCGGATGTCCGTTCCACTGTATTGTTAAAACCGGTTAGTGTTATACAGCGCGGTATTACCCTATCCTCGAGTCCCATTTGTGCAAGGACCCTTGGGTGGATAATACAGGCGCAACTTTCGTCGTCGATCATGACTCTTTTGACATCCGTATCAGCGATACGTAAAATAATGACTAAAGCATCATAGTTAGGGAAAGACAAACCGTCGGTGTCAGACTCATCGAAGGCGATACTACCTTCGAAGTCGTCAAACCGTTCGTGGGAGATGGTCCGCTTCAGTCTGTGCGTATTGGCGAACTTGACGTGGTTGATCGTTGAGTCATTGCCGCCACCGACGATCATGTTTATCGTCCGTGTTGGGCAAGGCGGCTTTGGCGGCCCTCGAGGTTGTTCCCGTCCGCGCGCAAAGTTGGTTTTTCCTTTGTCACTGAGTAGCTCCTTCAGGTATTCCTGGTTCAGCATCCTGACTACTTCTTGCCGTAGGCCTATGCAGTCTTCGGTTTTGTGTCACCGTTCCTGATGGAACTCGCACAGGACTTTTAATTTCCTTGTGGTGGGGTCTGATTTCATCTTCTGCGGCCATTGCACCTTGGTGCCCAGCTTCTCCAGTGCGTACACTATTTCTGAAGGAGACACGCAAAAGTTATGTGCGGATAATAAGGGGGGCGTACCTCTTTCATTTCGGAGTGGGGCGACGTGTCGCTGTAAAGCGTCCGTATGTCTGGGCGGTGGATGGGAGGATCTGGTGTATGGCTGATGTCAGTCTCTGTTGGAGCGCGGAAGTTGTTCTCGACGTCCCTCGTTGCGCCGATCTCTCCTTATTTCTGAGTGTATTGCCGTTAGTCGTTGAGTCGGCCCATTGAGATCATCTTCGTCCGCTCGTACCTCAGCACAGTAGGCATTGTGGATTTCCTCCCATGTGGTAGGGGGATATTTCATAAGGTGGCTTAGCAGCTTCTTGGCTGCCCTCGAGCTGTCCCTGCTTAGCCCGTTCTGGAAAGCGGCGACTGCCATACCTTCCGATACATTCGGCAGACTCATCCTCACCCTGTTAAACCTGGCTAGGAAGTCCCTGGGCCCTTCACATGTGGTCTGTCTGATGGCGAAGATGTCGTTGACCCTTGCTTCTGCTTCCTTCGCACCCGCATGGGCGGTGACAAACTTATCTGCCATCTCCTCGAACGTTGATATTGCCTTAGCTGGCAACTGAGAATACCATGTCAAGGCCCCTCCTGTCAACGTCTCGCCAAACTTCTTCAGCAGCACTGATGGTACCTGCTCTTTTGATAGGTCGTTGCCCTTCACAGTAGTGACGTAGTGGATTAGATGATCCTCGGGATCTGTGGTTCCGTCGTACACCTTCAAGTAGGGTGGCATCTTGAAGGTTTTTGGGATAGAGTGAGGGGCAGCTTCTTCACTGTATGGCTGCTCTACGAACCTTCCCACGTCGCGCTTTGGTAGCAACTTGGGGGCTCCGGGGATTTTGTCGACCCTCTCCTGGTGTTCCTTTATCTGGTCCTGGAGTGCTTTGTTTTCGTTTTCCATTTCTTCCATCTTCCTTAGGATGGCAGTTAGCGTACCGTCGCTGGTCCGTGCCTCGATGGGTTGGTTATTTACTCGTGTATCCTCATGTTCGCCCATGGCAGCGGTGATGCTTATCGTTGGCACAGATCTGATGTTGCCTTGTGGTGATTTCTCAACTAAGCCACTTAAGGTGCTTGTTAGCCAACCCTCCAGTAGCTTTTTGACTACCGAGGGTGCTTCCTTTAACAGCAGACGTGGAAGCTCCTTTTTCGTGCAAGATCGTTAGAACTTCGGATGGGGAAGATGAGATCTATGCACCTGGTGCGGTGTTGGGGGTTGCGTTAATAATGATATCGTCACTGGCCTCGTTGAGAGGACCAAGAAGGTTGGCTGTGACACCCATTATAGCTTTCGATCTGGTGTTGTTTTCAGCCATCTTTTGTTT
Source organism: Nicotiana attenuata (assembly GCF_001879085.1). Classification (NCBI taxonomy): domain Eukaryota; kingdom Viridiplantae; phylum Streptophyta; class Magnoliopsida; order Solanales; family Solanaceae; genus Nicotiana; species Nicotiana attenuata. The sequence continues at coordinate 29,692,138 of NC_031996.1, read as the reverse complement.
TCGTGTGATGTAGAGAAAGGTAGTTGGTTGATCTCTAGGTGGATACTATGATTTTGATTCTCGAAATCCCCACAGACGGCGCCAAATTGTTTGGCTCAAAAGTTAAACGATACTTTGTAAGCTAAAACAATCAAAAAATGTGAAAGGGTAAATCGTAATCAAATATAATAAGCCTAGGGATGTAAGAACAATGTAGTTATGAGAGACCTAATATTGCAAGATGATGAACTTGAGAACAGTTGTTTGTCAGAAGTAAGAGATAGAGAGAGAATAAGGGAGAATAAGAGAGAGTTGAGAGAGTTGTATTATTGGATAATAACACTGATGCCTTTTACAATGGGAAGGTCCCCTTTTTATAAGGAGGGGCCTTCCTTAAAATAGTAATAAAAGTATTGAACATGGTTGACGTCCTCCTAGCGAGGACGTCCAGTTCTAAATGGCGTCGCCTTCGCCCTCACGTCCGAACCGTGCCCTTATTATAATGGGTATACGCTTACAGGGTGTACCCTTTGGCGTAGAGACGTATAGGGTCAAATTTGACCCCATACAGATATTCTGACAAAGCAAATTTTATTAAAAATTTTGTCCGATCCCATAGGGTTGCTGTTATGTTATACACGTGTGTCCGTGTGGGATAACAACCTCTCCTTGACATTTAGGAACGGAGTATTTCGTAGTGCATAAAATGCAATGGTATCAAATCAAGATATCATACGCCTATTTATTGCGGACAAGGACAGATGCTGAAGTCGGAGTTACGAGTTCTGCCTAATCTAAGCTTTTGTTAAAAAAATCATTTAATATGTATAGATTCGTGGCTCAGCTGAACTTCATAAGTTTTTGTTCTAATAATAATTTATGCAATACATTTATTAAATATCTAAAAATATTAATTTTAAAATCCATATTAGCACTTAAAATAGTCGTTTTAAAATTTAAAACTCATAAGGTTGAAACCATAACTACGCCTATAATTATGAATATTTATTTTGTTTATAATTGACTTAAATGTACTATCTTAATAAGGATAGTTTGACAACAAAGCATTGAAGGGTGTGGTTTAGGGCTGTTTGGGTCAAAATCTGTCTAAAGGCGTTCGACACAAAGTGATGTTGCCAAATGTAATTTGGTAACAGATCAAGAGATAAAGCCCCAGGTTACAGCCACTACCAAGGGTAGAGTCGGGACAAGGGTAGAGGCCAAGGTAGAGGCAAAGCTCAGCCTAGAGCATGCATAGCAGCACCCATTGTCGAGCCTCTGATAGAGCAGGATGATGAGGTTCCAGATCAAATTAAGCCAGTAGGACTGGCTCAGGTAACAGAGGGGTTAATTGCTACCTCAATGCTTCAGGACGCCTTAGTCCGCATGGTATGTCTCATGGAGTGAATGGCTCAGGTCGGTGTGTCTTCTGTGGCACCAGAGGTCGACTAGTAACTAATGAGACTCATCGCTGTGTAGTCGATTATGGCCGAGGTCAAAACATCAATAGTAGTAACGGCTAGTTTAGCAATAGGATCTTTAGAGGAATATTCCGTAGGATATTCCTTGTATTTGTACTTTTAGGGTTAATTGGGGTTGTGTCACTATAAATGAAAAGAGAGATAAGGAAAAAGGCATGTAATATTATCTGATAAGAACACTTTTGAAAAGCAAACTCTCTTTGGATAAATACAAACATCACATTTCTAAAGAGATTTGTTTTGTTGATTATTCTATACTTTTTCCATCAGATCCGAGAAAGTCTCCGATGTTCTCATATTTGTCTGTCATCATCATTGTTAGAAAGAAGAATCATCCACTTCATTCATTATTGGGTGAATCATTCTCCTTATTTACTTTAGTGTCATTATTGTTATTTATTGCTTGATATTCTTGACATTGAAATATTAAATAAACGTTGCATTTATTCTCTCCCAACACTGTTCAACATCATCCACTTAGACTTGTTATAGATATGAGGTCATTACTGTTAACTAGGTTCAACCCCTCACAACATAAAATTAATTAGCTTAACAAAAAATGTTACATCCCGCATTTCGTACGTTAAAGTTTCGTCGTAAGTTAATCGACGTAGACTCGGGGATGAGATTATCTTGGGGTTATAAGCATTTATGCTATTTATAACAAGCGATAACTAAGTGCAGTGAAGGTTAAAGAGTAAACGAATCAAAGAAAATGAGTTTCGTCGAAGGTTGTCGATTTGAAATATAATACGATCCGAGCCATAATACTCCATATTTATGGATTCATGCTATACCACATGACTTTGATAGTAAGGTATATGAACTATACTAGTATTTAAGTGAAATGAACATAAAAATTATTATGTGGCTAATTGGTTAAATATGGGATAATAAAGTAAAAAAAAATTTATATACAATAAGTACTTAAATGTGGGGATAAGCATGTGGTGTATATTTTTTGGCTTAGTAAGCAATATTTATCATAAATGTAGGACTCCCACCGCCAATGCATGGCTAGGTGGAAGCCAAACATTTAATGACCTTTTGCTCTCATTTTTGGAAAAGCTACTATAACATGCACCCTTCATTTGGTGTGAAGAAGGAGTTAACAAACGTTCAACCCCCTTAGTTAAGGATTAACTCATTCATTTTGGGAAATTCATGCCAACACCTTGAGGATAATTCTTTGGAATATGATCCAAGTTTTATGTTCATCTACAACCTTCTCGAGTTCTTATGAGCAATTAAGGTATGTTAAGGCTCTCCCTTCTTTCCTTTTGGCATGACCCAAGTAACGATAGGTAAACGTAATGCTAATCCATAAGTGGTTCTACTCTTAGCAGTTAAGGATATCTATGTTATTCATTCATGTAAAGTGATATTCAAGCATGTCTAACTATTTTCCTAAGTTTCTATTGAGGTATTTGATAAAGATGTTAATGTTTATAATACAGTGATACATGCATCTTCATTTATCACCGTGCTACGACCGGTCGGGTAGTTACCACCGGTTAGGCAGTTATGCATTTACCACCGCGCTACGGCCGGTCGGGCAGTTACCACTAATCAGTTAGGCAGTTAACGTCACGAGAATGATGTAATCCGAACTATTATACTGTAATTCTATTTATATATACGAGATGGGTCTTATTCTATATGTTATGGCCCTCAGCGGCAAGTTAGAGGTTATAATTTGGCTCTTATCCCTCCCCAAGATAGTTTCTTATTACTACGTTTCATTTCTGCCTTACATACTCTGTATATTTTTCGTACTGACGTCCATTTTCCTGAGGCGCTGTGTTTCATGCCACACTGGTGTAGATAGGCGAGGTGAGCATCATCCACTATAGGCTGCCTCCAGATATCAACTTTTTGTTGGTGAGCTCCACATCTTCCTGGAGTATTGCCGAGTCACGTTCTATATATGTTATTTGTTATATGAGAATGTCGGGAACCCTATCCCAACTTATATATTATGGTCATGTTTTCTTAGAGGTTTTGCAGACAATGTCTTGTGTATAGTTTTAGGTATGACATGTCAACAGTTTTGTTGGCCCCTATGTATCTATATAAATTTTTTTTAATTAGTTATGTGAGTTAAGTTCTAATATTGTTAATTATATATACAGATGTGGCCTATCATGGTCCGTGATGAGTCTTATAGTAAAGAAGGATAAGGTACGTGGCGCTCGATTGAGTAGGCACCGGGTGCCAGTCGTGGCCCTCTGATTTGGTTCTTGAGAAACTTGGTATCAGAGCGGATCTGTCCTAGGGTTGTCTGCAAGCCGTGTCTAGTAGAGTCTTATTTATAAATGTGTTGTGCACCATGTTGTATAAACAAGAAACTACAGGGCATTTAGGGACCAGCTACCCTTCCTTCTTGATATTATATCATGCAATAGAGCAGATTCGTAGGGAATAAAGCCCTTGACCTTTGACTTGTTTTATAAACACAGCGATGCCTATGACCAGGAAAGCTACAACTAGTCAGAAGGGTAAAGCAGTGGCAGATGAGGCATGAGTAGAGCACCAATGTCTAGTGGGGGCCAGAGTGAGGCCCCGAGGGGAAGTGTGACCCTCGCATAGTTCTCCGATTTTGCCAGCACCCGAGGAGATGAGGAGGAACCCAGTACCTCCACCTATTGCTCATGAAGAGGATATGGATATGCGGAGTGCAGTACAGTTGTTGACTAGATTGGTGGCCGCTTAGGCTCAGCGTCAGGTAGGTACAGGTGTTGGTTAGGTTGACAGGGTTATTAGCGCGAGAGTTCGAGACTTCATCAACCTGGACCCTCCAGTGTTTACCGGATCCTACAAGGATGAGGACCCGAAAAAATTTATTAATAGGATGTAGAGGACTTTGAGGGTGATGCATGCATCAAACACTGAGTAAGTAGAGTTGGCCTCTTACCGATTGCGAGATATTACAGTTCGGTGGTATGAAACTTGGGAATTGTCTAGAGGGAAAATGCATCTCCAATAGTATGTGAAGAGTTTTCAGGGGCTTTCTTGCATCATTACTTGCTGGCAGAGATTCGTCAAGAAAGGGTAGACAGTTTATTGGCTCTTAAACAAGGGAATATGAGTGTGCGGGAGTATAGTCTCCATTTTGATTTCTTGGCGAGGTATGCCCCCTTGATTGTGGTTGAAATGAGTGACCGAGTGCATCAGTTTGTGGTAGGACTTGGGCCGCACTTGATTAATGAGTGTTTTACGGGCGCTCTGCTCGATAGTATGGATATTTTCCGCAACCAAGCTTATGCTTAGAATTTGGAGGATTGGAAACAGCAGCAATACGAGTATCGTGATGAGGGTCAGCGTGAGAAGGCTAGGTCTGCTAGACAACCTGAAGATTTTCTGGGCGATCCTATGCCACCATATCCTGTTAATAGTGTCTGACAGTTGTAGAGGCCGTATTATAAGGGAATGTCTATTCTAAATTAGGTTAGGGCTCAAGAATTTTAAGTTTTCAGAATCGTAGGGATTTAGCGTAGATAAGGGCTCCTCCTCCGTGAGCTCATTCTGGACAATGTCGTCAGGGATCTAATGTATGCTATACCTGTGGAGACCCTAGTCATTACATGAGGGATTGTCCTATGAATGACAGAAGCAGGATGGTTCAGCCCACCAGATCTATAACAGTCTCCTCCTCTTCAGTACGCCCTCTAGAGCGAGGCCCTCAGGCATCAGCTGGTAGAGGTAGAGGCAGGGGTGGAGCATCTAGCTCCAGCGGTAGTCAGAACCGCATGTATGCTTTGGCAGGTCATCAGGACCCAGATGCTACACCGGATGATGTGTCAGGTACTGTGACTATGGGTAACGTTCAATCTTATTAATGCAAATTGCCTAGTTAATATGATTAATATAAGAGTGAATTGTCATTACGTCTGAAGGATTAAGGGAAACCAAGGCTAGCTTGAAAGCAAAGTAAGAACTCGAGGATAATGGACTAAGAGAGGAAAGGGGAGTAACCTAGGACATTAAGAAGTTAGAACTCTGATAGCTCTAACGCCCAAGGGAGGAAACAACATATAGTACGCAAGATTTTGGGAAAGTTAGTATAATGAAATAGAAAGTTATGAACCCGGTTATTAAGATTACAACTAGTAGGTGTCAGCGCCTATAAGATAGATTAACATAATCATAGGTGACGAATAGATTAGGAAGTAATTTTATGGAGGGACGATGTTCGACCCCGTGAGAGCCTGATATTTGTTCATTGGAGTATAGCCCGGGTATGTATATATATACATTTATAATTGATGAGTGTTATGTACATCTTGAAACTTTAAACATTCGAGGACGAATGTTTCTAGGGGGAAAGGATGTTACATCCCGCATTTCATACATTAAAGTTTTATCGTAAGTTAATCGACGTAGACTCGGGGATGAGATTATCATGAGGTATAAGCATTTATGCTATTTATAATAAGGGATAAGTAAGTGCCGTGAAGGTTAAAGGGTAAACGAATAAAAAAAACGAGTTTTGTTGAAGGTTGTCGATTTGGAATATAATACGATCCGAGCCATAATACCCCGTATTTATAGATTAGTATTGTACCACATGACCATAATAGTAAGATATATAAAGTATACTAGTATTTAAGTGAAATGAGACATATAAATTATTATGTGGCTAATTGGTTAAATATGGGATAATAAAGTAAATAAATTTTATATACATTAAGTACTTAAATGTGGGGATAAGTATGTGGTGTATATCTTTTGTCTTAGTAAGCAATATTTGTCATAAATGTAGGACTTCCACCGCCAATACATGTCTAGATGGAAGCCAAACATTTAATGACCTTTTGCTCTCATTATTGGAAAGGTTATTATAACATTCACCCTTCATTTGGTGTGAAGAAGGAGTTAACAAACGTTCAGCACATTTAGTTAAGGATTAACTTATTCATTTTGGGAAATTCATGCCAACACCTTGAGGATAATTCTTTGGAATATGATCCAAGTTTGAATGTTCATCTACGACCTTCTTGAGTTCTTATGAGCAATTAAGGTATGTTAAGGCTATTCCTTCTTTTCTTTTGGCATGATCCAAGTAACGATGCGTAAACGTAATGCTAATCCATAAGTGGTTCTACTCTTAGCAGTTAAGGATGTCTATGTTATTCATTCCCGTAAAGTGATATTCAAGCATGCCTAAGTATGTTCCTAAGTTTTTATTGAGGCATTTGATAAAAATGTTAATGTTTGTAATATAGTGATACATGCATCTTCATTTACCGCTGTGATATGGGCGGTCGGGCAGTTATCACTGGTTGGGTAGTTATGTATTATTATTTACCACCGGTTGGGCAGTTATGCATTTACCACCGAGCTACGACCGATCGGATAGTTACTACTGATCAGTTGGGCAGTTAATGTCATGAGAATGATGTAATCAGAACTATTATATTGTAGATTTATTTATATATATGAGATGGGTCTTATTCTACATGTTATGGTCCTCAGCAGAAGTCAGAGGTTATAAGTTGGCTCTTATCTCTCCCCAAGATAGTATCTTATTACTACGGTTCATTTTTGCCTTACATACTCGGTACATTCTTCGTACTGACATCCCTGTTCCTGGGGCGCTGTGTTTCATGCCACACATGTGTAAATAGACGAGGTGAGGATCATCCACTGTAGGCTGCCTCCAGATATCAGCTTTTGGTTGGTGAGCTCCACATCTTCCTAGAGTATTGCCGAGTCACGTTCTATATATGTTATTTTATTATATGAGGATTTCGGGAATCCTGTCCCGACTTATATAATATGGTTATGTTTTCTTAGAGGTTACTTTTCTCAGCCAGGGGATGAGTTTAGAGTCCTGTCACTCACACTCTAGAGCAGATGACTCATAGTTATCAGACCCTAGGAGTTCTACTAGTTGGGCCAGTTCAGTCACTTGTTGCTACACAGCCTAGGGAGATACCTGCGATGTCAGCTGATGAGCTGAAGAGGTTGGACAGGTTCACCAAGTTGTATCCCCCCCCCCCCCAATTTAGTGGTACACCTTCTGAGGACCCCCAGGATTTCTTGGACCGTTTCCATGAGATTTTGTGCAACATGGATATACTGGAGTCCAACGAAGTTGATTTCATAGTATTTCAGATGCATGGTTCTACGAAAAGGTTGTGGCAGGTGTATGTGCAAGGCATGCCAGCGGGATCACCTCCTCTCACATGGGCTCAGTTTTTGCAGTTGTTCTTGGAGAACTTTAACCCCTTTACTTAGAGAGAGGAGTTGCACAGTCAGTTTGATTGCCTTCAGCAGGGTAGCATGACCGCTACTAAATATGAGACTAGATTTGTGGATTTGTCACGTCATGCAGATATCCTGATCCCTACAGAGAGGGAGAAGGTACGGAGGTTCATCGAGGGTCTTACATATAGCATCAGACTTCTGATGATCAGAGAGATCGAGTCTGAGATTTCTTTTACTCGGGAAGGGGAGATCGCCAGGAAGACCGAGCGCATTAGAGGCCAGGCCAGAGAGGCGACCTTTGACAAGAGGCCCCGTTATTTTGGAGGATTTAGTGGTGACTCATTTGGAGGAAGGGGCGATCCAACTAAAGATTTTGATTCTAGTGGGGATCTTTCGATAGAGGCCATCCTATCAGGCCGGTTCAGTCAACCCTACAGGTCACATATGGTACTTCAAGCAGCCACAGGGCTTATGGATCTCGTCCCAAGCAGCTAGCATGCAGTTCACCTCTAGCTCTGATTAGTGCACCTTCGATGCAGAGTTACCAGGGTGGTTATTCAGGTCTACTGGGAAAGCTCCAGGATCAATAATCACGTTAGCCGAGGGCTTGTTATATATGTGGGGATCTAAGGCACGTCGCGAAGTTTTTCCCCAGGTCACAGAGCAGTGTGCCACAGCAGGGTACTCGTGCCATGATTCTGGCACCGATGGCTCCACCACCAACATAGCCAGCTAAAGGCAGGGGTCAGGTAGTCCGAGGCGGAGGCCACTTAGTTAGAGGTAGAGGTTAGTTAGTGAGAGGTCGTCGTAGAGGTAGAGGACTTGTTGGTGGGGCTCAGCCCTATTGTTATGCATTTTCGGCTAGACTTGAGGCAAAGTCATCTGATGCAGTTATTACAGGCATTATCTCAGGCTGTCATAGTGTCACGACCCAAATCGGAGGGACGCGATGGGCACCTAGTGCCTTACTCAATCGAGTACCGACGTAGCATATCTTTCCTATCATACCATCATGCGTAAATGGCTGGAAAGGCAGTCATGAGATAACTAGAATAAAACATAAGGAAATAATCGACATAGTACGACCCAACATGATATACAAACTTATATATGTGACATACGGGCCTATAAGGCCGACAGAACCATTTGTTCACTCAGAACATATGCCGACAAGGACTTACCAGCATCCATATATATGACATTTGTCTACAAGCCTCTAAGATTACATAAACGTCATAAAGTCGGGACAGGGCCCCGCCATACCAATCAATACATGCCCAAGGCATATCGACCAAATAGGTAACTCCGGAGCAAGTGGAGTGCACCAACACTAGGGGTGGGCGCCGGTCGGTTCGGTTCGGTTTTATATAAATTCGGTTCGGTTTTTTCGGTTTTCGATTTGGGATTTTAATTACCAAACCGGACCAAAGTATTTTCGGTGCGGTTCGTTTTCTTGCGGTTTGGTGCGTTATTTTCGATTTGATTTTTCGGTTTTAGTCTTGTCAAATTGGAGTTCTTTCTTAAGCAAAATGAGCCTAATAATTAATTCTTACAAAGTTTCTAAGGCAAAATGCATGTGCTTAGCAATTTTTCCTACTGTAATCTACTATAGCATGAAATTTAATAGAAAATAATAAAATAATTATTTTCCTATGTCATACGTATAATGCTACGTATCATAATTAATTATTTTTCTAATCAAATACGTATTATTTCCTATTGTATTCACCATTAGTTCTGATAATGGGAACGACTACTGCTACTGTGCTACATATTGACATATTACAAATAGCTTTTGCTATAAATACAAAAATTGACCTCAAACATTTCAGGGATGTGAAGCAGGCAGGAGTGGAGGCCTGACGAATTCCGAGTCCAACGAAATATTGCAACGAAACTTCGGTTTTTCGGTTAAACCGAAATATTAAAACCGAACACCGAACATTTAAAAAATATAAGCCGCAAACCGACCGAAAAACCGAACAAACCGAATCGTATAAACCGAAATTATTGCTTCGGTCGATTTTTTCGGTTCGGTCGGTATTTTGCCCACCCCTAACCAACACCTTTCGCTGAACTGAAAGCCTACTAGGAGGACCGCCAACCTATCTATCAGGACCCGCGGGGATGATACGCAGCGGCCCCAGGAAAAAGGGACATTAGTACGAATAAAGTACCGAGTATGTAAGGCTGGAAAGCATAAATATGAACAATAATGTACAAAGAGATAAAGAAGATACAACATGTAACATCTGAGTGCCTCTGAGGGTTACTGACATGAAATGCATGATACATATATATATATATACATAAGCTTTTAAAGACATTCACCTCTGTGGGCATCATCATCATTATATCGTACCCGGCCGTAATAGGCTCGGTAAAAATGTACCCAGCCTTCATCAGGCTCGGTATAATCGTATACAGTCACGTAGAGCTCGGTAAAACCCAACTGATTAGTGGTTTGCACCGTAGGTGTTACTCCCCGTACTTCAAGTTAAAATTCATCTTAAGTGAATCAATATGCGTCATAGAATTAAAGGACCTTTACAAATATAATGATGGGTTAAAACAAGTTTTAAGGAGTATCGTGAGGGTTAGAAGGTTAGAAGCTAATCGAATCGAAGAAAATAAGTTTCGTCGAAAGTTGACAAGCTAATCGAATCGATGATAAGAAGGTAATATTACGAGGTATTTTAGTTGTGTGATATTCGTCTATTAAGTTTTGAAGCCAAGCGAGTTATGAAACAAAAGTCGACAAAAGTTGTCGCAAGTTACGTTCATTATTTTGCTGAAAATTTAGGTCTAATGTTACTGAGCTTTTATCTCAATGCACTTGGATTTATGGGGTGATCTACCCACCAAATTGAATATCTACGAGTCTAGTTTCCAACGCATTAAATCGTTTGCCGATACAACGTCGGGGTAGAGATATATTAGCTTTTTCGTGAGACTGCATAAGAAGCTCCTATTGGTACCCACTTGAGAAGGCCACTGACCTTACTTCTCTTAAAAGATGTTTCAGCCTCATTTAGGGTCATTTCTCACCCAAAATTCGTCCAAAAGCTCTCCAAAATCCTCTCTAACATACCCCAAGATCTCAAGAACCAAACTCAAGGAAAATCAACTCAAATCATCATCAAAAGTGTTAAAGACTACAAGAGAATACTTCTATGATGTTGTAGTTTGATTGAGGGCTATTGTGAGATACGTTGAGATGGTTTTCGAGTTGTAGCTGCTGTCCAAGATATAATATAACATCTTCTTGATTGTTCCTAAGTTTAATCTTGTGTTGTTTGAGTTGTTTGAATGAAAAACCATAAGATAGCACTTGAAAGAACATGGGACATGGTTATCGTTTTGGTTGGACTATTTTTTGGCCACATATATGGTTTGTGGTGGCTGGAAATTATCAGAAATAATTTGATAATGTTGGGCTGCTGTAGTTAATCTTTTCTAGGTGTTAACTTAGTTTATTAAAGAAGAAAACATGAAACACAAGTGATTGACGAAAAAAGTTAGGGTGTTAGGCGTATGGGGGTGTTTCGGAAGTCATTTTGTGGATGTTTTAAACTAGGAATCATATAGTACATATAAGCATGATGTTGTGAACCAATTTATGGAATAAGAGTTCGATTCAATTTATGTTTTGTTATTAGTAAAAACGAGCTTGCCGCTCAATATGACTGTTAAGATAACCAGAGAAGCTCATATTGGATTATATTGTTGTTGTTGTCAGGTTGTTGATGGGCCTTAGTGGTCTTTGGGATATAGTAAAAACAGGGAAGTTACTGCCCAATTTTTCTAAGCTATACGACCTGTATAGCTTAGGATGGTACGACAATATATGAAGACAATATTATTTCACTTGTTATATACGCAAGAAGTTGTGTTGAGCTTTGTTGCGCAAGAAGTTGGTTGTCCCTGTATCGCGCTATCTTGGATTGTCATGCCAAGATTGCGACCATAACCATGCTGGGGTTGCCTAGAGTGGAGAGGGAACCATGATCACTTCACTAGCAGGGTGGTTTCATATTTGAAGGCTCAGCAGATCAGTTGCAGGAGCAGCTGCTATATTTTCTAAGTTCAAAATACTCCGCAGCATATCCAAAACTCACCCGAGCCTTCAGGGCTCCAACCCAAATAATGCACACAAGTTCTAAAACATCATAGGAACTTGCTAGCGCGATCAAATCTCCAAAATAACACCTAGAACTACAAATTGAACACCAAATCGAATGAAATTTTCAAGAAAGCTTTAAAACTTCTATTTTCACAACCGGACATCCGAATCACGTCAATTTAACTCCGTTTCTCACCAAATTTCACAGACAAGTCATAAATATTATAATGGACCTGTATCGGGCTCCGAAACCAAAATACGAACCCGACATCAACAAGACCAAACATTAGTCAATTCTTAAAAATTATTAAACTTTCAAACTTCTAATTTTTAACAAAAATTAATAACTCGAGCTAGAGACCTCCGAATTCCGAGCGTGCACCTAGGTTCCAAATTACGATATGGACCCACCGGGACCGTCAAAATATAGATCCGGGTCCGTTTGCTCAAAACATTGACCGAAGTCAACTCAAATGAATTTTAAGGCAAAATTCTTATTTTTATCAGTTTTTAACATAAAAGCCTTTCGGATCAACACCCGGACTGCGCACGTGAATCGAGAAAGGCTAAAATGAGGTTCTTAAGGCTTCGAAACACAGAATTTGATTCTAAAACATAAGATGGCATATCAGATCATCACAATTAAATAATAAAGAGGGACTATACGCTGATGGTGATTGGATGTTGGATTAAGAGCCCGTTTGGCCAAGCTGTCAAAAATTACTTATTTTGAAATTATTTAAAAGTATTTTTTGAAAAAGTACTTTTCAAAGTAGCAGTTTGTGTTTGGCCAATTTATTTGAGTAGTACTTTTTATAAGCAAATTGTGTTTGACCAATCTTTCCAAAAAGTACTTTTGAGTATCACATTACTAAAAAAGACATGAAACATTCAGTTTGTAATTACTATTATTTAGAAGAAGATATGAATTTAAATATTTATTATAAAGGAATTCAACTAAAATATAAAACATAAAGTAACAATATAAATTAAAGATTTTAACTAATATAAAATATAATTATTCCAAAGCAATAATATTGTGTACCTGGCACTACTAATTATTTATAGGATGATTTAAATATATCAAAACACATCATTCAATATATATATTAAAAATCTACTCTTATAAATCACTATATATAAAAGAAGAGATATTTATAACAGAGAGAATATTCCTAAGAGGAATAAGAGAAAGAGAATAAAAAAGAGAAGAAAGGTATGGTAAAAAATCTTATATAAATAAGGGATAATTTAAAAAATATAAATTTATTGTAACAAATTAATTTTCTGCTTCTGCTTTTTGGAAGAAGCTAAAATTTGTAGCTTCTCCCCAAAAGCAGAAGCAGCTCAAACGCACTTTTTTATCCTGGCCAAACATCTAAAAAAATTCAAAAAGTACTTTTTTGAGCCAAAAATATACTTTTAACCTCCAATAAGCTTGGCCAAACAGGCTTTAAATAATGAATGTAAAAAGTGGATTTTAATGCATTAAATATATGCTGCATCTGGATTTTCGTGGTGCTAAGGGGGGATGAAAATCAATTTAAGTTGAACGATAATCTAGAATACAAGATGCAATAAAAAAGAATAGATATTTAAAATCTAGTTCCTGTACTATAAAAATAGTACTAGTAATAGAATTTTTCGGATAATTTTATGTCTCTGGCTGGATCTTGATTTTATAAACGAAGAAATCAGCAATTAAGTTTGCAAGTTTCGGAATTATTGCACTGCTAAGAGTGCGTAATTTTTGCACTGCTAAGAGTGCGTAAAAATTGTGTGGGGTAGCCACTTTTTAAAGTGGTATTTATTTTTTATCCAGCATTTTTAATGTTTAGCAATAGTAGCCACTAGTCTATTAAAATTAATATGAAAAGACAGTGTTACCCTTTCTTCTATCTCTTTCATGTGTTAAGGAGAAACCTAGCGAGCACACGATCATGACAGACATTCCACAGGAAGCTCTCATGGTGAATTCTCTAGACTGATTGCAAGTATTAAAAATGAAGGCTCAAAACCTGAAATTAGAAGTGGCCAACTCTTAATAGGAAGACGACTCTGGTTTTGGATGATGTCAAGGCTTCGATCGACAAAGGTTTCGAAACTGTGGAGATTGTAAATTGATTGCTGCTGGTCATACAAATTGGATACTTGTATAAATTGGTGCTACGCTTTATACTGCAGTCTAGCTGCTTTGGTTTGCATGTGTGATCGTATGCAATTATGGTGGTAGATGTATTTCGGTTTGTAATTTCTGTGATGTATTTTTGGTTTTCTGCTACGTTATGGATCCTGAACTTACCGTTACAAGTTTAAAAGTTAAGGACAATAGGTCCTGAACTTATGCTAAGAAGCCCAAAAGTTAAGGACAATAGGTCCTGAACTTAGACCAACAAGCTCAAAAGTTAAGGACAACAGGTCCTGAACTTAGACTAACAAACTCAAAAGTTAAGGACACTTGGTCCCGAACTTACAATTACAAGTTCAAAAGTTAAGGACACTTGGTCCTGAACTTAGACTAACAAGCTCAAAAGTTAAGGACAATAGGTCCTGAACTTAGACTTACAAGTTCAAAAGTTAAGGACAAGTAGTCCTTAACTTAGAGTTACAAGCACAGAAATTAAGGACGTAGTCCTGAACTTCGAGTTCCAAGTTCAAAAGTTAAGGACATATAGTCCTGAAGTCCTGAACTTAGAGTTCCAAGTTCAAAAGTTAAGGACATGTAGTCCTGAAGTCTTGAACTTAGAGTTACAAGTTCAAAAGTTAAGGACATGTAGTCTTGAAGTCCTGAAGTTAGGTCTTGAAGTCCTGAACTTAGAGTTCCAAGTTCAAAAGTTAAGGACATGTAGTCCTGAAATCCTGAAGTTAAGTTCAAAAGTTAAGGACATGAGCAGAAGGGTATTTTTGTCCGGGCAGGTAAAGTTTATTAAACCAGTGGCTAAAGACTAAGGACATTTTAAACAGTAGCTTAAAAGTAAATACATGTGTTATTAGTGGCTAACCGTGCACTTCCCTCTAAGAGTGCTGCGTTTAACCTTAAATTGTGTACATATTGTTGACTTTGAGTTTGACTTGTTCAAAATTTATAAAAATTATTCACCTAGACAAATTAGGACATATTATTCAATATTTTGGATAGATTGAGGCTATTTGGTGGACTTTAGCATTTCAAGAGAAGTGAAAGTTGATCGTTTCAATGTAAGTGACACTTTAACTTTGATGCTTGCTTTTCAAAATCCATTTTAAAGATATATTTTGTATGCCTAGTCCATGAGTTGGATCGAGCATGTGCTTGGCAGGCAGATATATTGTTTTGTGAAAGAAAAAAAAAGCTAAAATTATTTGATAAGTTATTTGATGGTGTGATATGGTTATGAGCCATGATGTTGGGGCATTGTGTATCCTTTTATACATCACTAAGCATTGTGTATGCTTATTGATACAATTGGAGCATTGTGTATGCTTTAGTGGGGTATTGTGTTCCATCACATATCTGAGACATTATGGTGCCATCGTGGACTCAATGTTGGTTAATTTCCTTCACTATCGTTTATGACAAATCCTTAGTATACTGTATTGAGATGTGTGTACTATTATTGGGTAATTCTTATTAACTCTATTAAAACATATATACTGTATTGTTGTATAACTATTGTGCTTATTATATCATGTTTGTTGTGTGTTTTTGTATTGTTTAACACTTGTTTCAGGGTATTCAAAGTGACAGGTCAAGAATCTTACTGAATTATATTTACATATAATTCACTCCTTAGCCGCATGCCCATGCAGATACCGACTAGCAGCTGACAAGCTTGTTCAAGCTGATTCTATTGCTCCACATTGATCGTGGAGGCCATCATTTCAACTTTATTAAATTTTTGCTTGTTATTTTCTCGAAGACTTAATCACCACCTAACCTTTTTCTCGAAGGTTTTGCTTAGTGAGGTGAGAGCAAAAGTACTAGGTACCACCGTCTAAATGGCCAAGAATAATGAGAAGGGGCACCGTTTCAAATGTCAAAACAATTTTGTGAAGTGAAGCTGCCCATTAAAACTGCAGTTTTCGTTTACCCTTTATAGCGGCAATCCACCTTTAAGCTTTAGATTAGGTGGTGATCTGAGCTTTAGATGAATCCTTCTCAAGCATCTTCCGTGTCCACTTTTTTTGATATCATCCACATCCACATCCACATCATCTATGGGTGTATCTTCACTCTCGTCTATGGGTATATGGTAATCAAAGGAACCTGAAAATGCAGCAAATCTAGGTAAAGATCAAACCCAAAATATTAAAGTTTACTTATATTTAAAAAAAGCATGCAGCTCTTCTAGAATAAAATATATACATCAAACTAGAAATAGGAGACTCAAATGTTAAAAACACGTCAGCAATACTTGGTTAAATTGCAGAGTACCGGTGTTGAGAGTATAAAATGACTTTACAGAAGAAAATGTGAGTCATATAAGGAAAAATCTACAGTTTTCAGGAGGAAAAGTGTATAAGCTCTATATTATATGTCACTGAATCGTTTCCCCCCGGGGGGGTGGGGGATGTAAATGACCACTAATTCAAGTGTTATAACTTGTGGTTTCTTCTCTTCCCATGTCATGTCATAATAAACAAAGTGTGGTAAAACTTCAACCATTATCAGTTGAATACAGATAATGGATCATAAATCACAAGACTAATAATCTTTCCGGTCAAATAGAGGAAGAACATTTACATCCTGAAACAAATGAGGCTGTACCTGCATCAGGCTCCCTTTGATTCTGGCATTTTATTAAGAAGATAGTCGAGTTCTAGAAACTGTAATAGAGCTTCTGTCTGAGGGTTTTTATAGCAACCTGTGAAGGAAACAGAAAAGTGAGAAAATCAACATCCACTGCTATAAACTATCTTACAACATACTACTAGGTAAAGAAAAAGAACTATAAACTCCAGAAGTTAATCTAGTATCTGAGAGTTCGAGACTCATACTGTTCATGCCAAAGACACATTAAAAATGGGAAAATCCATTGGTTTCTCTCTGGGACAGTTGCGAAACGGAAATGATTACAACACAGGAAGTTAACACCACCGTTTGCAGCAAAGCTTGGACATATAAAACACGACTAAAACACTGGTATTACGAAAGCTGCAACAGGTGTACATAAAGAAGCGCTCCTTTGTATTTACCAGAGAAAATCACAGACTAAATCATTTTATGGTTAAAGGAAGTCAGATAATTAGTAGTCAAGATAGATGTTGATCTGCGATATAAAAGGGGGTAAAGTGACTTTAAAAATAAAACAACTCAACAACAACAACAACCACATTATACCCACTATATTCCTACAAGTAGGGTCTGGGGAGGGTAGTATGTACGCAGACCTTACCCTACCTTATGCAGGTAGAGAGGCTGTTTCCGAAAGACCCTCGGTTCAGGTAAGCATAGTATCAGTAAAGAAATGCAATAATGAAAATGAACAAGTCATGAAAAGGAAACATAAGCAATAGTGAGATATTAAACAAACCAACATAAAAGAAATATCAAGTAATAATATAAATCCAAGGATACGCCACAACTCGAGTAATACTAAAGCTACCGGTATTTAAGGATAATCCGCGAGACTACCTAAAGGATAATACGCTGTACTACCTACTAACCTTCTATCCTAATTTTCGACCTCCACAACCTTCTATTAAGGATCATGTCCTCAGTAAGCTGAAGATGCATCATATCATGCCTAATCACTTCTCCCTAATACTTCTTAGGTCTTCCTCTACCCCTCCTTAGACCCACCATGTGTAACCTCTCATACCTCCTTACTGGGGCATCTCCTCCTCACATGCTCGTACCATCTCAACCTCATTTCCCGCAACTTATCCTCCACGAGGGCTCACCTTGTCCCGAGTGTCTTCATTCCTGATCATGTCTCTCCTAGTATGCTCCCACATCCACCTCAACATTCTAAATTCCGCTACTATCAACTTCTGGACATGGAAGTTCGTAACCGGTCAACACTCAATACAACATAGTCGGTCTAACCACCACTCTGTATAACTTACCTCTAAGTTTTGGTGGCAACTTCTTATCACACAAGACACCGGAAGCAAGCCTCCATTTCATCCATCCTGCTCCAATATGGTGTGTGACATCTTCATCTATCTCCCCATTACCTTGGATTGCTGACTCAAGATACTTGAAACTACTCCGCTTGGGGATGACTTAAGTATCAAGCCTCACCTCCACTACATCCTCATAAGTTAAGCCGTTGAACTTGCACTCCATGTACTCTGTCTTAGTCTTGCTCAACTTGAACCTTTTAGATTCCAGGGTTGTGTCCAAACCTCCAGCTTGGCGCTAACTCCACCTAGCGTCTCGCCAATCAGTACTATATCATCAGTAAATAACATGCACCGTGGCACCTCCCCTGAATGTGTCGCATCAATACATCCATCACCACGACGAATAAGAACGGGCTAAGTGTTGATCCCTAGTGTAACCCCATCATGACCGGGAAGTATCCCGAGTCTCCTCCTATTGCCCTAACCCGGGTCTAAGCTCTATTATACATATCCTTAATCGCTCTAATGTACGCTATAGGGGCACCTCTCCCCTCCAAACACCTCTATAAAACTTCTCTTGGAACTTTATCATATGTTGTCTCCTGATCAATGAACACTATATGCAAGTCTCTCTTCCTCTCCCTATAATGTTCCACAAACATCCTTATAAGATGAATGGCTTTTGTGGTTGACCGCCCCGGCATGAATCCGAACTAGTTCTCGGATATAGACACTCTCCTCCTTACCCTCATCTCCACTACCCTCTCCCAAAATTTCACACTGTGGCTTAGCAGCTTGATACTCCTATAATTGTTGCAATTTTGGATATCTCCCTTGTTCTTATACATCGGGATCATCGTACTCCACCTCTATTCTTCAGGCATGTTGGATGACCTAAACATAACATTAAATAGGCATGTGAGCCACTCTGAACCTGCCCACGCTCTTCCAAAACTCCACCAGAATCATGTCGGACCTGGCGGCGCTCTTCCCATATTCATCCTAAGCATAGCCCACTCCTCGGCCTTTATCCGCCTATAATACCCAAAATCTAGGTAACTCTTGGAGTGCTCCAGATCACCCAGCACAGTGTTCCAATCCCCCTCCTTGTTCAGAAGTCTATGAAAGTACGTTTCTATCTTCGTCTAATAAGCACCTCTTCTACCAATACTTTTCCTTCCTCGTCTTTGATACACTTCACTTGGTCTAGGTCGTGGGCCTTCCTCTCTCTCACCTTGGCTAGCTTATACAGCTTCATGTCCCCACCTTTGCCCTCAAGTTCTTTATACAAGCGTCCAAACGCTGATGTCTTTGCCGACGTGACCGCTAATTTCGCTTCCCTCTTAGCCGTCTTGTACCACTCCATGTTCATCCTCTTCTCCTCGTCTTTGCTCTCTGACAACTTCAAGTATGCTGCCTTCTTAAGAATAAAACAACTCGATACTGTAAATAGTGATAGACCAACAAGTAGAGCAACACCTTTTTAATGTTCTCGTCCGACCACTATTTGAACGAATACTTCATTTCAAATATCGTTGTTCAAGTTTACCGTTTTAAGAGAAAACCAATGATTTAGAATGCATCGGGAGTACAGATTGCTCAATGACAAGTGAGGTCATAAATTACTTTTTGGGTTTATTTGGATGTTTGGAAGTGGTACAGTGAGATTCACAGCTTTTAACCGTATACAATAAGTGGAAGATTATTATGCTTTAGGAAAGATAGACATTAGTTTGGCCTGGTAAAAATGGAAAGCATGGCATTCAATTTGAAATAGTATTACGGTTAACTGTATTCAGAGACTTCAAAATGAAGATACCAGTGAGCTTCTACTGGACAGATTTCAATCTCACTTGTTGAATAGTTCCAAACAAACTCATTTTTTATTCTAGATAACGATGACAGACACTCAATCAACTGCACCAAGCATCTTATGACACAAAAGAAAGTAAGCACATAGATAATGTCCTGGTATACAGATCATCACCGTGGAAGACACCATTAGCAACAGGGTGAGAAGGATTGTAGCATGGTGCAGTCTGAACAAATTCAAACGGTTTGGATCCTCTTGTCTGCAGCTTATTTCTTACAAACTCGTGGCATTGTTCCGTGTCAAGATGTACATCACTACAATAAAAAAGGAGGGAGTTGTGTACAAGCTGATTTCCTGAAATACAATAAAAAACAGAACTAAGAAATGTATATACCTATAGTTCGCACTCCTGGTTGTCAAGGGCAAGACAGCATTATACTTTCTTGTGATTGCCAACCATTCTTCATCAAATTGAAGTTCATGAGGTCCTGGTCCGGACTCAATTTCAATAACCTATGAAGCTCAGCCACCCAAATCAAAACATTAACTTTATGTGCGAACTGTAGAAAAGGTCCGTAAACAACAGGGTGCAGAGAAATACCTGCAAAAACTTTCTACCAGGGAGGCACTTGTCGAGGGCAAGAAACTTTGTGGAAGGACCATCCTTCTCATGCTGAACTAAAGCAGCAAATTTGCAGTGCAGATGTGCAGAAAACCAGTAAGAAGGCCTCAACTTTGCCAGTAATTCTGCAGCAGGTCTGCTTCCCAGAGTTCCTTCCTGAATCTGAAAGATTACATATCTTAAATTATCAGAGCATTAAGGGATCGGAAAAATAAAGTAAAAAAGAATTCTGGACTTCAGAAGACAAATATGACACAAGCACAAAGAAGTCAAAGAAATGTACACACATATATGTGCCATAAGGGCTTCAACACAATTTCTATCAACATAACGGATATCTAGATATGTTCTTGACGTAGAGAATTAAACTAACAGGAAGTCCAAGGATAACAAAATATTAGACCAAAGAGTCGTCCAATTAAATGTGAAAGGGAAGAAAATAAGTGAGAGTTGAGACAATCAGGTTGCTCCAGCGATAAAACACTCCACTCCAACCAACCAAGAGGTTGGCAGTTCGAGTCACCAAGGGAGCAAAGTGGGTTCTTGGTAGCAGCCATTCTTGACTTACAAGGAGGAGGTTTGGGAGGTGGGGTTTACTATATCCCGGGAACCGAAAAAAGGGGCAGTAGTAGTGGTCTAGGACGTGTTGAACCCCCTAGAAAGGAATTCCATGGAAAAACCACTAACTTAACCTGGAGGCAGAAAAGCACACTACACAAGACTTTAGTAGGGAGCTGAAATATTTGCAGAAGACAAAATGCACCAACCTACTACATATCTTGTACACCTGCAAGATTTTTCTATTTTTTTAAATTAGAAAAATTGGAACTTGATCTGTCATCACAGGAATGTCTCCAGTAAATGGCATACCAAAATTTACTCCAGATGTGCAATTACAGCCATTGAGCAATTTGAAACAAAATGAAAAAGGAAGTCCAATGAGCATCATTAGATGGTGTTCAGATTGAATAACAACCAAAGGTGCAATTTGGGTCTATTCGCAATACTCAAGAAAATTGAGTATCGTGCTGTGTCATGAACCATTTGTACTGTAAGCATACTCAACAACTTCTACAGCTAAGTTACTGCATGCGATGATGACTATAAATTGAATAAAGAAATTTTGTCTAGTATTATTAGAGAGAAAGTGCTTTCAAATATTGGTAAAAATCAACTATGACCTGAAACAAGCAGACTGCTGTAGGCGAGAAGAAAAATAAGGCCTCTCACCCCACAGAGGATAGCTTTAGGCATGTTCTCATTTAGGAATTCTGAGCTCAAGGTCAAGCAAAATGCACCACAACCACATATAAGCAAAGTTATAACCCTTTTTCCTTAGAACAACCAACAATACTAGCTTTACTTAAGAAGAGTTCCTTCAAAGTCGATGTAAAGAAGGAACAAATTCAACAAGGATGGAAGATATTTCTCCTCCTAATTGTGATTAAGCCATGTCAAAGGGCTTGGATTCTAGTAGAGACCAGATTAATCATTTTCCAAGAGAAAATTGTTTACTCAGGGATGCCACAACGGAAAGAGGAGGCGGCAATAAAGAAAGAATGCTTCAAGTAAAGAATATGAAAGTCATAAAAAGTTCGCTCAGTTATTTACTGAAGAATGGTGTTGTTTTTGTACAGAGAGATAGCTATCAAAAATACGAAAAGAATAAATCAAATAACTNCAGAAGAGGAGTGGACACAACTTTAGCCTCGGACATTTCTGCACCATCGAGTATATCAATGATATACTTATGCTGCCAGAGAAAGAGACCATCTAGAGTACGACGTGCTTCAATGCCCAGAAAATAATCTAGCTCCCTCAAGTCTTTTAGAAAGAACCTATTACCAAGCTCTGAGATAAACCTGTGTTGGTATTGGAACTCATGATGATTAAATCATCAACATTAATAAGAAGATAAATAGAGCCAGTATCATCATGGGAAATAAAAAGAGCATGGTTAGATTGAGTCATACTAAAACAATGAGATATAAGATAACTCTTAACAGCAGAATACCAAGCCCGGGGCACCTGTTTAAGGCTATAAATGGCTTTATTCAGGTGGCACACATGATTATGACAGGATCGTGAAACAAAACCTAGCGGCTGAGTCATATATACTTCTTCAAGGAAGCCACTGAAAAATGCATTATTAAAATCAACATGCCGAAGACACCAATTGCGAGACATGGCAAGAGAAAGAAGAATGCGCATTGTTGGGTATGTTTAGCGACAGGAGAAAAGGTGGCACCACAATCGAATCGGGTCGTTGATTAAAGCTTTTTGCAATAAGACGGCCTTTATACTTGCTGATATAGCCATTCAAAGTTGTATTTGATACAAAACACCCATTTACAATCAACCAAATTTTTTGAAGAACCACGAGAAACAAGAGTTCATGTTCCTTGAGACATAAGAGCTTTTAGTTGAGCAATCATCGCTGCAACACATTGAGGATGCTTAAGAGCCTCCCGAGCACTGTGTGGTTCTAAAGTCAAGTATGATGAAAGTTGTTGGTGATGTGCAAGAGAAACAACAGAGTGCATTACTCAAGGTTTGGGATTTGGGTTTTGTGATAGCTAAAAGTGTAAGGCGAGAAATTGGTTTAAAGATGTTATTCTTTGAGCGTGTTTGCATAGGATGTATGTGATGGGATGGAACTGAAGGAGGTTGATTAGTAGAGGTACAGTGAGTGAGTGTTGACTTGCACCAATGTTGTGAAGAGCGAGAAGCAAGGAAAAGCGACAAGCCCCTTTTCGCTTAAAGCGAGAAGCGAAGCGCTCGCTTTTTTTAAGTGAAGCGGAATTTAAAAAAAATATTAAAATAAATACTGCATACACAAATGAAGAAGAAGAGGAGAATGACAATAAAAAGCATAGACAACTAAGAATAAATGATATGAAAAAAATGGCAGTAAGTATGCCAAAAAATGGCAGCAAGTATGCCAAAAAATGGGCAGCATTTCGCTGCAATTTATCACTGAAACAGTGAAAGAAAATGAAGAAGAAGAGGAGGAGAATGAGAAAAAGAAGAACTAAAGGGGGAAAAAATTTCGCCTGCATTTCGCTGCTATTCTCCTCCTCCTCCTCCGATTTATGAGATAGACACCAGCAATAAAGGCATATGACCAAAAGGTAATTGGAAGATTGGCTAGATGAAGCATAGTTAGACCATCTCTACAATGTAGCGATAACGCTGCTCAGCATGAGTATTATATTCGGGAGTGTGAGGGGTTAGAAAATGAGAGAATCCATGACTTTCAAAGAAGGATCAAAGATAGATAAACTCCCCACCATTGTCACGGTAAAGAGAGATAATTGACTTGTGGAAAAGCTTGTCCTGGCTTATCACACAGTTGGCATACGACACATTTATTATCCCGATTGTTCTATTGGATGGATGACCAAGGCGATGATGCCAGCAGATCGTAGAGACTTTAGAAGCAAGGCAACATTAACTTGAGGAGGAGATGATGCAAACAAAGCAGGAATATCAGTTCGCCGTTCACAAACACCACTCTTAGGTCGTCCGTCCACTAGCGGCTCCCCCATGCAAAAATTCTTCACAACAAAGTTGAATGATGAGAACTCAACAGATAAAAACTTATCACAACGGAGGCGATAAACAGATATAAGATTATGTTTCATGGATGGAACACAAAGTACATTTTCAAGAGATATTGGCTTTTGTGAAGAAAGCAGAGATAAAGATCTTGTATGAATAATCAGAAGAGTATTACCATCATCAACAATGAATACCATCATAATCTGAGTGCAAGGAGAGATCGGACGGATTAGTTGTCACATGATTCAAAGCTCCAGAGTCGACCAACAGGGTGTATTTGTTGTACAATAGTAGCAACATTTGCTTGTAGTTGTTGAGAAAAGACTTGAGTTGGCGAACTAGAGTTTCCCATCCACGGAAAAGCACCCAATAGGCGACAACAAGTCTTCACAGTGTGTCCTGGCTTATCACACAGTTGGCATACCACACCTTTATTATCTCGATTGTTGTTAGTAAACGAGGATATGTTGGGATTAAATTGTTGTGACCGAAACTGATTGTTCGAGTTGCCTCCCTGATGGTTCAGTCTTTGGCTGCGAGACAGATTTGGGTTGCCTTGTTTTGCAGTAAAGTTAGTTGTGATTGGTGTTGCAATTGTAGTATGTGTCGGTTCATCCGACCCTCAAATCCAAGCAACTTTTGATAAAGTTCCTCAATAGAAATTGCAGTATATCTGACTTGAATAGTTGTAGCAATGAAATCAAAATCTAGGGGAAGGCCATTGAGAATACGAAGCACAAGATCATCAGGTGAAACAAGAGATCTAAAGC
The DNA here is from genome assembly GCF_001879085.1 of Nicotiana attenuata. NCBI lineage: Eukaryota > Viridiplantae > Streptophyta > Magnoliopsida > Solanales > Solanaceae > Nicotiana > Nicotiana attenuata. The sequence continues at coordinate 29,667,531 of NC_031996.1, read as the reverse complement.
TTGCAAATTGATCTGCTATTTGTCGAACATGTTGGATGTAGGCAGTAATCGTCATGTTGTCCTTTGATACTTTTGTGAGACTATCTTTGATGAAGTAAGGGAATTTCATTAAATGGCCCATCAAGAAGATGCATAGCAAAAATTACAACATAAAGGTATTGTCTGCTCATATACAAAAACTTACAAAAACTTACAGGACAACTAAGGAGCAGACAAAATCCAGAAATAGTTCAATACTAGTTACAGGGGCCTGATTGAACCAACTAAATAAGTTAATTAAACAAGTAGTTTTAAGAGTGTGGTTGGAAGTTGAAATCCCATCAAAACATCTACGGTTCCTTTCATTCCAAATACTCCAAAAAATAGCACCAGGTACCATTGACCAAGTCTTTTTGAATGATTTCCCAACTCTCCAAGAACACCAACTCTCATAAGCTTCCTTGATACTGTTTGGCATAACCCAGGCAAGTCAAAAAACTGATAAAAACATACTCCAAATATCAGCTGCTACTGAACAATGCAAAAAATGATGCCTCACACTCTCAGATTCCATTTGGCACATATAACATCTATTAACGGTCGGTATACTCCTTCTGCTAAGATTGTCTTGAGTAAGACAAGCTTCATACAATGTTGTCCACATAAAGCCAGCTACTTTTGAAGGTAGTTTGGTTTTCCATATAAGCTTCCAAGGCCATTTGTCGATCAATTCCTTGTTGGAGCATAGATTGTCATATCCTCTGTTCTCTCTTTTGATTCACCCCATTCCAACCTATCCTGCACCTGGTAATTGACATTAGCACCTGATAATTTATTGAGCAAACCCAACAGATCATCCAACTCCCAATCTTGGATGTCCCTTCTGAAATGTGGAGCCCAAGCACTATTTTGCCAAACATGTGAGATAGCTGCATCTTTATTACTAGCAAGTAAAAATAAAGCTGGAAATTCATCTTTCAGGGTCTCTATTCCTAGCCATTTATCTTTCCAGAAAGATATATGAGCCTCGTTCCCTAACTTGAGTGATGACTTAAGCTTGAATTCTCCCCAAAGCTTTGAAATGTGTTTCTAGGGGCCTGAACCATGTGGAGCTCTCCCGTACCTAGTGCACCAGTTGTTTGCCACCCCATACTTTGCTTGAATAACTGTTTTCCATAGCTCTGAACTTTCCATGTTGTACCTCCAATGCCATTCCATCAATAAACTCTTATTATGCAAGGCAAGATCCTTTATCCCTAGCCCTCCATGGTTCTTAGGAAGAATAACTCTTGGCCATTTAACTAGATGGAACTTGTGAGTGTCGTTGTTGCCTTCCCATAAAAAATCTCTTCTTAATTGATCAAGTATTCTTTGTACCTTAGCTGGGATTGGAATAAGGACATGAAATATGTTGGTATGCTATCTAGCACACTATTGATGAGTGTAAGTCTGCCTCCAAAGGATAAGTATTGCATTTTCCAGGAAGCCAGTTTCCTTTCAAATTTTTCAATCACTCCATTCCAGATGCCTTGAGACTTGTATCTAGCTCCCAATGGGAGCCCCAGATATGATGTAGGGAAAGATCCCACTTTACAGCACATAACCTCTGCAAGCTCATCCAGATTTGGGACTGTGTTAACTGGATAGATGGTGCCTTTCAGCTTGTTCATGTGTAGGCCTGAAATAGCTTCAAAGATCATTAGCGTGAGATTAAGATATAGAACTTGTGATTTGTGAGACTATCTCGGAAACTCATTAGATGTGCACGATTTGGAGTTGCATATAAATTCTTAGCAATGATGACAAAAGGCACAATCTCAGCAAAAAGAGTGAAAATCAAAGCAGTGCGAAGAAGACTATCTTGACGCTTCCAAAAAATCGAATCTGGCTGAGAAGCAGGAGGTGTGTCGATGTATTTTCCAAAATCATAGCCAACAAGAGCAGACTCCCATTAGGTATGACAGGAAAAATAGTTGGCGGACATCAACTTGATTGAGGTAAGAGAACGAATATTAATGGAAAGAAGGTCAGAAGAACTTAAGTTGCAGAAATTATCGAAACAGAGGAAGGTGATTTATCTGATTGAATGTTCCTTTAGGCATTATTGGATCCTCTTGAGAGGAAGATTTCAATGTGTGTTGATGAACTAGTTAGTTGAAAAAAAAATTATGTCGTAAGGTTTTCCTGCTCAGGTGGAAGTTTACAAGAGCGCAGGTAAGGTCAGGCTTGGAGTGGCTCACTGAGTTGTTTAATGTCATTTTTAGAATGACGACGATGCCTAAAGACTAGAGGTAGAGTACGATGATTCTATTGTACAAGAACAAGGGTGACATCCAAAATTGCAGCAACTATAGGGGTATCAAGCTGTTAAGTCATACTATGAAAGTTTGGGAAAGGGTGGTAGAAGTGAGGGTGAGGAATGTCAGAATGTGTCTATTTTCGAGAACCAGTTTGGATTCATGTCGGGTCGTTTGACTACGGAAGCCATTCACCTTATAAGTAGATTAGTGGAGCAATATAGCGAGAGGAAGGACTTGCATATAGTGTTCATTGACCTAGAGAAAGTATACGACAAAGTCCCAAGGAAGGTTCTATAGAGATATTTGGAAGCTAGAGGTGTGCTTGTAGCTTACACTAAGGTGATTAAGGACATGTATTTGGAGCTAAGACCCAAGTAAGAATAGTGGGAGGAGACTCGGAACACTTCTCAGTTGTGATGGGGTTTCATCGGGGATTAGCTCTTAGCCCCCTTTTTTTTGCCTTAGCGACGCGCCACATTCAAAGGGAGGTGTCATGGCGTATGTTATTTGCAGATGACATAGTTCTAATTGACGAAACGCAAGGCGGTGCTAATGAGAGACCGGAGGTTTGAAGATAGACCCTAAAGTCTAAAGGTTTCAAGTTGAGTAGGACCAAGACAGAATACTTGGAGTGTAAATTCAGCTACGTGTCCCAGGAAACGGACACGGGCGTGAGGTTTGATACACAAGTTATGCCCAAGAGAGGAAGTGTCAAGTACCTTGGATCAGTAATCCAAGAAACTGGGGAGATTGACGAGAATGTCACACCTCCATGCTAGGCCAGCTAGGTGTGCATTATTCTTGGAGGTGAGATTTTGGATACCCAAACCCCCACATGCTTTTGGTGTCTGAAGTGTGTCTCATTTAATGAGGTGTAATTTGCGTCTTTGAGTCGTGGTACCCCATAGGAAATTACGTTGGTAACGTTCCAAGAGTTTTGTGACTTGTGTTGGTAGTTTAATAAATTGCATGATATGGTTTGGGAGTGTGTTTAGTGTGGAGTTAATTAAAGTTAACCTGTCTGCCGTTGAAAGCATGTTGGTCACTGATGGTGCATCTACGAGGACTACGGCACTAAAAGGTTTTGGAGGAGTCTTTCGAAACTACACAGGTGATTGGATCCTATTCCTAGGATTCGCGGGTAACAGAACCTCGGGCACTCCTATCTCTATGGAGTTGTGTGTATTAATGGAAGGATTACGAATTGCACTACGTTATTATTTAACACCACTGAAAATCAACATGGATGCGACAGAGGTAATTTCTATATTACGATATCATAACTACCATTACTCATCTATCTTGCATGAATGCAGGTACTTGCTGAACCAACTCGGTAATCCGTCAATACAACATGTGTACAAGGAGCAAAATAGCATCGTTGATGGCCTTGCAAAATATGGCACCACTATTGGGTGTGTAGGGGGGGCAACTCACTATTATCGAGCATCCACCAGCCTTTTTGGAACACCAATTACGGAATGATCAACGGGCAATACCAACGCGTAGATGCGTTCCAACCACTACTACTATCCCATCTTTTTGTATGCCAAGTAGTACAACCACACTTAGTGGTTCAGAATATGTACTAGACTACTTTTGTAACAATGTACCAGGTGGTTATTGAATGGAAGGGAGGTAATGTGATGCCAAAGCCCTCCTCAGACCTCACTTATGGGATTTTACTAGGTTTGTTGTTGTTGTTGGTTTTTCTGTCCCGATACCATAAAGAATATGAAAGTCATAAAATGTTTTCTCATTTATCTACTGAATAATGATGTTGCTTTTATACAGAGAAAGAGCTATCAAAAATAGGAAAAAGAATAAATCAAATAACTTGATTACAGCAATTACAATCAAAGAGAATCAATAGAAATGGTAACAATATCAGCCACCTGGAGCTAGTCTGGAGCTAGCACAGATGAGTCCTTATTATCAAGCGCATCGTTTATAGGTGTATAACAATCTTGAAAAGCCACATCCAGATTAATCTTTCACATGCGCATTGGATTGGTTCCAACGGAACCAACAATTTTCATGAAGTAAATTTCTAAAAACTTGGTTCCACAATTAAACGTCTGAAAGATTAAAAGGCATGGCATGCAGTATTTTGAATGAAACATGTAGCTAGTGACGCTTCTAAATATTGTTTCTTTGTTTTTTTTCTTTCTTTTTGGTGGGAACAGGATTGATTCTAGTGTTATTTATAACATTCAACAATATTTATTACATGAATCTTTTGATTTAGCTTGTCTATTAACCAACCAAATAAAAAAGAAAAAACTGTATATCGTGATATCTATACATTATTGGACATCTAGGGCATATTGAGGATAAATTCATGCAACAAGGGCATTAAAGGTGAATTTCCCCGTCAACCATGAAGAGTGTGTGTGGAACGACAAATACAGTGTTCATCACAGACAAGAGAACCTCTTGGAGAACTGTCAATTAGAGAATAAGTTAATGGATAATATCTCACTACTCAAACAATTCATTAATGGAAAACAGCAAAAATTTATATTTTGCTCTGGTTTTTTACCTTGTGTGCGCGTTCATGCAAGAGTGTGTGTGTGTGTGTGAGAGAGAGTGAGTGAGAGAGAGAGAGAGAGAGAGAGAGAGATGACGTCTATGTATCTGATAAAGTTAACTAAAAAGCATATAAAAGGACTAAGGTATTTTCCATTAGGATAAGCAGATCTGCATATAAGATTTTATCTTAACAAGGTATATCAGCCATGGAAAAAGTGAACCCTCTAATGATTACCTCTTGCTCAAAGAAAGGCTTCTGACGAAGAAGAGCTTTCAAGTTCCCACAGTCAGTGATGCCAACAGGCCAATCATGTGAAAGAAAGATATCAATTGGTTCCTCAACTTGCAAGAGCTTGTGAACATCATACTCACGAACATGATATATAGATCGAATATCCCGTTGATTATAAGGCAGCTTCTCATAGTGCCCTGCCCAATATCAGGCACGTCACAGATAACAATCGTGTATATCCAACTTCAAGTTTTTAAAGCCTATATTCAGTAGCAAATCTAGAGGAGCTAGGAACAGTCAATTAGTCAACTAATACAACTTGCATTTTGGCAAAACCTACAAGGTAGCTTTCACTAACACATCAACACTAAAAATGCCAATATCTACATCCAGGTAATATTTGCTAAGACTGACATACCCCGATTGTAATCGTGTGATTTATAAATTCCGGAAAGGCCACCAATACGAATGTTGCCAAATTTGATTACTCCAGCAAATCCGAGGAAGTATATCTGAGGTGCTGCCCATCCTCCATAGTACCTGGAAGCACAAACAACCACTGGATGAGTTAAGCAACAACAACAATAACCACCCAGTGTATTTCCACAAGTGGCGTCTGGGGAGGGTAGGATGTACGCGGCCTTATCCCTACCCTGGAAGGGCAGAGAGACTGTTTCCGGTAGACCCTCGGCTAGAGAAAAGGTGGAACACTGGATGAGTTAAGCAAGTTGAGGAAAGTAGCATGCTAAAACTGACGTATCCTAAAGTAGCATACATTGACTGCAGCTGTTATATATGGAGACCAACTTACAATTCCCAAAGGTAATTGGATGCTTCATGGTTTCCTCCAATAAATATAGTTGGAAATGGTGCTACTTTCTCTCCTGAGTAATACTTCCAGAAAGAGTTCATGCTCCGGTATTTAAGTGGCACATTTATGCTTTCCAGATCCTTCTCATTCCTAACAGCCTGTTTGCACAAATAAAATATCTCAATTCATACTAGAAACACTAGGCCTGATAAAACCCTTCTCTAGTAAATCCTGCAACTGGTCCTTTAACTCTGGCGGGGCCATGCGATACGGCGGAATAGAAATGGGCTGCGTGCCCGGAGCCAGATCAATACAGAAATCGATATCCCTGTCGGGCGGCATACCCGGCAGGTCTGAAGGGAAAACCTCAGGGAACTCTCGAACAACAGGAACAGAGTCAATAGAAGGAACCCTGCGCTGGAGTCGCGAACATACGCCAGATAAGCTAAACACCCCTTCTCGACCATGCGTCGAGCCTCAACATATGAAATAACACTGCGGGTGGTATGACCTGGGGTCCCTCTCCACTCTAGTCGGGGCAATTCTGGCAAAGCCAAGGTCACGGTCTTGGCGTGACAATCTAAGATAGCATGATACGGGGATAACCAGTCCATCCCCAATATGACGTCGAAATCCACCATATCTAAAAGCAATAATCAACACGGCTCTCAAGACCCTCAAACACAACCACACAGGAATGATGCACTCGGTCGACTACTATGGAGTCACCCACCGGTGTAGATACATAAACAGGAATGTCCAAAGCATAACTAGACATAGCCAGGTAGGGTGCAAAATAAGACGACACATACGAATATGTCGACCCAGGGTCAAATAGCACTGACGCATCTCTATCACAAACCAGAATAGTACCTGTAATAACGGCATCTGACGACTCGGCCTCTGGCCTGGCTGGCAAAGCATAAAACCGGGGCTCAGCCCCACCTCCCTAAACCATGTCTCTGGGACGATCGGCTACCGGCTGACCCCTACCTCTGGCGGTCCGACCTCCACCTCTACGGTCTCGACCTCAACTCTATGATCCCTACCCCCGCCTCTGGCTGGCTGGGCAGGTTGTGGGTCACCTGGTGCCTGAATCATGGGGCGAGGACCCTGCTGCTGCGACTGTGTACCCCTCAATCTCGGGCAAGCTCTCTTGATGTGACCATATTCACCACACTCATAACATCCCTCCGTACGATGAGACTGGCCTTGACGACCCGAATGACCTCCACGAAAACTCTGAAGAGGCTGTGCACTGATGGGAGCTGGCGGTGCACTAAGTGAGTGCTGATCGGAATAATGCCCACGAAAACCACGATCACCTGGGGCACCCTGCGATACCTGGAGGGCTGACTGAAAGGGCCTGGAAGGCTGACCCCTATCATAAGAATCCCTCCCTCCAGATGAGGCACCACTGAATCGACCTGAGTGACGGGGTCTCTTGTCTGCCCTATGACCACCCCCCTATGGCAGAACCATCTCGATCCTCCGGGCCACAATGGTCGCCTCCTGAAAAGTAATGTCACTACCCGCCTCTCTGGCCATCTGAAGACGAATAGGTTGGATCAAACCATCAATAAATCTCCTCACCCTCTCCCTCTCAGTGGGGAGTATGACGAGGGCATGGCGAGCTAGATCGATAAACCTAGTCTCATACTGAGTGACCGTCATAGACCCCTGCTGGAGACGCTCAAACTGTCTCCGGTAAGCATCCCTCTGAGTAACGGGAAGAAACTTTTCTAGAAACAACTCTGAAAACTGATCCCAAGTCAAAGGCCGCGACCCTGCTGGTCTGGCTAAACAGTAATCCCTCCACCAAGTCTTGGCGGATCCAGATAGACGAAAAGCCGCAAAATCAACTCCATTGGACTCCACAATGCCCATGTTCCGAAGAACCTCGTGGCAGCTATATAAGAAATCCTGGGGGTCCTCAGAAGAAGCTCCGCTGAATGTAGCAGTGAAGAGCTTGGTGAACCTGTCCAGCCTCCACAAAGCATCTGCGGACATAGCCGCTCCATCACCGGCCTGTGCAACTACCCCCGGCTGAACTGCCGCAGCTGGCTGACCCGGTGGAATCTGAGTCTGGGGAGCTACCTGCTCCGGAGTACGTGTAGCAGGAGTCTGGGCTCCTCTTCCAGCCTGGGAAGTGGCTGGTGCTATAGGAAGCAATCCTGCTCGGGTGACACTCTCCATGAGGCCAACCAACCGGACCAAGGCGTCCTGAAGAACTAGGTAGCAATAAACCCCTCTGGGACCTGAGCCGGGCCCGCCGGAACAGTCTGGGCTGGGGCCGGAACCTCCTCGCCAAGGTCAACCTGATGCTCCGCCACTGGTGTTGCTACTGGTGGCTGGGCTCTGCCCCTACCTCGGCCCCTAGCATGGCCACGTCCCCTGCCCCTAGCAGGAGCTGCCTGGGGCTCGGACTACTGATCGGTGGATGAGGAAGCGCGTGTTCTCGCCATCTGCGAAAGAACAGAGTAGAAATTCAATCAGCATTGAGAAACCAAATCGCACGACAAGAAAGAACAAATGAGAGATTTTTCCTAACTCAGTAGCCCCTGGGGAGCGAGTACAGACCTCTCCGTACCGACCCCTCAGACTCTGCTAAGTTTGTCCGTGAGTTGTGAGACCTATGTAACCTAGTGCTCTGATACCAACTTGTCACGACCCAGATTTCCCACCATCGGGATGGTGATGGCGCCTACTCGTGGTAGCTAGGCAAGCCAACTTATTTACCTTTTCATCACTAAACAATTATTTTAACAATTTATAGCATCAACATAGAACATGAAATTTACTAAGAATAATAGCGGAAGTCTGATTTATAAATCTGAATCAAAACGCGGAACAGTTAATAATAGCCTCTACCCAAGATTTGCTGTCACATCACTCACGAACCACTAAGAATATACTAAATACAAAGGTCTGAAAGAAACATAGAAGTTGTCTGTCTCGAGAGAAGGAGGCAACAGTCTAAAAGAGAACATAAAGAAGAGACGTCGGGCCTGCGGACGCCTGCAAGGCTACCTCGGTCTCGTGATAATGAAAGCCTGCTCCCGTACTAATGCTGCTGCTGCTCCTCAGAACCTGGACCTGTGAAAAAATGCACAGAAGCGTAGCATCAGCACAACCGACCCCATGTGCTGGTAAGTGTCTAGGCTAACCCCAGCGAAGTAGTGACGAGGCTAGACCGGACACCACATAAACCTGTGCAGTTATAAATATACAACGAAAACAAAATACCAAACAACTAGCAATATGGAAGAGGGAAACATGCTGTGGGGAGATAACAATAGTAACAGTAATTCCGAGTAACAAACTAAAGCAGCTTAGATTCACAATGAACAAGGAAAACAATACTCAATATAAACACATGGTATCAATAACTGTTGCGGCGTGCAACCCGGTCCACAATTTACCATTGTTGCGGCATGCAACCCGATCCATAAATACCACTGTTGCGGCGTGCAACCCGACCCACATCATTTATCATGTATCATCGTTGCAGCGCGCAACTCGATCCTCACATATTATTGTTGCGGCATGCACCCGATCCTCAATATCTTTGTTGCGGCGCGCAACCCGATCCACATCATTTAACAGTCTGACTCCCCAAACAACAGTCACGATTAAGAGGAATAAAAAAAATAAGCAAATATTTGACAAAAATCCCGGCAAGGAAAAGAAACCAACAAGTTCAACCAAACGTCACGGCAAGGGAATAATCAACAACGCTTTCTCTTTCTTACTTTTCTTATCTTATAATCCACTCTACCATCTTGAGCCAACGCTCCACAGATTCAAGTCATTTTATATACTTTCAATATTCGTATCACAATTCGAGCCAATGCTCCTAGGATCAAATGATCATGTCACTGTTCACATGTTATTCACAACAAATAGAAATCCTCCAATAAACACGGAGTTCACAACCAAGCCATGATAATCACATTATAAGAACTCACGGTCATGCTAGACACCAATGTATAGATACTCGTCACCATGCCTATACATCGTACTCGATCACATAGCAATTAGCAACAAGACTCAACTCCTATTCCCTCAAGCTAGGGTTAAACCAAACACTTACCTTAAAGCCTTGAAATCCATTTAATCCTCAACTATCGCTTTACCTCGCGGTTCCACCTCCAATTCGATCGAATCTAATCACAAATTGTTCAATTACTTTAATAAACACTACATGAATCAATTTGAATGCATAAAAATGATTTTTCCCAAGTTTTTTCCCAAAAATTCCAAAAACACCCCCGGGCCCACGTGGTCAAAACCAGAGGTTCGAACCAAAACCCAGTTACCCATTCCCCCACGAGTTCATATCTATGTTTTGTTTTGAAATCGGACCTCAAATGGAGGTCCAAATCCCCAATTTTGAGAAAACCTAAGTTCTACCCAAAATCCCCATTTTCACACATGGAAATCCTTGATTTTAAGATGAAAACATGTCTAATGATGTTAAAGATTGAAGAAGTTAAGTAAAAATTGACTTATAAATGATTTGGAGAAGATAGGTTTCTTGGAAAATTGCCTATGGAGTTTGGGTTTTGAAAGAATAAAGAAAAGAGGGTTAAAATTCGTCTAAGTATGAAAAATTGCAGGTCTCAGATGTGGGAAATGCGAACATGGGTTCGCAATTGCGAACCCAGCAGGCTTGGGAATTGCGAAAATGGTTTGGGAATTGCGAACATGGGAATTGCGAAGAAAGTTTGGGAAATGCGAACAGGCTTGGAAATTGCGAAAATGGTTTGGAAATTGCGAACATGGGAATTGCGAAGAAAGTTTGGGAAATGCGAACAGGCTTGGGAATTGCGAAAATGGTTTGGGAATTGCGAACATGGGAATTGCGAAGAAAGTTTGGAAAATGCGAACATGCTTGGGAATTGCGAAAAATGTTTAGGAAATGCGAACCTGGGAATTGCGAAGAAAGTTTGGGAAATGCGAGCAGTCCTGGTAATTCCGAAAAATGTTTGGGAAATGCGAAACCTGCAGACCTGCAATTCCTTAAGTCCAAAATTTCACCTCGTAGCCTATCCAAAACTCACCCGAGCCCTCGGGGCTCCAAACCAAACATGTACACAACCTCAAAAATATCCTACGGACTTATCCGTGCGATCAAATCGCCAAAATAACATCAAAATGATTGAATCAAGCCCCAAATTCATCATTTTTCATTATAACTTCATAAACTTCAAACTTTAGATATTTGGGTCCGAAACACGTCAAATGACGTCCGATTTCAACCAAATGTTACGAAAGCGTTTAACACATATTTAAGACTTGTACCGGGCGTCGGAACCATAATACGAGCCCGATACCACAGTCTTTTAATCAATTTTCATTTCCTTTTTTCTTAATAATTTCAGAGAAACAATTTCACAGAAAAATTCTTTCCTCGGGCTCTAGACATCGGAATTCGACTCCGGGCACATGCCTGAGTCCCATATTTTTCTAAGGACCTTCCGGGACCGTCCAATCTCGGGTCCGGGTCTGTTTACCCAGAATGTTGACCAAAGTCAACTTTAATCATATTAATATCAAAATTCATCATTTTTCACACATAATTCATATTTAAGCCTTCCGGCTACACGCCCGGACTGCGCACGCAAATCGAGGCAAGTAACAATGAGGTTTTTAAGACCTCGGAAGCACGGAGTGGATGGGAAAATAGGTGATGACCCTTTGGGTCGTCACATTTATTATAAAGAAAATTAAACTTTTTAGATGTATAAATAAAGTGACCATTTGACTTACTAAAAATGATAGATGAATTGTTTTCTCGACATTTGAATTTAAGTTGATTTGACAACTTAACTTTTTACTCTATTATTAGATAAGATAACGTGTAAAATATTTGTTTTTCTTCCTTAATTTGTCTGAATTAATTTTTCTTTTCCCTAATCTTTTTATATTTCAGAAACTCCTACATTTTTTCTGTCTTTCACTTTGATATTCTTATTCTCCTTCTTTCTCCGATCCAAGATTCATTACTCACTTTTTTACTCTGATATTTCATTAGTTCAAGTGTTCAACAGTCTTTTAAAAGTTTAGGCCTCACATTAAACTTTGGTTTTAGGTCATACATGTGCTTGAGCCGCCCCTGCAATCCTATTCTTTTGCAAATTCACTGTATCAATAACCTTTAACTTTTAAATTCACTAGCACAAATTATTGATATCTAAAGTAGAAAGCTATCCCAGCAGGTGGCAGCAGGCAGCAGTCACCATTTCAAATTTCTAAAGCAGATTTTCTATTGATTAGTTCCAAGACCCACGTTAGGAGAGAACATATATACAAGACACAAAACAAAATCATTAATTTCCTGTAGTAAAAAAACAAAACAACCATGAATCTCCTGTAGTTAAAAACAAAACAACCATCATGTAATCCCAATTCACTAAAATCTGAAACAGCAAAAGAAAGCAGTCGACTAAAATCTAAATACTAAACGGAAAAGTGCCAAATAAACCCTTGTACTATGAGAAAAGGTTTAAATATATCCCTTATTATACTTTCAGTCCAAATATACCCCTGCCGTAATACTATTAATTCAAATATATCCTTCTTCCGTTAAATTTGTCCAAGGTGGACATCCAATCCTACGTGGCGCTAACATTTGATGAGGTGGATGCCATGTGGCTTGTCACCTCAGCGCCCCTAACCCATTTTACCCCTCCCTTCTATTTATTTTTTCCTTCACTAAACTTTCCTTCCCATCGAAGAAAATTGTGGTGGAAAAACAAATATAGGGGAGGGGTAAAATGGGTTAGGGGTGCTGAGTTCGCATGCCACATGGCATCCACCTCATCAAATGTTAGTGCCACGTAGGATTGGATGTCCACCTTGGACAAATTTAACGAAAGAGGGGTATATTTGAACCAATACTATTACGGCAAGGGTATATTTGGACCGAAAGTATAACGAAGGGTATATTTGAACATTTTCTCATAGTAAAAGGGTATATTTGGCCCTTCTCCGAATACTAAATACTTAACAGCGTTTGAATTAGATAACAAATTGGTATTGGTTTAGTTTTCATTAGATTCATTTAATTAAAAAAATAATTCCGATTTGCATTTGCTTTAGGTAACAGTTTTTAGGTTGTTTAGGGAGAAGCGACTTTTAATTTGTTTTTGGAGGAAATATCAGTAACGACAAAAAAAAACATTTTAGAAGCTCCTAAATTTGTGAAATGAACAACAATAAATCAACAAAAACATCTTCTAAACATTCTTCAAATAAGAAAATTTGGTCGAAAAAAAACTGAAAATTTATGCTTTAGTAGTGTGCGGCTTCCAAACGCACCTATTTTAAAGGGTGAGGGAGATGGGCGGAGGGGTCTGCTGTCATGTCGCTGATGGCACAGATGTGCCTTTTGCCTCCGTCAGCCACAGATGGAGTGAAAGCGATTAAAGAGAGGAGGAGGGGAAAATGGGGTTTTGCCATGAAATGTTATCACAAAAATCGAAATTTTATTATTTAAACTAGTTTACTTGTTCGCGCGAAAATTAGCGCCGTGGTCCATTTTTTATACCAGAATATTTAATATAAGAGGAATTTTCATAAAGTCCTATTGATTAGTGGCTATTAACTTCTTTACGTACCATATATATAATTACGTCATATAGCTACTATTAAGTTGTTACGATAGTGTATTCCCGCTGTTGTATTCATAAATACAGCAGCAGCAAAAAGCGCCTAAAAATCAGGGTAGTCTAGCTATACGCGTATGTATTCACATGTATTCGCGCTATGTATTCATGAATACAACAGCAAAAAGCGCATAAAATCAGGGCTTTTTAATTACAGGAGATTCATGGTTGTTTTGTTTCCAAGACCCACGTTAGGAGAGAACATATCATATACAAGAAACAAATCAAAATCATGAATTTCCTGTAGTAAAAAAACAAAACAACTATGAATCTCCTGTAGTTAAAAACAGAACAACCATCATGTAATCCCAATTCACTAAAATCTGAAACAGCAAAAGAAAGCAGTCAACTAAAATCTAAATACTTAACAGCGTTTGAATTAGATAACAAATTGGTGTTGGTTTAGTTTTCATTAGATTCATTTAATTAAAAAATAATTCCGATTTGCATTTGCTTTAGCTAACAGTTTTTAGGTTGTTTAGGGAGAAGCGACTTTGAATTTGATTTTGGAGGAAATATCACTAACGACAAAAAAAATATTTTAGAAGCTCCTAAATATGTGAAATGAACAACAATAAATCAACAAAAACATCTTCTAAACATTCTTCAAATAAGAAAATTTGGTCGAAACAAAAACTAAAAATTTCTGCTTTAGTAGTGTGCGGCTTCCAAACGCACCTATTTCAAAGGGTGATGGAGATGGGTGGAGGGGTCTGATGTCGCGTCACTGATGGCGCAGATGTGCCTTTTGCCATATATATATAATTACGTCATATAGCTACTATTAAGTTCTAAGAAACAACGATCCATTGCTCGGTCGTCTACAGAAGCTGAGTATCGTTCTGTTGCATTTACTACTGCCGAGCTTTGCTAGGTTATTAATCTTTGTAAAGAGCTCTCTATTTCGTTGCATCAACAACCAGATATTACGATCAAGGAGCTACTGATCTCCGTGCTAAGCCAGTCTTCCGTTCTCGTATGAAGCACATCAAAGTAGATTATCTCTTCGTTTGCTCCAAGATTCAAGCTGACGTGCTTTGTGTTTCCCATATCTCCTCTGCTGATCAACTAGCTTATGCTCCTACCAAATCTTTGTCTCGTACTACCTTTAAGAAGATTCGATCCAAGATTGGTGTTTCTGCCCGACTCACCATCTTGAGGGGGTGTAATAAGGAAACATCTGTGCTAGCTCCAGACTAGCTCCAGCTGGCTGATATTGTTACCATTTCTATTGATTCTCTTTGTTCGTAATTGCTGTAATCAAGTTATTTGATTTATTCTTTTCGTATTTTTGATAGCTATCTCTCTGTACAAAAACAACACCATTCTTCAGTAAATAACTGAGAGAACTTTTTATGACTTTCATATTCTTTACTTGAAGCATTCTTTCTTTATATTGCCGCCTCCTCTTTCCGTTGTGGCATCCCTGAGTAAACACTTTTCTCTTGGAAAATGATTAATCTGGTCTCTGCTAGAATCCAAGCCCTTTGACATGGCTTTATCACAATTAGGAGGAGAAATATCTTCCATCCTTGTTGAATTTGTTCCTTCTTTACATCGACTTTGAAGGAACTCTTCTTAAGTAAAGCTAGTACTGTTGGCTGTTCTAAGGAAAAAGGGTTATAACTTTCCTTATATGCGGTTGTGGTGCATTTTGCTTGACCTTGATCTCAGAATTCCTAAATGAGAACATGCCTAAAGCTATCCTCTGTGGGGTGAGAGGCCTCGTTTTTCTTCTCGCCTACAACAGTCTGCTTGTTTCAGGTCATAGTTGATTTTTACCATTATTTGAAAGCACTTTCTCTCTAATAATACTAGACAAAATTTCTTTATTCAATTTATAGTCATCATCGCATACAGTAACTTAGCTATAGAAGTTGTTGAGTATGCTTACATTACAAATGGTTCATGACACAGCACGATACTCAATTTTCTTGAGTATTGCGAATAGACCCAAATTGCACCTTTGGTTGTTATTCAATCTGAACACCATCTAATGATGCTCATTGGACTTCCTTTTTCATTTTGTTTCAAATTGCTCAATGGCTGTAATTGCACATCTGGAGTAAATTTTTGTATGCCATTTACTGGAGACATTCCTGTGATGACAGATCAAGTTCCAATTTTTCTAATTTAAAAAAATACTAGTAAAAAAATCTTAGCAAGGTGTAACAAGNCATATATCATTGTTGCGGCGCGCAACCCGATCCTCATATATTATTGTTGCGGCGCGCAACCCGATCCTCAACATCATTGTTGCGGCGCGCAACCCGATCCTCAATATCATTTAACAGTCTGACTTCCCAAACAACAGTCACAATTAAGGGGCATAAAATAAGCAAATGTTTGACAACCATCCCGGCAAGGGAAAGAATCCAACAAGTTCAACCAAACGTCCCGACAAGGGAATAATCAACAACGCTTTCTCTTTCTTACTTTCCTTATCTTATAATTCACTTTACTATTTGAGCCAACGCTCCAAAGAATCAAGTCATTTCGTATACTTCCAATATTCGTATCACAATTCGAGCCAATGCTCCGGGAATCAAATGATCCTATTACCGTTCACATGTTATTCACAACATATAGAAATCCTCCAATAAACACGGTGTTCACAACCAAATCATGATAATCACATTATGAGACTCACTGTCATGCTAGACACCATAGATACTCGTCACCATGCCTATACATCGTACTCGATCACATAGCAATTAGCAACAAGACTCAACTCCTATCCCTCAAGCTAGGTTAAACCAAACACTTACCTCAAAGCCTTGAAATC